>NC_138222.1:3412252-3669752 GCF_964197995.2 Scardinius erythrophthalmus
ATTTTTATTTAAAGGAGAATAAAGTCAAATGCGCCTTTAACTCCGTTGGGTGTCAATCTTGTGGTGTTTTTTTCTTTGTTTATAATGTGTATTTGTGGAACTGTACAGAGATAAAGTCAGCACTGGTGTGTTAACCTATAGTCGCTGGTGGCCAGAGCAGCATAGAGAACTTCTCATCGCTAGACTAAAAATACAGTTATTCATGAATTTGTAATTGAATATTTCTGTGTGAATGTTCAGTCGTTTGTTATTATGCGCGCGCACACACACACCAGCTGACACGTTCTGCTCTGACAGCAGCAGTAGGAGGTGTGTGTAGCGCAGAGAGAGACAGGTTTCATCGATCGAGCTTCAGAGCTTCAGAGCTTCAGCCCATTATCCCGTGTTTCACAGGCGCACTCGAGCGTGCCATCCGCGTTCGCTTTAATTGGCAACGCGTGCCAGTGCGGCTTCCGTCTCTCTGCTCACCCCTGTCCTCTCCATGGTCCTCTCCTCACCCTCGAGCACATCTGGGGTTGTGTGTTTGAAATAAGTTTGTCTTTTGGCAGGATCCAGCAGTACTGCGTTCGGGAGCTCATTAAAATCTGTCATGCAACTCTTTTCAAACGAGCACTAAATGGAAAATACAACACGTCTCACGAAAGTGCGTTTCTATAGCGCGAATTGTATTTATCGTGCAATTTATACGCAAAAAAATAAAAAATAATTACGTGCATATGATACGCAGTGTAGGATTAGGGGTATATTTCACGCCATAAAGTGCGTATCATATGCACGCGAAAACATTTTTATGTATAAATTGCACGATAAATACAAATCGTGCTATAGATACGCACTTTCATAAGAATATGGCAAGCCGTGTTCAATTTTAATCATATAAACCCTTGATATCAACAATTCAGTTTTGTTGAATGTTATTAAAATTAAAATGCTAATTCTTGATATCAGGAATTATTTTTACACTTGTAAAAATGTGATTTTTTTATATAGCCTATATATATACACGATGACGTCATCACTCGCAGAAATACGAATCCTTGACATCAAAAATTAAATTTCAACAAGTAAAAACTTATAATTCTTCGATATCTGTAATTGTAATTCTTGGTAGATGTATTTCTGATTTCAATAATTAGTAGAGTAATTTCAGAAATCTAAAATGCCTTTCTTAATCTGTAATTAATTCTTGGTAGATGTATTTCTGATTTCAATAATTAGTAGAGTAATTTCAGAAATCTAAAATGCCTTTCTTAATCTGTAATTAATTCTTGGTAGATGTATTTCTGATTTCAATAATTAGTAGAGTAATTTCAGAAATCTAAAATGCCTTTCTTAATAACAAACACATTCGTGAGATCAGAAATGAACACTGTCATTAGTGACAATCAAATGATTGTAATCACAAATAAACATTTTTACTAGAAGCAATTCAGTCGTTGATATCAAGAACAGACATTTGCACTAGTAACCACTAAATTATATATATAAAAAAATATGATTTTTACTAGTGAGAATTGTATTCATATTCTGGGAATGATTAAAAATTAAAACGGCTTGCCATAGGAAAAGGAGAAGATATTTCTTAGAGTTACATGCTCGTGTGTGTGTGTGTGTGTGTGTGTGTGTGTGTGTGTGTGTGTGTGTGTGTGTGTGTGTGAGCATTGAATGTGTGATGAGTCATGTTGTTTTATAGTGAACAAACACCCAAAGCCCCACAGAAGCGAGTCTCCACACACACACACACACACACACACACACACACACATCACTGCACTGCTGCAGAAGGGAATAGAGTCTTGTGAAGAGTAATAAATCAGAGCTGATCCGTCAGATTATTGATTGACACTTCAGGGACCCGAGCGATGACTCTTATTCTGGCAGATTCAAATGAATTCTTAAAATAAATGTCGAGCTGTGTCTGAGTTTCATAAACACACAGAAACACGGACTGTAAACCTCCTGATGTTTTATTAACATTGCGTCAGTATAAAAGGCTGTTTGGTGTTCAGAAAACAAGACTTAAATATTATAAGCTACATTTATATAATTAATCATAATGGCAAACACAAACAAAAGTTTTGAAGTCTTTAAAATTACACATATATATGTTGTTAGTTAAACATTTATCTGCTCTTAACAGGGTCAATATTTGAATGTTTTTAAACTGAATACATTTCTAATGAAATGTTGAATGTTTATTGGTGTTTTCCACCCTGTCTAATGGAGACTTTTCGGGGGGGTTTGTATAATAACGTGCAACTATTTTGTTATCTGTATATACTGTATTCTAGTGCTCAAGAAAAAATGTCCTTTAAAAATGTATAATATTCCACCCAGTTAAACCCATTTCAGGCTCTTCTATAACACTCCTGTCTACATGATGTGATATTGTGACATTGTGCAAAAGGTCAATGGATGATCTTGAACTTTATAATAGCTACTTAAATGTCACATTTAAAAGTCATTTAATTGTATTGAAATGTAATTCCTGTTGTGTAATATCCCTGCAGATGAAATGTCGTGCAGCAATAGCTCTATATAGACAGAAACACTTCAGTGTGTTAGTGTAAAGAACTGCATTCCTTCAATAGTGTTTCTGCTGCCATTCAAATATAACAAATGCATTTCACAAAACAAGCATCAGAGAAGCAGAGAAGTGGATGCTTGCGTTTGAGTTTGAGTAAAGCACATCAGTTTATATAGAGTCAGACAGAGCAACACTGAGCCCTGCTGGACACCCGGCACAAACACTCCTCCTCTTTAGTTTATTGTAATACACACACACAGAAAAACAGACAGCCAGGAGGAGGCTACACATTATATTAATATATCAAAGAAATCACAAACAGAATCAGTTTTGATTACTTGCTTATTGTGTGAATGAAAAATAGTCTTGATATATATTTGCATTTCTTTTTCAAGAACCACAAAACAAAGGTTGGGTTTTTCTGTACTTACATTTATGTATAGGCTATGGAATTTAAATAAAAAAGAAATTAAATTTATGATTGAGGGGATATTAGTCTAACCAAATATAAGCAAATCTAGACAAATCTTTCATGAACGCAATGCCAAAATAAATCCAACCAATATATTGCAAAACTAACAGTTTCAGATCAATATTCTTTTTGAATTTAACAATAATTTATTTACTGGGTAGAACCTGTGTAAGATTTTGAAAGTTGTTTCCTTCAATATTTCTTTGGTAAAGATGGCCTTCCATAACAAACCTTCAGTCTATTCCAATAATCAATCTTGGAGTATTTAACGTCATCAATAGAGTTATATCTCTCTAAACTCAATAAAAAACCTTCATTTATGTGCCGAATGTGTGTCACGTGGAGGAGAGCCAGCTATTAAAAACTTCTCTATGATTCCATGATGAGTGATTTACGTTTGTTGTTTACTCGGTTTACAGGTATTTTACTATGTAGGCTAGATCATGTAATCAGAGTTGTAGAACTTTAGAGCTGTAATAATAACGATAATTGATAATATAATATAATAATAGAGCTGGAAATCATGTTTAATATCCCAGCTAATAACATAATAGGCTATATCAGCAAAACATGAATATATAGATGCCATAATGCACAAAAAAAGCTTGATTTTTGAAGCTTGATACACGATTTTGCTGGCTGCATCGACTCAAGAAAAAAGAAGTTGGACATTTAAAATGCAGAAACATGTGTTTACTAGGCTGATTTTTGGGGGACCGAATTATTTCAGTATCGCTGCTGTTGAATTTAGGCTCTTCTAACGACTCGATTCTCTAGAATGGAATCGGTTCTTCTGGGAAACGAGTCCCAACCCTATAATATAAAAACATATTTTTTTATTGACTGCAGTTTGTAAAGATTGTAAAACTAGAGGTTCATTCATAAATCGATAAGATCTTATGAAGTTTTCCTGTGCGTACAAATACAAAATAATCCACGCAATTATTAGTGAATGAGAGCCATTAAAGAGCGAGTCATTGAATCATTCAGCCAAACGATTCGTTCAAAACGACTGATTCATTCAATGAGAAAGCAAACGGGTCTGTCCAAGTCAAACTGAACCACTTCAAGTACATTTAGTGCTTTTAAGTGTTATTTCTTTACAGTTCATTTAAAATATACCTTCATATTTCTTAAACTACAGTTAGAATATATTTGAAGCTTCATTTTATTGTACTTTAAAAACATTTAAATAGCATTTCATTTTTCATTTCATTAAAAATGGATTAGCATTACGCTATTATAAGGCTGTTTTATTCAGTATTCAAAATGGTATATTAAAAGTGCAAAAATTATTCAATTCAAATGTTAAGACATACACAGACTTTGAAATCAAGAAAACTTTAATATACTATCTTGTTGTGTACATTGGAAAACAAATACATAAGAGTGCATTAAACAAAATGCATTATAACAAAGATCAGTGAAATACTTATGGCAGAGATATATTTATAATTTTTTTGTAGAACATTTCAGTTATACCTGTATTACTGAAGAGTACACTATGAATATTATATCACTAAATAAGCATCACAATGCAATTTTCTGAAAAAATTCAAATAAAAGTTACGGAAAAACAATGTGCAAAAGTGAATAATGCATTATTAACAAACAAGGCCTACAAACGGCTGAACCAAAGAAACAGAGGAGTTAGAGTGTCACATCTTCATCTTCAAGTGGACGATCACTTCTTTGAGGTTGACTCTTTTTCCACACCTGAGGGCTTGTGGTTCAGACACTGCAGTGTGTGAAGACTGCTTTATCACAGGATCTGTGAAAGGCGGGAAGAAGAATTTATATAAAATTAACCAATGATTAACATTTTTGTATCCATGTTTGAATATATGTATAATAATTTGCATAGAAATGCATTAGAATTCCGTTGACTTCTCAGTTTACCTTTAAAAGCATCGACTATATCCTCATCAAGCTGGACACGAGTGTCCATTTTTATCCTCTCGTCTGGCGACTCGGCACTAAGCCCCTTTCACACGGAGATTCCGGGAAATACACGGATAATGTGTCCCGGGATCGTTTGATTTTGGTTCATTCACACTGCCAGTGATTTTCCGGGATCTTTGAGCGCGTTCACACACATCCCGTAAAGACACGTGACGTCAGGATGTCATCGCCAAAATGGCTGAAAAGCTAAATTCGAATTTCTTTCTTAAATATTAGCAAAATTCAAATAATATTCGAATTCTAAAGGCAATATTAACGTTAGAGGGACAAAGTACTGCATTGTCTGTCTCCTACGCCCACGAGAGCGCGCAAGTGAGGGCAACAAGCAAATTTAAACCAAATAATGTTTGTAAATAACGTCAGTATTCCACCACGTGTTTTAGTCATATTAGCAAATGCATAGCAGACCTATCCACCTAGGGGGAAAACACTAAACAGTGAGCAATTTATTTATTTTATTTAAAGGGGTCATATAATGCCATTTTTGTACAAGCTAATATGATTCTTTAGGGTCTAAATTAAAAGTTTGTAATATACTTTAATTAAAAATTCTCATTAGTATTGTAAGAAAACACTAATTTTACCTGGTCAAAAACAGCTCTGTTTTCAGCACGCCGTTTCAGTGCATGTGTCTTTAAATGATAATGAGCTTTGCTCACCACGCCCCTCTGTTCTGTGCATACACCGTTTCTAACACAATAACCACGCGTTGTTCATTATAAACGTGGGATTATGAATTATATTGAGAAGGTCGTACATAGAAAACATGCCGTAATGTACCCTGAGTGTAAACCTTAGATGCATTCATTGTGAAGCCTGCAGCAAGGTTTGCAAATTTCGCATAGATTATTATAAATACTAATATAAAGGTTAATAAAACATTACACTCACATTTTCTGGAGGTTCAGCAGGAACACGTTGGTACCGATCCGTTTTTTTCTCGTTTGTAAAGCTGTCTGGTGTGAAATGATTCGCGCAAACATGAAAGCATGGACGATCGTGGGGAATCCCCGTGAGGGAATCCCCGCGTCAATCCTTTGGGCATATCGCTTCAAAAACAAAACTCTTCAACGGCTCGGATTTAGGAACATCCAAATTACTGCTGTGTTCCTTATTTCATCTAAGAACAGAACACCACAATCGCTTAGACGCCATTCTGCTCCAGCATATCCACAATGGCGGACTACTAAGACGGCTGTCACAGCTCACTCAGGGCGGGTCTTGTGTTGCAACACAGCTGTCAATCACAATAGCGGGAGGGGCGTACGATCTTATGACGTCACAATATCGAACGGCTTGATTTCAGAGAGGGTCAAACATATAAGGAGATTAAAACAAAACCACTGGATGGATTTTTATCATGATAGGATGGTTGTGTACAGGCACTGCCAACAGACATTTCAGTGCAATCAACTTGTAAAAGTGCATGTACCATTATATGACCCCTTTAAATAAAACGTACCAGTAACAACTTCTGAGGTAGCCTATCTTCAACTCTCGACTCTGCTTCGACTTCGACTCGAAAAGCTGGGCTCTGATTGGTCAAATTGAATGTAAGTTAGCTGACCTGAAAAAGACGTGCTATTAACGCACTTTGTGTCAAAAATAGACTGGCACAGACAAGTAACATTAATGTACAAATTTTACCTATAATCACAATATAACAAGGTTCCAAATGTCACACGCCATGTAAACTTGAAGAAGCTGAGTAAAAATACAAACAACACTACGTTTTTACACTACACTACTAGTCACGTGTGTTATGCGTATTGTTTGAATTTAAACAAGTACAAACTTTTTAAAAACATCTTTGGAAAATGTATCTATAGGCTAATGCATTTCAAATAATATGATGTTCAATTAGTAAATTAATAGCATCATGATGCCTGATGAAGGTCGTGAGACCGAAACGTTGCTAATAAAAATGTGATACTCATTTGCAAGTACTGATCGTGTGCGGGAGTTCCTTGTTGTTGTTTTTTTGTAAATAATATGATGTTGAAATCCTTGTGGGAATTTCAGTAGTACAAACATGTAATGGACAACAGCCTTTTAGCCTTTTACAAGAAGCTTACAAACAAGTAAAAGTGAACAACAATCATTTTAAGTATGCTTATTGCAATGCTTAATAATAGTTGACAAATATTTATAATACATTATAAGTTGGTACATTGTTAATGTAAAAAATGTTTTTCAAAATAGTAAAATGATAAATACATAAATATTTAAAATATATTGCAGTAGGCTTAAGTGTTTATAACGTACATATATATTAAACACACTAAAAGCTTAATCATTTTACTGTTCTTACATAAAGTACACATAAAATATATTTTAAGTAAGTGTAACATAAGTATGTTTTCTTTAAATACACTAAAACTTTGTTTAGCAGATTTCTTAAAAGTGTAATTAAGCATATATGTATTACCAATGTACTTCTAGTGCACTTTTTTGTATAAATATATTAAAATGCAATTCAATGTATTTTTATGCACTTCTAATGAGCATGTTGGGAGCACAAATGTATTATAAACATAGGCCTACTACTTGAATTTCAAGTATATTTTTAATACATTTAATACTACGTCTTTTTCACCTGGGACATTCAACACAACATAAATCATATTTCACATTCAAATACCCAGATGGGAAATCAGTAACTATAACCATACATATATATATATATATATATACAAACCTGCAGAGGGCGCTGTTACAGGCAGTGTGAGAAACAAAAGATCTGTGTGTGTGTGTGTGTGTGTGTGTGTGCGTGCGTGCGTGCGTGCGTGCGTGCGTGTGTGTGTGTGTGTGTGTGTGTGTGTGTGTGTGTGTGTGTGTGTGTGTGTGTGTGTGCAGGGTCCGAAATTAACCACGCCAAGCGCCAAATGCGGGTAGATTTTCCGTTTGGCGAGTATATCTCAAAAGGCTATCCGCCACAGTGGCGGGTGAATGTTCATACCAAAATAATAAAATTGTCAGCGCGCACGCGCTCTTCTGCCTCCGAGCAGAGAGAGAGAGAGAGAGAGCGCGCGCGAGTGAATGAGCCCCGGCCGCGTGCGCGCACTCACTATTCAGAGCGGACAAGCGTCAAGCTTTCCTGTACTTTTTGACAGAGCTTCTTTGCAGCTCAAGTCGGCGGTGGTGTGTACGTACAGTTAACGCTCTATCTGTTGACGGCGCTGAGGAAAAAGGATATGTGAAGCTGCCGCCACTGGAAGAAGCGGTCGCCCCAAAAAAGCCGTGCAGAGCGTCTTCAGCACTCGCGGATCGTGCATACTCCGCCGCTGGCCAGGCTGCTTCTGCTTTAAGTTACATTTTGGCCGTTCTTTTCTCGATAAAATTAGTTTTCTCATAGCGTTTGCAACGCAATACTCGTTCCCTTATCTCTCATGGAACCGAGGTTACGTAAGTAACTTAACCGAGGACGTTCTGCCTTCCCTTCCACATGAGTCAGGAAACAAAACTGACAAAAAAAAAAAAAAAATTATTTTACCCCAATGATAGTAATATTTCATATATTTTGATCAATATATATAGTTTTTTTATTTTTTTATTATACATTTCAAATTTTGCTCTGGACAATTTTTTACGTTTGTATTCAACATAATTTGCCTACCTTATAATCTCAATTAAAAGTACTTGAATGAATGTATATGTGACAAAAAAAAAAAGGCTGTTTATTATTTTGGCCGGTAAAAAATATGCTTGGCTGGTGGATTTTTTCATCTACCAGTCCCCGTGGCAGGTGAGCCAAAAAGTTAATTTCGGACCCTGTGTGTGTGTGTGTGTGTGTGTGTGTGTGTGTGTGTGTGTGTGTGTGTGTGTACACATATGATATGGCATATTGGAAAAAAATATATAATACCTCTATGATAATACCTTAAAGAAGCAGGAATTTGAGCTTCAGCTTCTGCTTAGATTTAGTCTCTCAGACGACAAGAACGACAATCATATTCCTAAATATATTCAGCATTGCAAAATAATTGACATTTGTGGACAGTCCATAAAGGGGAATCATTATTGATAAGAAAAGCTCTCTCTCTCTCTCTCTCTCTCTCTCTCTCTCTCTCTCTCTCTCTCTCTCTCTCACACACACACACACACACACACACACACACACACACACACACACACAGTGCTGAAGTGAAGGGTTGTTTGTGTGGATGAAGGAACAGACCGGCTCCTGCCAGCTGCTGCCCAGTGTGACAGAGACAGGTGCACATTCATCCATAACACACACACACACACACACACACACACACACACACACACACACACACACACACACACACACACACACATAACGGAACGGAAGTGAATCAATCAAAAACTAACTTTAGCTGGACAATAATAATTCTAGAGTTGATGTAAAGCCAAGACGATCTCTGTTACTGTAATTTCCTATCATCACTGTAAAGCTGCTTTGAAACAATTCACAGAATTCCCTTATCGGACTTCCGAACTTTCCCAAAATTCTACAGACTTTCAGTGAGGGGGTCAACACTATTGTACAATAACTCTAGTATTTAAGCTGTCTATCACTAGCAAAGCATAGCAACTAGCCTAGGACAGCATGCTACAACATGCTAGCAGTGTGTTAAAACATGATAGCAACATGCTAAAACATGCTAGCAACTTGTTAAAACAGACTAACTACATGCTAATTAATGCTAGCAATGTGTTGAAAATTTTAGCAACATGCTAATGCATGTTAAAATTTTGTGTTAAAACATGCTATCAACATGCTAAATCATATTAGCAATGTGTTAAAACATGCTAGCAATGTGCTAAAGCATGCTAGGATAATGTTAGCAATGTGTTAAAACATGCTAGCAAAATGCTAAGACATATTAGCAATGTTTTAAAACTTACTAGCATACTAATACATGTTAGAATTTTATTAAAACATATTAGCAAACATGCTAGCAATGTGCTAAAAACATGATAACAACATTAAAGCATGTTAAGATCATTCTCGCAATATGCCAAAACATGATCGCAACATGCTTAAACATGCTAGCAACTTGTTAAAACATACTGGCAACATGTTATTTCACAGTAGCCTAACAATGTTAAAACATATAAGCAACATGATAATTCTTGTTAACAATATGCTAAAAATGCTAGCAACATGCTAATACATGCTAGGATTGTGATAAAACATGCTAACTTCATGCTAGCAATGTGGTAAAAAAAAGTTAGAAAAATGTTAAAACATGCTAGGATCATGCTAGCAACATGCATTTTACTTTCTCTGAATAAAATCTTTAAACTTTAAGCTTTCGAAGTTATTCTAAACTTTCAGACCTGGCTTTGTCAAGCCAACATCAAAGTTTGTCCTGAAACTTTACAATCTAGTTCTTTTCATTGGAGGTGTATTCTTCTCATTGACTGGGTCATGTATTTTTTGGGGTGTGTGTTCATGCCATGGGCGAGTGTTGTGGGGGCTGGGCATGGGATCGCAGCCTCTTCACACACACATGTGCTGTCACTCAAGTCTGAGACACGAGGAGTGAGAGACACAGAGTCTCACGGCAAACTTGGCTTCAGTCTTCACACACTGTTTAGCGTTTGTCAGTGGTTTACTGGGTCAGAAGCCGACGATGAGGGCCGTGGCGGTACTGAGTGCAATACTGACCGTAGTGTGTCAGGTGAGTCGGGCTTTACTTCACTTATCAACTCAATGCTGAGGACTTCAAGTGTTATCCATTTCAGTTTTCAGTTGTACAGTGAAATTATAGCTCAATGCTAATATAATATTAAATAATCTGAGAGTTTGCAGCCTTCTTTATAGGTAAGGGGGGTGATTACTTATGACAGTTAAAATAGTTTTGCTTTTTAAACTACTATGAAATATAATATTATGATATATATTATCATTTGCTATAGGTTTTTGATATTATCTTTAATAATTACGGCATGAGTTGCTCAGGGCGATCAAATGTCAGAAGCTACTGTAATCAGATGATCATGATCAGTTGTGGATTGCATTATTGTGCTTTATTTATTTTTAAGCAATGCTTGATTAGCGTTAGTTTATCTTGTTGAAGTGGTTACAGTTTTGACCTTGCTTGGGTCACATCTGCTAAAATAATCTTTAGTGGTGTGTATGGTGTTCAATAATTGATTGTTAAGTTTGTCTTTAACCGGTTGAACGTACCGTTCTAGCCGTCAGAGGTATTATCCGGTTAATGATTTAAACTTGTCAATTCTAACTAATTGAATGATGACAGATAAAGAATAATAATAAGAAAAATACCGCTGGTTTGAAGCTCGTTTGACGTTATTGTTTCAAGGTTACTAGTGTAATCATGAAGACAACGAATGAAAATGCAAGCAAAGCCGAATATTTGCCACAATCAATGATCTGAACTGTTTGGATTTGCAATGAGACACAGATTCTGAAATGAGAGATTTGTTCTGGAGTTGCTCTCGAGGCCGGACCTTCATCATGCGATACATAAACAGCAGAAAGTCGTTCCTTCTTATTTATGAGCAATTCAAGAACAATTGCATTAAGTTGCTTTGGCTCTTTGATTGACACATTTTCCCCAAATTATCATAGACTTAATTTTACTTTGCTCCTTCATAACATAGGATCAATTCATTTAAGGATCAACATTTCTTTAGGATAAATATAAATAGACAGTCCATGAAGAGCATAGATCTATAAAATGAATGTGGATTGCACGAAAATATGTCTATTTTAAAATCTCTGACTTTTCAAATCTTGCCACTTTAAAAGCCCCGATACACTTCAAGTGAAGTCGAAGAACAAGGCGGAGTCATTCCGAACAAAATCAGGCCGAAATGAAGTTAATTTGGAGTTTGTTTCAGGAGTTCGAAACAGCTTGATAAAGCGAACTTTGCAGAAATGTTCACTCCGGCTGGTAAACGCCTCTGAACTGCCATTGGTCAGTGGTGATGATGTAATAGGTGGGTGTGGCTCTGAGGCTCCGCCTTCTTTGAGGTGTAAATCTTCTTCCGGTTCATTTCTTCTGTTCAGTTCGTCGAGGTCAGACGCGAGTGTAAACACATGAACACACTGGAGAGACGCTTTATAGTAGAAACTGAAGCTGTAATTCTGATTGAAAGAGACACTGACACAATTCGATAAACAAATCGATTGTATCTATTGTATAAAGTACTTTATATAAATCAATGTGACGTGACTTTACTGGAGAGCTGAATCACAGAGCTGCTGCAAACACTAAACTTGGTACTGTATTTATCTGGCAAAATTATTTGACAAAAAAGGCAAAGTACAGCTACAGGTTTCATTTTACTGTGCAAAAAAAAGCTCACAGGAAAAAACATGAACATATTGCATATGTTCGCAATTTCTTTGTATGACAGTCTTGCTAAAAATGATGTCAGCACAATTTGGTCGGTTTCATTGCCTGAATAAAACAATTGGTAACACTTTAGATTAGGCTCCAATTCTCACTATTAACTAGATGCTTATCAGCATGCATATTACTAGGATATTAAGGGTTTATTAGTACTTATAAAGCACATATTAATGCCTTATTCTGGACGACCATATTCTACATCACTTAATCCTAAAATTAACTGCCTTACTAACTATCAATAAGCAAGTAGGAGTTAATTGAGGCCAAAGTCGTAGTTAATAGTTAGTTAATAGAAATATAATCTAAAGTTTGACCACCCAATCAACTCCAAGTACAACTATGCAATATGCTCACAAAATCTGTTAATTTTTTTAATAATATTTAACTAAAGAGTGAAGATGTCATTTTTTATTTTTGCTGTGTTTATTGGGCGATTGAGAGGAAAGCGCACAGCACATATTTACATATTCATCTAAACACTGTATATTGGGACCTTAAGACACGGTTGCACTTTATTTTACTGTATTTGCACTTACAGTGTCCTTACCTAAGAAAGTCGGTAACACTTTATTTTACAGTGTTCTTGTTACATATGTTACATGTACTTACCATAGTAATAACAGTAAATTATGCATAATTACATGCAACTAACCCTCAACCAAACCCTAACCCTATAGTAAGTACATGTAGTTGCTTAATATTACTCATATAATTACAAAATGACACCTTAAAATAAAGTGTAACCGAAAGTAGGGTAATATAAGGTAACCACATGGGTTACCCAGTTTTTGTAATTACTATCATAACAAGTACAGTACAGATATGTACATGGGGAACAGGACTGTAAAATAACGTGCAACCTTATTTTCTTCTATTGGTGTAATTCTGTGAGAAAAAATTCTGTGCACAACTGATGTAACTATTAAAGGGGGGGTTGATTATGATTTGACTTTTCTAACTTTAGTTAGTGTGTAATGTTGCTGTTTGAGCATAAACAACATCTGCAAAGTTACAAGTCTCTCCATCATTGTCTGAACATAAAAGATTAAAAGTTTTTGACATTTTCAGTGCATGTGTGTGTGAGGTAAAAGGACACGAGCTCTTGAAGCTCCGCCTCCTGTGCCGGGAGTAGCAGCTCATTTGCATTTAAAGGGAAACGCAAAATGGTGTGTTTTTGCTCATCCTTAAAAAGAGAAAACTTTAACATGCTATATAAAAATATCTGTGGGGTATTTTGAGCTGAAACTTCACACACACACACTCTGGGGACATCAGAGACTTATTTTACATCTTGAGAAAAGGGCATTATACCACCCATTTAAGAGAGAACGTGCCATACATGAAAATGATCACCGTTGGCCTTCGAAGTTTCCTCCAGATCATTGCCTGATGAATTGATAGTTTTCTTCTAATGCTGTTCTTCTTCAGTCATCTGGCTCTTGAGACTCTGATAATGTAATTTAATTTGCTAAAAGTTTCTCAGGGAGTTAATCTCGGAGAGGCTTATGTCTCACTGAGAGCACTGAGATTCACACATGCCTCTTCGAGGTCTTGCTAATGCGCAGCTGTTCCCAGATGCAGACTCAACCCCATTTGTCTGACATGGTGATCTTGTCGGTGGAAATAGGAGGTCAACGTTCCCAGGCCACGCAATGAGCAGAAACTGTTCATAAAGCAGCTGGTGAGAGTCAGTCATCCGGGAAACTGTGTGTTTCTCCCAGTCCCAGACATTCTGATACAATCCCAGATCAGGAAACCGAGACGGGACGGCGTTCGCTGACGGTTATTACACTGATTTCCGTTTGAATTAGACATGACATGATGACAGCATTCTGGTTTGTAAGGGTTCAATGCCTCACATGTTCCTGGATGACATCAGGATCAGTTACTGTAAAATAAACCAGAAACACTCACTAAAATCAAACAATTGAAAGAAAGAAAGAAAGAAAGAAAGAAAGAAAGAAAGAAAGAAAGAAAGAAAGAAAGAAAGAAAGAAAGAAAGAAAGAAAGAAAGAAAGAAAGAAAGAAAGAAAGAAAGAAAGAAAGATACTGGACCTGTTGAGGAATGAAATGACAGAACGTGTCCACCTGTGTGACCTCTGACCTCTCGTCCAACCGCAGACACACAGCATCACACATGCAGAGATTTACCTGATCATACTGATTTATGAATTATGAGGTCAGTATAAGCTTGCCTTAACCCACAAATAATGTCATCTCCATATGCTCTGAATTAAGCACTTTTAATACTGTACAGGAATCAATTATTTCAAATATATAAAGTTAATATCAATTACATTTTTGCAATTTATGACATAATGCACTATAATATGTTGTTTACATGTACAGTATTGGCCAAAAGTTTGTTTTTATGACCCTAAAAGCTTGATTAAATTTTAAATGTGAAGGAAAAGCTACAGGTTTTATTTTACTGTGCAAAAAAAAAAAAAAAAGTTGCGTTGGTTCTCTCTCTCTCTCTCTCTCTCTCTCTCTCTCTCTCTCTCTCTCTCTCTCTCTCTCTCTCTCTCTCTCTCTCATTCTTTCTCTCTTTCTTTCTTTCTTTCTTTTTTTTTTGTTGTTGCATATGTTCATAATTTCAATGCATGGCAGCTTGGCCAAAAACAATATTGGCACAATTTCATTGCGTTATTTTCAAAAATAAAAGAATTGTTACACTTTAGTTTAGTCTCCAAATCTCACTTGTTGCTTATTAGCATGAATATTACTGGAATATTACTGTTTATACTTATAAAGCACATATTAATGCGTTATTCTTCATGATCATATTCTACATCCCTTAATCCTAAACTTAACAACTATCTTACTAACTATTAATAAGCAATTAGGAGTTTATTGAGGCAAAAGTTATGGTTAATAGTGAGAATTGGACCCTATAATCTAAAGTGTGATGAAAAAAGCACAACTATGCAATATGATTACAAAATCTGTACCATATTTTGAATAATATTTAAATAAATATGTCATTTTCCCTACAGGCCGGACAACACTTTCAGCTACTACTGTGTAACTAAATAAAACACACACACACACACACACACACACACACACACACACACACACACACTGTAAGAAGTGATCATGTGACTTAACTTAAATTGAGGAAACTTTTTTTATTATTAAGTAAATAAACTTCATGCTTAATCAAAAAAAAAAAAAAGGTAATGTGGAATTGTCAAGTCTCACATAATTTTTTAACTAAGCAAGCATCACTTTATTTACTTAATATAATATAATGTAATTTTGAGGCAACGTGTTTACAATTTTTTTTTAAGTGAGCTGAACACTTTTTACAGACACACACACACACACACACACACACACACACACACACACACACACACACACACACACACACACACACTAAAACTAGTCCAGAACTCTGTATGTGTTCCACCTAATGTGTTCCACACTCGCTCCTGTTTCTTCTCCTCTTCAGAAATGTAGTGTATCTGATTGTGTTAGTCACGCCGAGGCTCGGACCAGCTGACCCTGCCATGTGTGTGTGTGTGTGTGTGTGGAGCTTTAGGAATGTCTTACTCTGGTAAAAGTCGAGCTAAACTGGGTTAGATGTGACACAGAGAGCAACAACTGTGAACTGGAATGTTTTTTCCCCAAAGCACTAAAAGACACAAAGGTTGCACTTTCTTAAACGTTCATAAAACTGTCCTGAAATAAACAGCATGTTCTTTGTTGGAGAGTTGAATGTGAGGTTGCCAGAAAGCCTGTGATTGTGTCGACACCTGTTGTCTCTGTGTTTCAGACTGTAGTGTATTTTCAGATCAGTGCTCCCCTGAGCAAATGTTTTCACATACGGCTCTGGAGACTCACTGGAGGATCAGATTTCTCTCAGATTTTGAAGTTACACTTTGATGGTCCACTTTAGACATTCTGCTAACTATAAGTAACTTTCATGTCAACTAGCAGTCATTAGTAGATCAACCATCGCAATGAATTAGGTTTTTGAACCCCCTGTGGTGAAAATCCAGCTTTTAATGTAGTTTATATGTCTATGTGGTGTTTTTAATCTGCTATAAGACAAACCATGTGTAAATTCATAAGTCGACAGCATTGCTGAGTATTTCCTCCTTAAAACTGCAGTGAACCAAAGACAGTCTCAAAAACACGCTTTGAAATCGCTGGTGTTTCTGACGTCACAAACTACCTTGTAACCAATCAGATCAACGTGTGATCGTCAACCAGTGGATCTCTGAGCTGAGTGAGTGAGTGGAGGCGGGGCTCATTTGCATATTCATAAAACAGCGCATACTAAATGAGGCAAGGGTGTCGAGTTACATTTCAAGATATTTTAATGCATGAATAATTTTTTCAAGGAAATAAAAACCTTTTAAATATGTCATTTTGGTGATAAATTTTAAGGGATCAAATTATTGACTTCAGGGGGACTTAAAAATTCTTATGAGAAATAAAAGCGGAAGAATTTGAGTTCATATTAAATTTTGTATTAAATTTAAAATTTCAGGAAAATCTGAAACATTGAGAGAGAGATCACTGGATCTTTTTCTGAGGAAGGCAAAAGCCTCCATTTAATTTAATCTCACTTTCTCTCTCTGTATATGCGGACCGTCCAGGGAGTTAGTGATGCCAAGTATAAAAAGCTCATATTAAACAGCAACTAAATAAAAGAACCGAGGATGTACAGACACTCATGCATGTCCTAACTGAGGTGAAGAAGTGCATTAGCAGACACCCATAAAAGCTCTATGGGTAAATGAGAAGAGAAGAGAAGAGAAGAGAAGAGAAGAGAAGAGAAGAGAAGAGAAGAGAAGAGAAGAGAAGAGAAGAGAAGAGAAGAGAAGAGAAGAGAAGAGAAGAGAAGAGAAGTAGCCGAATGTGCAGCTCTGTTAAATACATCAGGAGACCTCCAGTAAATCCCACCCAGAACACAACACAACACACTCATTTCAGTCTCAAATATCCAATCCCACACGAGTAGTATTCTGTTAAACGGTATTTTATCAGTATTAGGCCTGTCTTGTGATTATTATTATTTTAAATCTAATTAATCACATGATTACTTAACTGAATTAATCGCACATCAATCTTGGCTCGATGTGCAATTAATTCAGAAAGATCATTTAAAATAATTATTGTGTTAGATGAGAAAAGCTTTAGAAAGAAATATTTTGATTCAATATAGAATGTATTACACATTGGGCCCTATTTTAACGATCTAAGCGCATGGTCTGAAGCGCACGGCGCAAGTTCACTCAGGGCATCCGAATCCACTTTTGCTAGTTTAACGATGGGAAAAATGTTCGCCTGTCGCGCCGAACTTAAAACTAGCAAAAGTGGATTCGGATGCCCTGAGTGAACTTGGTCTAAAAGGGTCATATCTATTCTCTTAATGAGTAATCGGTGTGTTTTGGGATTTACGGGTGTTAAACCAATCATAGTCTCATCTCCCATTCCCTTTAAATGCCAGTTGCGCTCGCGCCATGGCGGATTCGCTATTTACATGACGGAACTTGACAGTGGAAAGACCGAACGCGTCTCCAGAGCGCAAACGGATCTGCTCATGCGCGAGGTAAAAGTGCTCAAGCAGATCATCTACGGGACAAGCCGGATTCACCATATCTTTATGTACACAATAATAATCTTTTACATTGTAATCCTTTTATTTTTAATATTTGGCATGTGTGTGCTGCTGCTGTGCGTCCCTGTGTGTGTAATAAGCAGAGTGTATGTGCGTTGTGGACCCGCCTATAGGCGCACATTACTAACACGCTCATTAAATAAAAAAAAAAAAAAAAAATTGCAACCAGGTTTCAGTTGATCAATGGCTCAGTCTATTTCAGTCGCCTCAAAATAGCAATGCACCAGAACACACCTCGTTTTCAGACCAGCAGCCCATGGGTGCTCAACTGGGCGCAAATGCATTTGCTATTTAAACAACGTGGAGCAGGACATGAAAATGAAAACTGCGTCGGGCTGAAACTAGCAAAAAACACTTGCGTTGCGCTTGGCGCTGCATTGCGCCGGGTGTAAGATAGGGCCCATAAACTTTTAAGGCTATAATATGGCCATAAAAAAAATAAAAAAAATCCAGAATCTGTTTAATGCAGCTCACAGGTGACATGAATATGAATGAAAAATGTAATAATACTCTATATGGAACTAAAACTGCCAGTAGGTGACGACAAGTCTGGGTCTTAATGAGCGAGTCACTGAATCATTCATTTAACTAATTCATTCAAACGGCTGATTCATTCTGGAACGAGGCAAGTGACCTTTTTTATGGATGAGTCACTGAATCGATGACTCGATTCGTAAAAAAAAACGCTGATTCATTCAGTAACAAAATTCATTCATGCTGTCCCAATGAAGCCTTGATTCCTGCTCCAGCTGCATTATAACACTCGTATAGTGTTTGTGTGTGTCTCAACAGTTACAAATAAAGTCACAATAAACTCATGGAGCGAACTTGTCAATCATCTTGATGGATGACGCAGAGGAAATGCTGACCAATAAGAGGACAGTTGTACTCACATGTGACTTGCGTTAACACATTTTGGTACGCTTTAAAAGGTTGCCTTGTGAAAGTGAACCGAACCAAGAAGAAAATACAACATTGTAACATATAAGTCACTGTTTCAGAACAAAACAAACGATCTATAGATGTGAAAACGCCCTTCGACTTCTCATAGGTACATCGGTCTAATCTGAATCAGAAAAGTAACACTGATTACCCCTCGGTTACTAAGACAGTCTTGCCACATGCAGTTGGCCTTAGAATACCAGAGTAAACACTTTAGACTGAGTGTAATGTAGTACTACACTCGCAGAAGAGAGAATCCGGGCGGCTCTAAGATTAGTGTCTCTAACAGGGTCTGAGCATTCCTGTAATGTCCAGCATTCTGCATCAGGAAACACTTCCACCGAAGCACGAGGACTATCTCAGCCACTGCTGCTATTTAGGATTCTTATATGGTGATGAATGATTATTGCATTCTTAAAGGAGTGGTTGAACATGATTTCACTTTTCTAACTTTAGTTAGTGTGTAATGTTGCTGTTTGAGCATAAACAACATCTGCAAAGTTACAACGCTCAAAGTTCAGAGCAAAGGGAGATATTTGCTTTTACAGAAATCACTTTTTAAGGACTACAACAAACGGCTGGTAGAGACTACACCACATTCCTCCCGGGTTAGTGACATCACCAGCCCTAGAATTTACATAAACCCCGCCCCCTGAGCACGATTTATAGATTATCATGACAGAATATGCTAATCAATGACTAGAAGATAACTACACATCAGCTACATAAATTCATCAACTAACCATTCAGAAATGTCCTGTTGCTTCTACATGTTGTCACTTCTTCTCGAGTCTCTCCATCATTGTCCGACTCCAGTTTGAACATAAAAGACTAAAAGTATTTGAAATTTTCAGTGCATGTTTGTGCGAGTGCAAGCTCTTGAAGCGCCGCCCCCTGTGCCGGGAGCAGAAGCTCATTTGCATTTAAAGGGACGCACAAAATGGTGTGTTTTTGCTCACCCTCAAAAAGTGACAACTTTAACTTGCTATATAAAAATATCTGTGGGGTATTTTGAGCTAAAACTTCACATACACACTCTGGGGACATCAGAGACTTATTTTACATCTTGTGGAAAGGGCATTATACCACCCCTTTAAACGGGGTGGTTTCTAAAGGCCCATTCACATCAAGGAAGATGAATATAGCAAAAAATCATTCTAAATATAAAAGAATAGAAGAGTCTACAACACAATCATAACAATAACGGCCCAGAGAAACAATATCGTTGGAATTTCTCTAGAATATTTTTTTCCAGCTAATGAACGCTAAAAACATAAATATATGAATGAAAAATTAAATTATACTCTGTATGAAACTAAAACTGCCAGTAGGTGGGCGGCAAGCCTCTGTCTTAATGAGCGAGTCATTGAATCATTCACTCAACCAATTCGTTCAAATGGCTGATTCATTCTGGAGCGAGGCAAGTGGCCGTCTTTATGAATGAGTCACTGAATCGATGACTCACTCGATTCGTTCAGTCATGAAACACGGCTGTGTGTCGCTCAGAGACGCACATCAGTTCTGCAGTGGCTTTGTTTAGAACGACATTGAGCAAAAACAGACAATATTTTGTGTCTAAAATGTAATGCAATATTAACTTCTGGTTTATTGAACTGTTTTAATATTTTTTATCACATACAAAAAATAGCACTCTAGCGCTCTGGAGATATTGCTAAACCAAATCATATGATATAAATATAAGACAAAACCCCTTATGGGGCTTTTTATTACCCTCATATCTTGAATTTTAGTGGCATTTTAACCGCATTCTAATAGGCTTCATCATGCAGTCAGTCGTTGCATCATGTTCGTCACTTTACTGAATGTAATGAAAGATGGCGTACAGGTCTGGGCGGAGTCACGGTGTGATAAAAGCATTAATAATTTTAACTCATTATTTTTTCCATAATTAATCGCACCAAATTAATGTGTTAAATCGACAGCCATAGTCAATAAATATAGACTATAGAAAATAATTACATTGTTGGAATCGCTTTCAGAACGATTTTCTTCCAGCTGATTAACGATAAAAGCATTGACAGCCAATCAGAATCATTGCTGGTGTGGATGCTAATATAGTTAGCATTATAGGCTGCCCAAGTTTGTCTTCAATGAGTACTTTATTTTAGAATTGCAACATAATATATGGTTTTAAATCAGAAACTTTTTCTTTTATTGTCGTAAAAAAAAAGTCTGCTGCTAAAAGTTAAAAGCTTTTAAATAAATCATGTGAAACCAAATACCTTTGTGAAAAAGTACACTTTAGAATACCTTTAAAAAGAGTACTTATTAATATATTAAGACTCATTACAGAAATAATATACTTGCATGCAAACTGAATGTAATGTTTTCTGACAATTGATCATGTTAACTGTAATTAAATAAAATTTATTATAGTTTTAATGTCTAATAAATGCAATTAGTTGAACTTAAGTGTGTTTTTTTGACCCACCTAAGCAGGACTTAAGTACATCTTTATCATAATATAAATATAATTACTTATATTGTCTTTGAAATGTGGTTCAAGTGTACAGCCGGTAAACTAAAATATACTTTAATGTAATTTCTAGTTAAACTTGTACATCTTGTATCTTAAATATATTTGTAATTAAATCTCAAGTACACTACAAGTCCTTGTCGTTTCATAAATCAGTCTTGATCCACTGTGAGAATGTTGCACTGTTTGACACACATTGTGTCGGTGTGTGTGAGAATTCTGTCACCAGGGGTGGATTTTTGTCACTAAAGCACGTTTAGCAGCTGACCTCTGACCTCTGACCTCTGACCTCTGTCAGGTGCAGTAAACCAGAACGTGTTTCAGAGCGACAGCCGACAGACCATGAGTGGAGAAAACTGAGCCTGTTTCCCCACTGAACAGCTGCATGCATGAGTGTGTGTGTGTGTGTGTGTGTGTGTGTGTGTGTGTGTGTGTGTGTGATCAAAATTCAATTCAAATAGCAAGTTCTTGACACATTTCTTTTACACATTTTCACATTTTGTAAGTTTAAACTGAAACATAACAATAATGAAAAATATATATATAAAAAAAATAAAGATTAAAAATAAAGGGCATCACAAACATATGTTAAATTCCTGTTGTCGTACTTCTGCGGGGCATATTTGGCGTGTGTGTGTGTGTGAGACGCCCTCTGGTGTTCAGATGGAGCATCATTTACTGCCGATCACAGAGCCGTGCTTCACTGACAAACTGCACATAAAATAATCGCAGCCTTTGCCAAATCGCGTGCCGTTTCATTTCGATTAATCGTGCAGCCCTATAGGCGCGTAGTGTTTCTTTACAAAGTGACATCGCCATCTACTGGCCTGACAGCAGAATACAACATTTTTAGTTGTTCTTACGGATTCGTTTGAACAGGTATCGCTTTGACAACGCTGTCGTCTGAACGTGAAAAATGCAAAGGCAAAACTTTTCCGTTTTTAATACATCGGTGTCGTGTTCAAACATACCCTTTGAAATCTGTTTTGAGGTCCCTAAAGTGCTGTTGTCAGGTAAATGAATGGTCAAAGCGCACCAGTTTTCTGTTTAGCTGAATATTCTCTCTGAGCCCTTCTATAGCAGACAACAAGCCAAATCTGTTTACCACTTATGCTAAGATTATATGGGCACACAAACTCATGAAACAAGTATGTTACAACTAGTTTTCCATGTTTAGTATTATTTATATAGTGTTGATATGGCAACTGGTAAATACACTAAGTTTCGTCATGCTGACATGTGTGAAAGTATTTAAAACGTGTGTTACAAATAGTTTTCCATGTTTAGTTGAAAACGGTGTTGTGTTAACAGCCCCTGTAGACTGTGTGTGTGTGTGTGTGTGTGTGTGTGTGTCACTGAAGAGCCTCCAGAGTCTGATCACTGTGTGTGTTTGTTACAGGTGAAGTCGAGCGATCTGAACCCATGGAGACTCAGGAGCGCTGGTCCACTGGTCAGGGTGAAGAGAGACTGGGTCATCCCACCCATCCGAGTCTCAGAGAACGGCAAACAGCTCCCTGAAGATCTGGTCCAGGTAAACCAGCAACCCGCATTAGTTCCTCACTGTAGACCTGAAAACACACTTCACAAGTTCATGCTAACTGATATTGAAGCTTGTTTCCGCCACAGAATAAAAAATAAAAAAGGTAAATGCAACTTTTTTTTCTCACAATTCAGACTTTTTTCTCACAATTGCGAGTTTACAATTGAATTGCGAGATATAAAGTCGCAATTGCGTGATATAAAGTCACAATTGTGTGTTATAAAGTCAGAATTGTGAGATATAAACTCAGAATTGCGAGATATAAAGTCAGAATTGCGTGATATAGTCACAATTGTGTTATAAAGTCAGAATTGCGATATATAAACTCACAATTGTGTTATAAAGTCAGAATTTCGATATATAAACTCACAATTGTGTTATAAAGTCAGAACTGCGTGATATAAACTCACAATTGTGTTATAAACTCACAATTGTGTGTTATAAAGTCAGAACTGCGTGATATAAACTCACAATTGTGTTATAAACTCACAATTGCGTGATATAAAGTCAGAACTGCGTGATATAAACTCACAATTGTGTTATAAAGTCAGAATTGTGATATATAAACACAATTGCGTGTTATAAAGTCAGAATTTTGTGATTTTATATTGAGAGTTGAGAGTTTTTATCTTGCAATTCTGACTTTATATCTATGAATTGTGAGATAAAAATCCGCAATTATCTTTTAAAATGTTTAATTCTGTGGCGGAAACAAGCTTCCATAAATTGAATGTCCAGTGATGTAGTTTGTACTTTTATGAGAGTCATATTATAATGGCTTAGAACAATGGGGTTTTCAAATAAATAAAAATCTGAATTAGATTGACAGCATCAACAGACACACTACATACAACAAAACGTTGGAACACAGTATAATCTATATAACTGAACTGATATAGATGCTATTAAATGTAGTTCTTAAATGCACCATTGCTCCATTTTAAAACGTAAACCGTCCAAACAAACCGATTGGTTACACACACACACATGGTAGTCTAAATACCTCAATACCTAAATACCTGTAAGCCTCAACAGACAGACTGTGTACCATACGGCTTCAACATGTTCCATGTCCACTCTTGCAGATTAAATCAGACAAGGTTTTCACCGGAGAGGTGATATACAAGCTGGAGGGACCCGGGGTTGACCAGGACCCCAAAGGCCTCTTCGAAATTGATGATAAAACAGGATGGATCAAGAGCAAAATGCCCCTGGACAGGGAAAAACACAAGAGTTTTAAGGTGAACATGTTTGATTTATGTAAACATTAGGGATGCATGATATATCAGCCACCGTATCGGTATCTGCCGATATATGTTTATTTTTTATGTTATCGTTATCGGCCTGATAAGAAAATTTGGCTGATATATAAAAGCTCATTAATAATGGATTATTTCCTTCAGCTGAGACACTTCAGATGCGCACTGTTCACCATGATGGTTTTTATTTGTCTTAATTATATAAAATTTGGATTTTAGATTTATCGGCCAATATATCGGTTATCGGCTTTCAAATATAAAGAATTATCGGTTATCGGTATCGGCCAAAATGTTTATATGGGTGCATCCCTAGAAAACATTTTCATCTAAAAGTCACATTTTTATTGCCTGTGTGTGAACAGCTTGTAACGAAACTTAAAACACGAGACCATCCCCGACTCGGGACGTTTTTCCTGGGAAAATCGAAAGGATGTGACGTTTACACACGTTATGTTCAGGATAATGCCCAAAGAGCTGTTCTGTACTGTAATGTCCATGTGTCATGCAAAGAAAAGGGATTCACTCCAACTACAATCTCACACAGTCAGATCTTTATCGTCTATAGTCTCAGATATACTTTATAATCAAACTATCATAACAGAGTAATATTAATGACCTCATGATGAATCTCAGAGCTGGTTCAAACATCCACATCTCTATGATCAGATGCTTTCTGAACTGCTGATTTCTCTCCGCTGTTTTATTTTATTGTGTTTATTTTGTTATTGAGAGGAAAGCAAATATTTGCATATTCATCTATTCTAAACGTCACTCGGGATGTTCGCTACCAGTCTATTACTGCAACATTATTTCCAACTTATTTTTACTTCTAAGCAAAGAAGGAAAATAACTCGGCTGTGAGTATTTGAGGGCTTTGAATCACGTTCAGTCTCGTTCGTAATGCGAGCGCGAGAAATAACCCGAGGCTGCAGTTCACCTAACAGCCACCGGTGTCGCTAATAACAAGGGTTTCTGAATTCTATATTGAGCCTCTTTCTTTCTATTACATTTTTCATAATCCTGATTCAGTTTTTTCCCAGATTTAAATGAGATTACAGATTTACAGTGTGGTCTCAGACGTACTGTATCTCACTTGATGAATCATGTGATATCTCTGAATAACTCTATATATGTGTAATATCCTCAGCTCAAAGCCTTTGCTCTCTCACCAAGCGGAGAGCGACTGGAAAGTCCCACAACCATTGAGATCTACGTTCTCGATCAGAACGACCACAGGCCTGAGTTCACCCAGAAGGAGTTCATTGGCACCATTCCCGAGTTCTCTGTTCCAGGTAACGTGTACAATAAATATTTTAATCAATATTTTATGGGAAAAAAACCCTCAATGCAATTAGTAGTTCAAACAAAAACTGACCTTTAACATGTAGGGTTTTTATTCTCAAATCAAGTTATTTAGCACAATGCCTAGACTGTTCATTTCCATGTTCTTCTTTCATGAAAGAAATGATACAAATCTTGTTCACACTTCAGCATACTTAAAAAAAAGAGTATTTATAACGGAAATAATATGCTTTGAAAGAATATACTTCATTGCAGTGTTCAGACACTTAACTTCATGTTATTTGCAATTATATGAAAATTTATTAAGGTTTACATTCAAATTCAATGCAATTAGTTGAACTTAAGAGTGTTTTTGACTCACTTAAGTATTACTTAAGTACTTCTTTATTTGGAATTTCATAATTACTTATGTTATGTCTTAAATAAGGTTTCCACAATTATTAAAACAATGATTTAAAATGTACTTTAAAGTTGACATTATTACAAAGTGCACTTTAAAAGTGTGCTTAAGTGTGTTAAGAAACAGTCAGGAAAAGTCTACTCTCTTTAAGTGCTTTATTTTGCTAATACATTTGCTAGCAGGGCCATAACCATTCAGAAAAATTACATTTACACATTTGGCAGACGCTTTTATCCAAAGCAACTCACATTGCATTTCAAGGTGCACATTTACATTATGATCAGGTCTTGCGTTCCTTGGGAATCAAACCCATGACCTTAATGTTGCAAGCGCCAACGCTCTACTGTTTGAGCTACAATGCTACAATGTATAAACAGCTTGCCAATGTCACAACAATTGAGAGAAAAAATGTGACGATGATTATTAGAGGATGGCATGAATTAGATGCATGAATGGAAGTATCGTGGCATACTGTGACATGGTGCGTGTCGGTCATAAATGGAAGAATTTTTTTTAATTTTTAATAAAAATGATTGTCCAATGTGGTAGTTCGATAATATTTTGCATTTTAGGGGATTTTATGGTACTAAATTATATTTATGCAGTATTTATAATCCATTTATTCACTTTTTGAGCATAGCCCTGAAAATGACATTTCCAACTTAAACTGTCATAAATCTTGATTGCTTTGGAGCAACAGACTGAAGTTCGGTCTCTTTTTAAAAGCAACTCATGGCGAATTATTGCTGAAGTGAAAAAAGTTTACAAAAGTGAACTTGAAAAAAGTCATAAAATGTTACATTTATTGTTATGAAAAATGCACAAAAATACCAATTTTAATTTTTATATGTAATATATTTTCCAAAATCATGTTTAACACCAAAACTGTGAGAAAATCAAAGCTGTGTTCCAAATTTGAGGTTGATATCTCAAAAAATGAGCTTTCAGTGAGATTGTGTTTGTGCGCAGTACCCAACGCGTCCACTAGAGGAAGTTCGTCTCCCATTCATTTTCAATGCGCTCTTTTTTAACCACAAACAATACAAGTGTGAATTTTTTTCAGGACCATTTAACCTTTTCCAATCATGTCCATTATTTTTGTTCACACAGCAACTTCCAAAACAAAACGTAAAAATGTTTGGTCAAAAACAACTCTAGAGTGTTAACCTTGTTGTGTGTTTGTCTGTGATCAGGAACGTCAGTGATGCAGGTTACCGCGGTAGATCTGGATGATCCACTGACGGACAACGCCGCTCTGAGCTTCTCCATCACTGCGCAAGAGAGTATCCCTCCTCACGGCGTTAACAAGACCATGTTCGGCATTAACAACAAAACTGGAGTCATCTACATACGAGATGTGGGACTAGACAGAGATGTGGGTTATTTCGGTCTCTTATGAATGAACAGCACTAGGGGTGTAACGATACCCTCATGTCACGATTCGATACATATCACGATACTGAACTCACGATACGATATTATTGCGATACTCCAAGACATATGGTAAATGGTTAACATATGATTAAAATGCTAAATTTGATATTTCATTGTGTGAGTAAATGAATAGGCTTGGACTTGTTGCTGGAAACCCAAAGCACAGGACAATAGAGACACCAGAATAACAATATTCATGATTCTGAAGCTGAAAATACAGAATTATTTTAGACGAATATGCTCTTTCACTGACTTGATATATTTAATATAATGTAGGACACTTTATACTGGTAACAAGATATTTGGCATTATCAGGACCCACAAATATTCCCCCATTGCATTATTATACATTATATTCAACATTATATATAGTAGTTTAATGTAGTACTGACACTAAAACTCTGAAAACTAGAATTTTTTCCTCACACTGTAATTTTCATTTTGGGTGAACTATCCACGATACATATAGTTGCATGTTTGTATTGCGATATATTGTGACATGATATATTGTTCCACCCCTAAACAGCACAGAATGATTTGAAAGTCTAAAGGAAAGCAGCGTGAACATGACCCCTGTTGTGTTGTCAGGTGGTGCAGTCCTTCAGGCTTCATCTTCAGGTCGCTGATATGTCAGGAATGGGTCTAGCCTCCACTGCTCGAGCCATCATTCACATCTCTGACATTAACAACCACGCTCCCAGATTCCAGCCCGCCGTGGTACGAGACCGACTGAAAACATGTTCAATTACAGATACATCCTAACTTTAGAATCCTATCTTAATGTTTGGTAACCATGGCCATTTCAGTAAGGACCTCATATGTGACCCTGGACCACAAAACCAGTCACATGTCTCACGGGTATATTTGTGGCAATAGCCAACAATACTTTGCATGGGTCAAAATGATTGATTTTTCTTTCATTCCGAAAATCATTAGGATATAAGTAAAGATCATGTTCCATGAAGATATTTTGTAAATTTCCTACCATAAATATATAAAACATGTATTTTTGTGAGTGAATGCAGCACAATCGCCAACATAAATGAACAACTTTAAAGCCACACCGTGGACTTTGTGACCTAAAGAGTTGACGCATACGAGTTATTTTAAATGATTCCTCAGGCAAATATACAGCGTTTGACACTATTAATGCTCCGAGCGGGGCTGCCCTCTTGAAATACCGCCTATGTAAGTTTGGAGGAGACGGACCGTCGTTGAACAGGTCATGTGACCTGGAGAACGTATCGCTTTACGGCCGTCACGTGACCATAGGCTCTGATATACTGTCTTCTAGACTTTTGCGACAGTGCTGCGGCGCTTGTGGCCTCTAGGGGCGCTAGACGTGAAAGTTCCAGGTCTAGTGCCCCTAGCGCCCGCAAAAGTTCCGCGGTGTGGCTTTAAAGGAGATTTTCTCAATGTTTCGATTTATTTGCACCCTCAGATTCCAGATTTTCCAAATAGTCATATCTCGGCCAAATATTGTCCTATTCCAACAAACCATACATCAATGGAAATCTTATTTATTCAGCTTTCAGATGATGTGTACATCTCAATTTAAAAAAATTGACCCATGTCACTGTTTTTTTGGTCCAGGGTCACATTTAGGACAAAAACTATTACAAAATGGCATTTCTTAAGTGCATAATCTTATCTTAACTACATATAGGAAAATGGTATTACAGAAGCATCCTAACTCCACACAAAAATCCTAAAAAGTGTATTAACTTCAGGACAATTCTTTTATTTATTTTTATAAAAAATGTTTTCTTCAATTTTTATTTTATTTTTTTGCACAGTCTGTGATGTTCATCCGATCTGTTTTCTGAGCTGTTGTTCCAATTTTGTGACTGCAGTACAACATGAATGTAATGGAGAACAAGCTTCTGGTGGAGGTGGGCCGGGTCAACGCCACAGATGAAGACCAGAGAGGGGGAGAGAACTGGAGGATTAAGTACACCATCGGAAAGGGAAATCCTTTAGGAAACTTTGCCATCCGCACAGACCCAGTCTCCAACCAAGGCATCATTTCTGTGGTCAAGGTGAGATTAGTGACACAAGTGAAGACTACTGTGGCGTCTGTGGTTCTTCATACACCCTTAAAAATATATATTTTTTAAAGATTTTTAAATCATTACATTTGAACATTTTTGTGCTGAGAAACTACTGGTAAAAGACAAAAAAAAATATATTTTTTATAATAATTTTACATATCTTTCTTATTAAGGAAATAAGGTACACTGAAGTTCCCCTACATGTGAGCTGCATCTGGATCATATTTTTTGGTGACTGCATAAAGTAATCAAAAGTTACAGCATTTGGAACCAGGGCCGGAGTGAGGCCACTTTTCAGCCCTGGAGTTCATGCCCAAGACCGGCCCACTTTTTCCACGGTGGAATTCCAAATTAGCACTTTTTCCAATTTGGATAAATGAAGCAACAGTTCAGTTGTTACTATTGTGTAGTTGGTATTAATACCATAGTTCAACAAATAATGTAAAGGTTAAATAATAATTCACTTAGACTTTATAAGAAGCAATTGCGATTTTATATCACACAATTCAGACTATATCTCGCAATTCTGTATTTCTGACTTTAAAAAGAAGCAATTGCAACTTTATTTCACGCAGTTCTGACTTTATATCTTGCAATTTCTGACTATAAGAAGCAATCGACTTTAATTCACACAATGCTGACTTTATAACACGCAATTGCGACTTTATATCTCACAATTTTGACCATCTCGCAATGCTGACTTTATAACACGCAATTGCAACTTTATTTCAGGCAATTCTGACAGTTATATCTCGCAATTCTGACTTTATAAAACGCAATTGAGACTTAATATCACGCAATTCTGACCATCTCGCAATGCTGACTTTATAACACGCAATTGCAACTTTATTTCAGGCAATTCTGACTTTATAACACGCAATTGAGACTTTATTTCACGCAATTCTGATGTATTCCAAAATGTAAACTCGCAAGTGTGAGATAAAAAGTCGCAATTATCTTTTAAAACGTTTTATTCTGTGACGCAAACAAGCTTCCATACCTCCTGGCCTATCCTCCCAGCCATCCTCCCTGACGCGTACCGTTACGGTAGGGCCGGCCAGGCGCGGCAGGCGCCGGCGATGCCGCGGGCCCGCGGCCGCAGTAGCCTACCTAAAACGTTTTGGAAAAGACTGGCTGTGGACCCAACCAACTCTATACTAGGGGAGGGGAGAACTCCCTCACATGGTACAACCCATGCAGAGGCTGCGCGCTGCAGTGTCAGAAGGCGGAACGTGTAATGTTACTAACGTGACATTGAAATGTGAAACAAAAAACAAAAAAAACAAAAAAAAAAAATCCTCGACCGGCCCAAAAGTGAAGCGGCCCACCGGGAATTCTCCCGATTCTCCCGATTACCCAATCCGGGCCTGTTTGGAACCAATGTTAGTCCTTGATGCCCCCTAATGGGCATTTTGTTAATTGTGATCTTGTGATCGACGCAATTAATTATGTTGATTCTGGACTATTTTCAATCGAGAGCATCCACTGTAAGTAATTATGTGCGATTTTCTACGATCTGTGCATGTTTCATGAAGTTACAAGCGAAAATGCCACGTGAAAGCTACATTTGTTTTTAGTTAGTGCCTGTGGAGTTTTGTGTGTCGTAACTCCGTCAGGAATATTCTCGTGATTGACGCAATGGATAATCATTTTAATAGTGAGAATCTGCTGTAAATCATTGTCCACGATCGGAGGTCTATGTGGTGTATCTATGTGGTGTTTTTAATCTGCTTTAAGACAAAGCATGTGTAAATTCATAAGTCGACAGCATTGCTGAGTATTTCCTCCTTAAAACTGCAGTGAACCAAAGACAGTCTCAAAAACACGCTTTGAAATCGCTGGTGTTTCTGACGGCACAAACTACCTTGTAACCAATCAGATCAACGTGTGATCGTCAACCAGTGGATCTCTGAGCTGAGCGAGTGAGTGGAGGCGGGGCTCATTTGCATATTTATAGAACCGCGCATACTAAATGAGGCAAGGGTGTCGAGTTACATTCAAACTATTTTAAGGCAAGGCAAAAACTTTTGGTGATCAAAGATGAGTTTTAAGGGATAAAATGATTGACTACAGGAAGACTTTAAAAGAACCTTTTTTTTTTTTTTGGTTGGTGTAAAGAACAGTTTAAAAATCAAAAGAACTGTTTTCCACTATAAAAAAAACACATACATGTGCAATGGAAAGTATGGGTAGTGCCGTATTCAGTGATTGACAGGAATCAAAACGAGGCTGTGAGGGAAAGAAAACGTTCAATGGATTGTACTGTTGTTTAACAACATGCTGATTGTCCAGCCAACAATTTTTTTTTCTGAAAAACGGTGGTGGAAGTTATGTGCTGTAGGAACTTTATTCTGTGCGCACCATTGCAAAGACTGTACGTCTATCCCTCACAGCCTCATTTTCATCCGTGTTAAATTCAATATGACATGTACCCTGAGTAAGGAGTATAGGACCACCAAAATCAGTTACTGGCCAATTTCAACTGGCTTTTTTTTTTGGGGCCGACATTGCCGCTTGAAACAAGAAGACAGGGTGGTACATATCGAAGAGCCTGTCCCATTTTTTTATCATCAGAGTGTGACAAAGCCGTATTTGACAACTTTTGCCACACTTCTAACCGATTCCCCCTTTAGTGAACTGTTACTAGACAAAACAATGACCATATTAACTCTTTCCATGTGGCTTTCCATGTTTTCACTGTTATACGGTAGGGGGCGCTATTAAAGAAAATTCCAGACCAAAACACAGGCGAAAAAGACGATTAAAGCATTGCTTAAGCACATTGTATACTTTGAAAGTCTCAGATTTTTGTTCAAAATATTGCTTTTTTATATAACTTACCTACTTTCAGGTGTTGATTAAAAAAGAATGCATGAAGCTAGAATAAAACAGTTCATTGTATTTTTTAAAGTTCTGCTCTGTTTTTTCTTTTGATACATTGCATGCAATAAAGTAATCTGGGAGCCATGAAAGTTTTGTGTAAATGATCATAAATGCTGGCAGTGGCTGGCTTTTTTTATTTATTGTATTTTTGACTTTAAAAAAAATATATGTATATTCTGTGGAAATATAAAAATGGGTCGGACACGATCCCTGAATCATTCACTATCCTCTATGACAAATAGAAAAAAACTAAAAGTGTGCACAAGTTTTCAAATGCAGCTTTATAATGTAGGGGGCGGGACATTTGAGATTCTAGAGAGCATTTGATTGGCCAGAAATCTGATGAGAAGCTGAAGTGCAGAAAGATAGACTAAATTTTGAATGCAAATTTCTTCAAAATGTGAATTTTGTCATTGTTTCAGAGAACACTAGTATTACAAACTGTCAGAGAAAAGGTACAAAAGCTGTTACTGGGACAGTACTCTTTCAAAATATATTTGTACCTTATTTCCAAAAAAAAATTTTTTTTTTAAATGCAGCCTAAATGTTATCTTGCCATTTATAAGGTCAGGAATCAACATTAAAGGTTTGAGGTTCTGTTTGAGTATTTATCCCTCTTTTTCCATCCGCTTCAGTGTGTGAATGTGTCTGTATGTATTATTTGCACATACATTTCAAATCCAGTGTCTCTGCTCTCTTGCAGCCGCTGGATTATGAATCTCAGGCGGAGTATCAGCTGCTTATAACAGCAGAGAATGAAGTCAGGCTTAAAGCCCCATACCAACAAACACACAGCGCTACCGTCACCGTCAGAGTGATGAATGAAAACGAGGCCCCGATCTTCTACAAAAACCCCATTAAAGTCACTGTCCCGGAGTCTGTTGTTCCCGGTACTGTGCTGGCCTCGGATATCGCTCATGATCCAGATAATGCCAAGCTGAGGTGAGGCTCACTTCAATCACATCAATACCTGATGAAGCCGTGTGGATGTTCCTGGATATTAGTTCTGGAACAATATTCTTAAGCAATCATATCCCTAAGATTGACCTTAACCTAAAACTGTAGTAAAAAGAGTAATACAAAATTTACTTCTAAATCTGATTTATAACAAGTTATGAACTTAGGAGCAGTTTGCTCTTTGCGTAACCCTTGTGAAAAAGAAGTGTGCTTAACTTTATTGAATGTGCTTCAGATCTGAAAGTATATAAACTATACTTGCAGAAAATACAGTGGTAATAAAATAAAAGGCCGTTTAAATGTCCTTAAAAAGAGTACATTCATTTTTTCAAAAAAGAGCACTTTGTAATAATGTCAATTTAAAAGTACATTTACTTAAAAGTTCATTTTAAATAATCGTTTTATCTTTTGTCACGCTTTAAAGACGTACCTTTGATATTTAAAGCACAGTATTTGTCTGAAACATGCTAGCAATACAATGATATATACTAGGAACTGCACAGCAACACTCTAGCAACCATCCAAAACAAACTAGCAAACACATAGCAACACCCTAGCAACCAGCCAGATTACCCTCGCAACACCCTAGCAACCACAAAGCAACAACTCCAAGCACCCTAGCAATCGCATAGCAACACCCCAGCAACCACCCAGAATACTCTCAAAACCGCATAGCAACACCCTAGCAACCACTCAGAGTACCCTTGTAACTGAAGAGCAACACCCTAGCAACCAAGTCAAGTCTTTGTTTATCAAGTCTCAACTTTATTTATATAGCGCTTTATACAATACATATTGTTTCATAGCAGCTTCACAGTGATAACAGGAGAATCATGCATTTCGGCTGTCAGTTCACCACAACCATTATAAAAGTACCTTAGCAACCTTAGTACATAGCAATACCCTAGCAACCATCCAGAGTACCTTAGCAACTACATACATCCTAGCGATCACTCCAAGTACCCTAGCAGTTACATAACCACCCAGAATACCCTAGAAACCACATAGCACCCTGGCAACCAGCCAGAGTACCCTAGTTACTGAAGATTAACACCCTAGCAACCACCTTGAGTACCTTAGCAACCGCATGGCAACATCCTAGCAACCACCCAGAATGCCCTTGAAACCAGTGTGCAACACCCTAGCAGCCACCCCGAGTACCCCAGCAACCACATAGCAACACCCTAGCAACCACCCAGAATACTCTAGAAATCGCATAGCAAATGATTTGTCTGAGAGACTTAAAACCTTCAACTTTCTCTCTTTCTCTCTCTAAAAACTATACCATATTTAAAAAAAAAAAAAAACATTTAAAAAACAATACATTTTTTGAAATTGCTTATAAAGATGTACTGAAGTCCTACTGAAGTGGGTCAAAGAAGCACTCTTAAATTCACTTAATTGCTGTAATATAAATTTAATTGAATTCATTTTTATTTGCACGGTAAATAACAGCAGATGTTTAAGTGTCTGAAAACATTACATTCAGTTTGCACTTGCGTATATATTCTTTAAAAGTATATTATTTCCGTAACAAATACTCTGTGCTAAAGTGCACTTCTTTTTCATAAGGAAAAGCTTGCATGCATTAAGCCTAATCTACTGTCTGCCCTAAACTTAGAATTTTAAAAAAGGTATTTTTGTTCAGGTTTGAAATCCTTCAGGATCCTGAGGGTAGGTTGGCTATTGACCGTGCGACTGGGCAGATCACAACCAGAACAACCTTCGATATCAAATCTCCCCACGTCAGGAACAACATTTACTCTGCCGTCGTGAAGGTCACGGATCAGGGTGAGCACCTCGGACCCCGAGACAGAGACAGCGGACTTTCTCCGAATTAAAATGTTGATTATGGTTTCTCTGTTTGCAGATGCCGACGGCATCTCTGCGACAGCGACTCTGGAGGTCAGTCTGTGGGAGACCAATGATTACCCACCAGTGCTGAAACCCTCGAGTGGGACGGTGTGCAGCAACTGGGACCGGGATAAACTGGGCCTGATGATCAGTGCGGTGGACGAGGACATGTCTCCTCAAGCCGACCCCTTCACCTTTCACATTCCTGACCAAAACATAGCAGCCAACTGGACCATCATAACTCTCAATGGTAAAACTTAAAACATCATTTATATGGATTTGTACTAGGGGTGTAACGGTACACAGAAGTCACGGTTCGGTATGTACCTCGGTTTTGGGGTCACGGTTTAATACGAGTTCAGTACATTTACATTTCTGATTGAAGATGCATTTACTAGATAAGTTGTTTTGCGGGGGAATTAATCTAAATGAAGTGAGTTTTTGCTTAAAACAAGCAAAATTATCTGTCCATGGGGTAAGAAAAAACAAGATTATTTTTCTTACCCCATGGACAGATAATTTTGCTTGTTTTAAGCAAAAACTCACTTCATTTAGATTTATTTCCCCAGAAAACAAGACATAATATCTAATGGCATTTTACTACTTTAGTAAATGCATCTTGATTAAAGAATGTTTTTGATATTTGGACTGGAAATAAGACAAAAATACTGAGTAAGAAAAGTATTTTTTGCAGTGTTGGGCTGTCAGTGAAAATGTTTAGTTTAGATAGTCGAGCACACGTCAAGCTTTTCTTGCGATTTTCCATGTAGCCTACTTTAGTTTTTACATTCAAGAAGCTCGTTCAACATGCAACCGGTTTTCTGTGGTAACGGACAAATACCCGCCGATAAAAGAGAATGAACATGTCCTGTATCTGAGGCTAAAGTAATAAATATTGATAATGCAATGGCCCGTATTATATCTCTGACTCCAAATGATCGGCCACTGATCCCATATTCAGATGATAGTCACTTCCTTTCATAGATTAATGAATGAATGAATGAATGAATGAATATGTCTGTCGACTTGATGCTCACTCGTTTTAACGACGCGAAGACACGCGTGAGCTCATGCCGTGAAATGCTAATATGAATGCTGATTAAATTAACGCAGTTGTGTCTATAATTTTAACTAAATAACTCCCACTCGATTGGGACTAACACAGTAGCCGCTGTTCATTTCTCTGCTATTCGACTCTCGATTTTGAATCAAATTTCAGTGCGATGTATGCATAGATTTGATTTTAGATTTGATCATAGATTTTAAATCTACGCATATATGGAATTGAAATTTGATTCAAAATCGAGAATCGAACAGCAGGGAAATGAACAGAGAAATGAATCGAGAGTCGATTTTGAATCGAATCGTGACCAAGAATCGATTTGGATCGAATCGTGACCCCAAGAATCGATTTGAATCGAATCATGACCCCGACCCCAAGAATTGATTTGAATCTAATCGTGACCCCAAGAATCAATTTGAATCGAATCGTGACTCCAAGAATCGATTTGGAATCTAATCGTGACCCCAAGAATCGGTTTGAATCTAATCGTGACCCCAAGAATCGATTTGAATCTAATCGTGACCCCAAGAATCAATTTGAATCGAATCGTGACTCCAAGAATCGATTTGGAATCGAATCGTGACCCCAAGAATCGGTTTGAATCTAATCGTGACCCCAAGAATCAATTTGAATCGAATCGTGACTCCAAGAATCAATTTGAATCGAATCGTGACCCCAAGAATCGGTTTGAATCTAATCGTGACCCCAAGAATCAATTTGAATCGAATCGTGACTCCAAGAATCAATTTGAATCGAATCGTGACTCCAAGAATTGATTTGGAATCGAATCGTGACCCCAAGAATCGGTTTGAATCGAATCGTGAATCCAAGAATCGATTTGGAATCGAATCGTGACCCCAAGAATCGGTTTGAATCTAATCGTGACCCCAAGAATCGGTTTGAATCTAATCGTGACCCCAAGAATCGATTTGAATCTAATCGTGACCCCAAGAATCGATTTTGAATCGAATCATGGGATCCCAAAAGATTCCCACCCCCAGTGTTCAGGATTCAGTTTGCAGGAAGGGATCTACCCCTGCTTTCCCAGACAGCAACATAGTGTCGGCCCAGATCCGGTACACATGTATTCCACACGGCCCGGATGTGGGCCGACACTATGTTGATGTCTGGGTTAGAGATGGAGCTCACAGTGTTCACTCTGATTTCTAAACCCCTTGTTTTTTCTTGTCTCTTCACATGTACGTCCCCAGAGACCCATGCAGTTCTCCAGCCACTGATAGACATAGAGAGGGGGGAGTTCTCTATTCCTGTGGTTGTGTCGGACTCGGGCTCCCCTTCGCTTTCCTCTAATGCTCTGGTCAACGTAACCGTGTGTCCCTGTGACAGTTTCGGGGACTGCAAGAGCTTCACCGCAGCCATCTTTGGAACCAAAATGGGAATAAGCTTCATTGCCCTTATGATTATTATAGGAAGCGTTGCTTTTCTCTTGTGTAAGTTTAATTTAATTAAGGGACATTTCGTTTAATATTCTACAATATCATTGATCTGCATTGACACCATTATATGAGAACTGAACTGAGCTGGACGATGACATTACGGTTTTCGTCAGAGCGGCAATATATATATCTATATCTATATATATATATGTATATATATAATAACTTTTAATATTCCACGTGTGGAATTCCATCTGGATTCCACACGGCCCCGGATGTGGGCCGGATCTGGGCCGACTCTATGTTGCTGTCTGGGTCCCAACAAACCATTACCCTGATAAGCTGTAGTATATACTTGAAATGTGCTGTAATAAAACCTGATTGTGTGTGTCCAGGTCTTCTCCTTCTCGCTGTGGCGGTGAGGGGTTGCACGAGGCAGAACATGGGAAAACGAGGAAGTTTGCTGGTCGGAGCGTCTGACGATGACATCCGAGACAACGTCTTTCATTATGACGAGCAGGGAGGCGGTGAAGAGGATGAGGTGAGAACACATTTTATAGTGTAGACACAAGTGAATACTAATTATCTGATATGATATATTATGTAAAGGCCATACAATAGAGTGGATAAAGAGTAGCACACGAACATACTACAATTTCTGCAGTTTATGTTTACATTTGTCAAAATGTTCATTACACAGCAGAGGACACCAAAGATATTTTTACAGTCATTTATTTATTTATTTATTTTTTACAATCGCTTGGACACATTTCTCAATACTTGGGTCACTTTGAGCACAAAAGCAGTCTATGTGGGATAAAATAAGATCATTTTTCACTGCTCTGGCACAAAATACATTAGACTTCCACATTATTTAAAAAAATGCAGTCATAATCTATTATTACCCATCACTTTAATTTTCTTATTTTAATGATAAGCTAATTATTAGGCTCTGTTTTTGTTCACATTTTCATTTTTATTCATGAACGTACAGGACAAGCATATATGCTAGATAATGCATTTCTTTATTTATGAAGAGACGGTGTGTCACTTTTCAGGTTTCGTCATTAATGTTTGTTCAATAAACTGCAAAAAGCTTTACTTTTGATATCTGTTATCTCTTTTGATGAAGGTCTCAGCCTTCAAATTCTGTCCAATGCTTGAAGAATCCTGGTGTTTTCATTGTTCTCGGGCAGCAAAGTTGAACAAACTTGTGTGTTTGTTGTATTTATTTGGGTTTTGAAGTGAAATGGGGAATGTCCTGAAATACCTAAAGCTGTTTCCGTCCAATAGGATGCATTTAATATCGATTTTCTGAGGAACCCAAGTGACACGGTCCCTGTCCCAGCCTCATTTTTCCCACAAGACTTTGGCCTTCCCAGAGGAAAACAACCTCTGAGAAAAGATGCACCCCATAACCTGCCGTCTCCTACATATCCACGCAAAACCCCCGGAGACCCGACCGACATCGAGGATTTCATCAATGTCGTAAGCGACTTTTCTTTAATAAGAAATAAGGGTCCCGCTTTATATTAAGTGACTTTAACTACTATGTACTCTCATAGTCTGTTACGGTGTAATTATACATTTAAGTACCAAGTACAATTAATTAACTACATTTACTTACAATAGTGTTTAATTGCATGTAATTATGTACAATTTGCATTCGCTACTGCAGTAACAACATTTAATGTGTAACAAGGAAACTGTAAAATAAAGTGTTACTCTTTTTTTTAATGCAAATACATAGTAGTTAAAGAAATCCTAATATAAAGTGAAATAAGATTCAGTCTGAAATATTTGTGGGTAATTCACAAGAAAACTCCTTAAGAATTTAATTTTCAAGAAATACCAATTTTCTTCAAGTACCACCATAACAACTGTGAGACACATATTCCAATATCTTCAATAGTTCTTCTACTGTAATCCTAAATATGAGGCAATACTTGCAGAGTGTTATTAGTCATTTATCATTACTAATCCAAAATAAGGGTTATTTTAACTCTGTCAAAGCAAGTTTGAAATTTAGTGTTAGTGAAATTGAATTTCTAAATCAGGATAAAAAAAACCCAAAAAATTACTCAAAAGTATTTTTAAAAAACTTTTTATGACCCATAAAGATGCAATGAAGATGAATGCACACATGCAAATTTAAACAGATGATGAAGACATAATACTACATGTTCCAGTAGTAGCTGTAGCAGTGTGTGTTCTTCTGATGAAGAACAATATTTTAAAATAGTTTTATTATAATTGATTTATAATAAACAATGAAAATCCAAGCACTTTCTTGGGTAACAATTTCCCTGTGTTGCGCTTGACCCGAGCAGGGTCTGGACGCCGCCGACACCGACCCGAACGTCCCGCCGTACGACACCGCGCTGATCTACGACTACGAGGGCGACGGCTCGGTCGCGGGAAGCCTCAGCTCCATCGCCTCCATGGGCTCAGATGAAGACCAGGACTACGACTACCTCAACGACTGGGGGCCACGCTTTAAAAAACTGGCTCACATGTACGACCCACGTTAGACGCCACGCTGATCCTGTTGTTCAAGACGTCCAGATTCTCTCCAACATGAATGTCCTTCAAAACCTCACGCCCCATCTTCTATATGAGAGAGTGCTCATGATGCATGTAAGGGGAGGTTTACAGAATTGATAAATGGACTATATATTCCCCAGTGATATGATTTTGTTAAAGGAGTGTGTCAGAAGAGAGAATGTCGCCTTCCGTCGTGGATCAGTGAAGTGTTTCAGCATGCTGACGTGACAGGTGCTGTGAACGCACCAACTGGAGAGAGGACCGTGTGGAAGTGCAAACTGATTAGACACGGTGCAAACAGGGATGCCTTGTTCATAAAGCGTTTGTCAAGTTCTTGAGGGATTATTTTAGCTGATGACCAATACTGAGGTTTGCTGAGCATGTGGGCAAATGGAAAGAATGAAGCACCCGAAAATGATACGCTTATTCACTCATAACTGGCATTCTAAACCCATATGACTTTCTTTCACTCATGCAACATAATAGAAGGTTTTCTTTTATATATTTAGTTGAATTTCAGAGCTGCTCTTTTGTATATGCTCTCTTTTTATGTACACATGCATACATGCTTCTTAGAGGTGGGCGATATGAACAAAATCTTAAATCACCATTTTCAATATCACCAAAAAACTAATATTAGCCTAAGTAAAAAAAAGCAAACTGATAAAACAAGAACAAACCCAGAGAGCGACATAGTGTCGGCCCACATCTGGATTCCACACGGCCCAGATGTGGGCCGACACTATGTCTGGGAAGAAACTAGCATATAGGAAAACAAACTACAATTGAACAAAGACACAAATGAAATAGACCAACCTGAAAAACTTCAAGCACTAGAAATAACAAATCCTACATAAATTGTATAAAGTAATCAATTATATATAAAAACAATGCATAATCTTCACTTTGTAAATTACATTTATTCTTATTAAAGTTACTGAAGTGATTGAGTGAAGAGCAGTAAAGAGATGACGGACTGCAGCAGGTTTATTAGGCTTCTGTCACTTTAAGATCGAATGCACGGATCTAATATACTGTTACACATGCGCTTTCTTCTCAACTGTTACATTCATAAATCACTGTGTTCACGAGGATACTTGCAAAGATGGACGTTTTGACATAAGTATGAGTATTTAACAGTTCAAGCCCAATTAGACGTCATAAAGAACTTCGTTTGAATATGTGAAAGTGCCAATGAGATCTTTTAAATCTTGTGTAATTTAAATAAAGCATGTTTGAGTCAATACATGTGATAAACTGTATTGATTCTTCAGGAATGTCTTTTTAATATTGATAAAATGACTTTTTAAACGTGATAACTTTGTTTTTAACCATTCTTTTTATATATGACTAGTATATTGTGTAATATATTTGCTTCTAATACTATTTTTTTGCTTGCCTGCAATTTACCTTCAAAAGTATCCCAAGACATTTAAAGAGCCTTAATATTAGTAATACTAATTTTCATATGCAGCGTAACACAGTTTGCCAAATGAATGATGCTTCAAATGTATATATTTTTGTTTTTCCCTTCAGGAACAAAAGTTTGACATAATTACACAATACCTATTATTATTATTATTCTTTTGTTTTGTTTCTCAATTTTGATTTACATGGTTTTGTTTTTAATATTTATTTCATAAGAAAATGCTGTCATTATCTTTACAGTTATGAATAAAAGATTGGAATGATACCGGTCTGTATTTTTAATAGGGATGCATGATATATCGGCCACCATATTGGCCAATATATGTTAATTTTTAATGTTTTCATTATTGACCCGATAAGAAAATTTGGCCGATATATTAAAGCTGATAAATAATGGATTATTTCCTTCAGCTGAGACACTTCACTGTTCAACACGATGGGTTTGAATTGCTTGAAATATGATTGAAATCACTTCAAAAAAGGAAAATACAGTAAAGAGCAACATGTGCAGCGCAAGTCCATCATATCGGCTACTAGAATTATCATGAGAACCTTATAACTGTGTGCTTCGGATATGGATTTAATGTTGAGACTTTTGTTTTTGTAATCAGGCTCTCAAAAATAATATAAAAATTTGGATTTAGATTTATCGACCAATATATCGGTTATCGGCTTTCAAATATTAAGAATTATCGGTATCGGTCAAAATGTTAATCTCTAGGATGCACTGATATAAAGTTTCTCAGCCGATACCGATAGCCGATTATTCAGAATGATATTGGCCGATAGTTTTGTTTTTCTTATGGATAAAAAAAACTCAAATAATGCTGCAAACTATGAAACTCTCTCATTTGGTACATTACTATAATATTAGAGGTTAAAATTAACAACAGCTATTATATTCAACTGCTATTTATTTCCAGATATAATATTTACACTCAAATAAAAGCTGAAATGTTTGTATAAAACAGAGTTACACATATAAGGTAGTTTTCATAAGCACTTGTCTTCAGGGCAAATTTATTCAAACATACATATATAATTAACAGTAAATACGCTCCTCTCCAGTTTTAACTTTCCAACACTGTTAACTTTCCTGAGGTGAATGCAACATTAAGTGATATTTTAACTTGATCTTTCCACGGTTGAAACACTGATTGAGTGATTACATGAGACATGATACGGATTTCGGTAAGTTGTGGTATCTTTCAACATAACTTCTGATATTCATGCATGTTTTTCTTGATATAATTTGTATTAAAGTGGAGGAATAGACTCGCGACTCGCGCTGCTGCTTGAACTGAGGCGCTACAGGGATCTGTCACATTTAAGAGCGTCAAAGTACCATTTATTATTTGAATTTCGTGATAAAATGGACAGAATTTGAAAGATTGTTTCTTTTTAGAAGTAACAGCACAGAGCTATTTGCGATAATTGGATGAGAGGCGTGCTACAAATAATGTTTAGTTTAGGGGTAAAAAAAAACTGCAGATCTGGCAACCCTGGCTCAAACTACGGGTGATTCATAGGGTCAAATATAGCCTGCTTTTATGTAGCTGTTAATGCTTTATTGTGGCATTAACTTGCCCTAACTAACTCAACAGGAGATATATCTTCACACACACTGAGTCGATCATGTTTTCCGCACCCTTTTGATTGACAGGATTTAATCGGCACAGATCATCGACTGTTTTTAAACAATTGGACGATGGCTGATAGCGAAATTAATTGCTTTTATCGGCCGATACCGATTGTTGGCCGATACGTCGGCGCATCTTTAGTGCATCCCTAATTTTTAATGGAGAAAAGAGACAGTGATTTAGTTTGAAGTGGTTGTTTTTGGCAATTTATATTTAAAAAGGTGAAATAATAATAGGAAACCCTTTATTTTAGTGTCCTTGTTACACATTGCATGTAGTTACTACAGTAATAACTATAAATCATGCATAATTACATGTAACTAAACCCAAACCCTAGAGTAAGTACATGTATTAATCAATATTACTCAGTACTTAAATGTATAATTACACTGAAACAACTAAAATAAAGTGTCACTTCATAACAATAAATGTTTAGTCACCTACCAAAATCATTATTTAATGGGGTGGTAAATGCCCTTTTCACAAGATGTAAAATAAGTCTCTGATGTCCCCAGAGTGTGTATTGTGAAGTTTTAGCTCAAAATATCCCACAGATATTTGTATATAGCATGTTAAAGTTTTCACTTTTTGAGGGTGAGCATAAATGCACCATTTTTGTGTGTCTGCCCCTTTAAATGCAAATGAGCTGCTGCTCCCGGCACAGGGGGCGGAGCTTCAAGAGCTTGTGTCCTTTTACATCACACACACACACTGAAAATGTCAAAAACCTTTTTATGTTCAAACCGGAGTCACAAAGATGGAGAGACTCAAGAAGAAGTGACAACATGTAGAAGCAACAGGACATTTCTGAATGTTTAGTTGATGAATTTATGAAGCTGATGTGTAGTTATCTTCTAGTCATTGATTAGCATATTCTGTCATGATAACCTATAAATCGTGTTCAGGGGGCGGGGTTTATGTAAATTTTAGGGTTGGTGATGTCACTAACCCGGGGGGAATGTGGTGTAGTCTCTACCAGCCGTTTGTTGTAGTCCTTAAAAAGTGATTTCTGTAAAAGCAAATATCTCCCTTTACTTTGAACGTTGTAACTTTGCAGATGTTGTTTATGATCAAACAGCAACATTACACACTAACTAAAGTTAGAAAAGTCAAATCATGTTCAACCACCCCTTTAACCCTTTCACGCATAGTGGTCACTACAGTGGACAGCTATTCAAAAAGCATTTTTTTGCAAATGTATGGATTTTTTTGGCAAAGTTGCACATCAACGTCTACAGTGGACTCTTGTGCATCATCCTATACATTGCCACCAAGTGGCAAGCCGTTGTGTGTCGATTTTTCCCCCTCCAAACCAAGATGGCCAATGGTCAGTCAGAAAGGCCAAGTTGCTCCGGAATATCCACCCATTCCTTCTATCCCAGGAGACTCTTGTAGGTAAAAAAAAATATTGCAGCATCAAGCAATATCTAATGAGTCATATCACAGTTAAATTTTCCAAGTTTTGATTTTAGATTGGGAGAAAATTCTGATTAATCACATGTCCACTGTAGTGGACCTCATGCATCAATGGCTATATTTCAGCTACAATTCATAATTATAATGTGAATATTGTTTTTGAAAATACTTAATCTGCAGTGACTTTTTTTGACTGTAAATAAATGTATTTGTATTATTAGAATGTATTTTTCATTTACATCAAAAAAGTAATGTGATTACATAATGTATGTGACTTGTAATGCATTACTTTACTTGTTCGATCAAAAGTAACCTGATTTCGTAATGCACATAACTTGTAATTAATTACTTGTTAGATCAAAAAGTAATCTGATTACGTAATGCATGTTGCTTGTAATGCATTACTTGTTAGATCAAAAAGCAATCTGATTTCGTAATGCACGTTACTTGTAACGCATTACTTTACTCGTAACATCAACAAAGTAATCTGAATGGGTTATGCATGTTACTTGTAATGCGTTACCCCCAACACTGCTCATTTCAGATGAGATTGAAAACACCTGAACTCTAGGTTTTCTCAGAGGAGGGCTATGATAGAAATGTGCATGTCCATCTTGAACATAATCAGAATTATCAGCTAATAAGGGTAAATCCCCATACTCTGGTGCACTGGAGGAGCATCTGAGTGGTTTCCACAGTTGTATCTTGACAGGCTGTAGAAATTTCTGATGGAATCAGGTCCTCATGTTCTGATTTCAAAGATACGCGAAGTGCAACTTGTATGAAGTTGACTTGCCTTTGCAATATTTCGCATTTATATTTTTTGTATATATTTTATAGTTTTCACATGATTTGATATAATTGTATTGATTGGTTTGTTAAATACACACACTATATCTGTTTTGATTATTATATTATATTTAATACAGTATATCTTCAGTTTAAACCATAAACGCATATTGTCCATTCAAGTGGACATATGAAAATCTCTTAAAAAAAAAATTAAAAATCTTGTTTTTCATGCCCTAAGAGCAATAAAAACACATAGGAAAAAAATCTTGACTGAGGTTATCATAATTCATGCATGAAAGGGTTAAGATTAATCACGTTGCTCAGTAAAAACTCTTGGACATTGCACACAAATATAATAATTTATTACATATGGTGCAGAATATCCAGACATCACAAGATGACTTCAGACACACTGCTGGCAATGCTTACCCGGTTTGAGACGCTCAACTATTGTTTTAAAAACAGATTTCGTGCAATTCTCAAAGGAGGTTTCTACTACTCTTTAAAAGAGTCATTCCTTACTGAGAAGAACAGTCTTGCTCTTAAATGCTTGATTGCTGCTTATAAGTTGCCTTTGTTTCTTAATCAAATGTCCTAAAGACATTTAAAATATAATTACAGGCTAAAATGATCAGGTCATCGATGAACACGTTGCCATTATTGTTCAGTCAGTCAGATCAGGTCTAACTGGAACATCAAGAGCGCGAACCACAGAAACATTCGGGTTTTTTCTTCCCTTAAAGCAGAATTTGACAGATCCTGTGTGATTGTGCTCACGCTGGGCTCAGGTTGATGTCGTCGTCCTGCGTGTCTTTGCGGGGTCTCTGGGGTCTGCGGGGCTCGTCTTCTCCAGTGTCCTGCTTGTCTCGTTCGGCCTCCACCCAGCTTTGAGGAGCAATCATCTTTTTGGGTCCAAACGGAGAAGGTCCCAGCAAAGCCTCGATGTCGTCATAGTTGACCACTTCCCTCTCAAGCAGGGCATTAGCCAGCTGGAAACACAATCACAGCAAACAAGAACAATAACTGAAGAAAGACTAAATGTTTAATTTGACTATTTTTATTTTTGACTATACAGATACTGTAAAAATCAAATTCCAGGACTTTCAAGGACTTTTTAAGCACGACTTTTTATTCCAAGGACTACAATCAAAGATCTCATTTATCAAACAATATCTTTCTTTATTATCTTTTAACTTCTAAAAAAGGTTAATAGATAAATAAAAATAAACTAATAAATTATTGATTTATTTGTACCAAAATGGTACAAATGAAGTGCAGCAGATGCAATGACTGCGGTAACTTTAACCATTGAAAGGATACTATGACAAAAGATATTCATTTCCTTATTCAAACTGATTTTTTCTCCCATGAATATATGATGAATTGAAGAATAAGACTTGAAGAATAAAGTTTTTAAATAGACTGCAGCAATTACCATCCGCAAAATGAATGCATAGTGAAAATACTTCCTTAAAAATTTTCAAGAACTGCACTAACTCTGTCCACACCAGACGCGACACGACTACAAGCGCCAAAATCAATTAAGCGTAACAGCCAATCAGAAGAGTGTGTGGGCGGAGTCTCTCTTCAAGCGCACTGCACTCACAACCAAATCAGTCAAACATAACAGCCAATCAGAAGAGTGTGTGGGCGGAGTCTCTCTTCAAGCGCACTGCACTCACAACCCAGAGCCATAGAGAGAAAGAGTTGCGACACTCCCATAGACCTCCGTTGTAAATAATGGCGGCGCTTTTAACCGCCTACTTCCGGGATTTGAAGATCGGAATAGTTCTAAACACTGTATTTTGGCATTGGACACCATTCACTTACATTGCTGCGCGTCGAGTTGTTCTAGAGTTAAGTTGCTGAAATATCGACCTCTTTTGATTTGTCAACTGTCTATGTTGTATCAGAGGCCCTTTGCGATGCTTATACTGGTCTTCATTTGTATATGCACAGCGTAATTATTTATATTTTATGTTGGTTGTTTCAATCAATTTTCAAGCACTGCCTGCTAGCTAGTGCGACTTCGTCAGCTGTGACAGTAAGAGTTCGGTAATGAATCACTACCACCTTTATAGCAACTTTTATTTAATTTAATTTTTTGGGATATACTAACTTTTCATTGTTTTATTGTCTTGAGTGAAGCGGCTTGTGAGAACAATGCTGGACCTCTAGGATTGTTATGGCCATCACCAGTCCTGTCTGTTTCATGGATCACCTGCCCCTGGTTTTTGTATTTCTTGTTCACACACACCCACGGCAGACCTCTTTGCGTGATCACGAAGGTATGGCTGAATCAAAATTTATAAGCAAAATCACGGGAATCAATAGCCTAATACAGCCCAGTTGTGCTAAAATAAATATCATGAGACGTCCATCATCAGATGAATGATATGGAAAAGTTAAGTTAGAGCCGCTAAAGCCAGTGCTACTACCCATGCGAACATGAACACTGAGCTTTTCCCTCCAAAAATATAGCCTAAAACTTATCTCCAAATGCAAAACTGACATTAACAAAATGCAATAATGCAATAACAGCTGGAAAAGTACTTGGGTGTGTGTTTTATTTTATATTTACCGTTCAATAATGCAATCGCTGCTGTCTGTCCCATAGAAGAGCATGACAGCCAGCGTATGTTTTAGAACTATTGGGGCTTACATGAACCACGTGACAGCCCTAGCGGCGACATCAAAGAGTGTCGCAACTCTTTCTCTCTATGGCTCTGTCACAACCAAATCAGTCAAACATAACAGCCAATCAGAAGAGTGTGTGGGCGGAGTCTCTCTTCAAGCGCACTGCACTCACAACCAAATCAGTCAAACATAACAGCCAATCAGAAGAGTGTGTGGGCGGAGTCTCTCTTCAAGCGCACTGCACTCACAACCAAATCAATAAAGGTGATTAACCAATAAAGGTAAAAAAAACAACAACTCTGATTAACATGGAAAAGAGGCATTTTATCACGTGTCATAGCGTTGTGTCGCGTCTGGTTCGAGACAGTGTTAAGAATTTATCTCAATTTATCTTGCTATGCTAACAAGGATGTGAGCATGTCTTACCAAAATAAGTTTGTCTCTGTTGTCCAGAAGCAATTTCTCAGTGCGCCTGTAGGCCTGTGCTATTAGCAGCTTAGCTTCCTGAACATGGGAGAAAGGAATAGAAATAAATAACCACACACACACATTCAAGATAAATGAGATTTAACACTCACGTAAGCCTCTGTAACATTCAATTCAATTCACTTTTTTTTTTGTATAGCGCATTTCACAATACACAGTTTCAAAGCAGCTTTGCAGAAAGAGTATGAGTCCACATCACAATTTACAGTGATCTCTTAGCAGAGGTGACTGTGTAAGTTATGCATTTCAGAAATGTACAAATACAAAATCACAGTTATCTAAACGTATTAATTTAAACAGTGTAATAATTTAAGGCAGAGCAATGAGCTCATTGAAGTACTGAATACTTGTTAACAAATGATTACGACATTGATGTTGCATAGGCTGAACGATTAATCGCGACTTCCATGTAATCGCACTTAAATCGATTTAGCTTATCGTGATTTTGAAATAGCAAAGGCTGTGATTATTTCTTATGTGCAGCTTGTCATTGATGTACGGCTCTGTAAACACTGAGTTTGAGTGTTCTGTAAACACTTATAACGTGTATTTGAAAAAGTAACATCTTTCCAAACATGAGAAGCATTTATGAACCTCTTGTCCAACAAAAGACAACATTTAATAACATGCTTTTACTCCAAACTCACTTCATAAGGACAGTTGAGCTCAGAATAAGGCAGTCGTGTGTTTATTAGTTATGTTTAATCAAAGCATTAAATCTTCTGTTTATTCAGTTACAGCGATAAGGATTTCCTGGAATGATGCCACGTCAAGTCACATTTATTTATATAGCGCTTTTTACAATACAGAGTGTTTCAAAGCAGCTTTACAGAGATAACAGGAAAATAATGCAACAAAGTTTGTTTCCAGAAGAAAATAGCGTCACAGTCCAGCTTAAGTAAGTTCATGGATGTTCATCAGTGGCAGAATGGAGAAAAAAACCTTGGGAGAACCCAGACTCACTCGCTCAGTTCTCCTCTGGCCAATGAACCAACAGTGTATGATTATGATTCAGGCAGAATTATAGGTCAGAATTCAGATTGGTTTGGAACAATCAGAATATTATCCAGTTCCATCTGGGAATGCGTGTTGTCTACTTCTGCAGGGAATATTTTGCATGTGTGTGTGTGTGTGTGTGTGAGACGCCCTCTGGTGTTCAGATGGACCATCATTTACTGCTGATCACAGAGCCGTGCTTCACTGACAAGCTGCACATAAAATAATCGCAGCCTTTGCCAAATCGCGTACATTAATGTTAATGTATGCTCTCGTACTCACATGGTCCATCTGCTGTTGGAGGCCTTGGCTGAATGGTCTCCGTCCAATTCCTCCCTGATCATCTTCAGGGAAGGACATCTGGCCCACGCTGGCAACCATGCCGTACTGCTTCACCATGGAGTAGGCCACCCGCGTCACCTTGCGTAGGTCATCCTGAGCACCTACGAGGAGTTCATACGTTATCTGGCGTCTGGGACTACCTATACATATCTATGCAGTCAGGTCTGTGTCTGCACACCAACTGACCTTACAACAGTGGTTACTTAACCACGCCTACCGCTAAAACAAAAAGACGTACCAGATGATTTTGGAATAAATACGTCAAATTAGAGCTGCATAATTAATCATTAAACGATTGTGATCTTCATTCAAACACCCACGTGATTTTATTCCTAAATAACAGCGATTCTTCAGACTATTAAACCTTTGACAAGTACGGTCACAGCGAACATTCAGATCTGTGTTCTGAGCCAGAGAGAGCAGTTGTCATGATATGAAACAACTTCACAAACAGTCTTTTCAATCACACAGTATCATTATTCCTGTACAATCACTGTAAACAGATGTACTGGGATTAAACGTTTATAGTTCAGATACAAACACTAACGTCTACGGTAGCGATCCAATAAATAGGAAATGACTTTTTAAAGGAAACTTGACCCTCAAAATAAAGATTGTATAAATTACAACGTTACACCAGTAGGTGGCGACAAGTAACGTTAATTTTTTTTTATTTGACATTGAATAATTCAAGAGATTCGTTCAAATATGCATATTAATCCAGAAATGAAACAAGTCTTTATGAGTGAGTCATTGAATCATTCACTCAACATTTCAAATGAATTAAATATTTTTTTTTAATAGACTGGAGCAATTATTATTGTCATCCTCTTAATTGCATGTTATTTTGTTTAGCTGACTATTCAGAATTGTGGGAGAATCAAATTCCAGGACTTTCAAGGACTTTTTAAGCACGACTTTTTATTCCAAAGACTACAATCAAAGATCTCATTTATCAAACAATATCTTTCTTTATTATCTTTTAACTTCTAAAAAAGGTTAATAGATAAATAACATCTCTATTTTTAAAAAACTGTGATTTAATTTTTTCAGAATTGAGCAGATCTACTTCAAATGCAGTTTATGATAGGATAGTTTGACATCATGCATAAATCAAGAAACACAAGCTTGTGTATCATGTCGTTATTTGAATATAATATAAGGGTAGAAGACAAGAAAGTAGTTAAATTACAAGGGCAAATCTACCCAAGTGTTAAGAAGTCGTCATAAACACTGACATTAACACGCAGAAAGAATGTGTACGGACACTTTGCAGATGCACACAGGTAAGTAATGTGTTTCTTGTGTGTATTTTTCTTCAAATAAAGTGAACTGAATGTCACATTATTTATTACTTTCCAGAGCACCATGTGCACCAGATTACGGCAAGTTTCATCCAACGCTTGCATTTACGAAATTACAGACAGACATAATGAACAGAAAGCCTTTAACTAGCCACTCTGGATGCCTAGTATCCAAAGAACGTGCCCTAATGCCTTTTAACCATAGACGAAGGAATTTGGCAAAAAGGAGGTGTGTCTGTGTCTGACAGTTCAAATGACTGATAGCAACAGGGCTTCTTAGTGCAGCGATCTGATTGGCTATTTGGGCTATCAATAATTTCCTACAAGTCAAACTGTGTTTTTCCTCCAGTGGGCGCCTCCTGAGCACCAATCAAATCTGCTAATACTATTTCTTAGGTACGTATTTATAATTCTCGCATTGATGGTGTGTTATGAGATTATATAAGTGTGCAGAATAGATGACATACCTGTGGTGACCTTATTGAAGGTGATGGCCTCAGAGGCTCGTCCACCCAAAGCCATGCACATTCTCTCAAACAGCTGCTCTTTAGTGAACAAATACTGATCCTTCGGCAGGATCTGAGCGAAGCCCAAAGCGGCGTTCGTCCTGGGAGCGATTGAAACCTGGAGGACAAGGCCACAGATCAAAACACCAGCCCACCACAATGCAAACATATAATATAACACACTGCCCGGCCAAAAAAAAAAAAAAAAAGTAAAAAAAATAAGTTGTCACTGTTTGGATTTAAATAGGCAAATGCATAAGAGTCTATGATTAGATCATTATTGCCGTGATTATTATGTTTCTAGCATGTTGGTAGCAGTTCTTGACCAACAAGATCTTGAACAAAGACTGATGCACCTCTTGATGGAGATAAATGCTGTGATGTTTTCCCATCAGTTTTTGTTCAAGATCCCATATTGTCAATGCAAGAGTCCAGCACTCTGAAGGTCTTTGGGATGTTCTGGAGGAGTCTTTAAAAAATGAATGCAAGGAGCCGATTCATGTGTGGAAATGACTCTTTATGCTCCTCACAACCATTCTTTCACAGTTTGAGCCTGATGAATCTTGACATTATCATCCTGGAATATGTTCATGATGTTCTGCATACATGGTTGTTTAATAAATGAAAAGCTACAAGCTCAATCAATTAGGGCTTGAATAACTGTTACAAACATATATAAATACAATAATCACGGCAATAATGAACCAATCATAGACTCTTAAAGTCCCCCTCTGGTGAAAACCCAGCTTTTAATGTTGTTTATATGTCTATGTGGTGTTTTTAATCTGCTTTAAGACAAACCATGTGTAAATTCATAAGTCGACACCATTGCTGAGTATTTTCTCCTTAAAACTGCAGTGAACCAAAGACAGTCTCAAAAACACGCTTTGAAATCGCTGGTGTTTCTGACGTCACAAACTACCTTGTAACCAATCAGATCAACGTGTGATCGTCAACCAGTGGATCGCTGAGCTGAGTGAGTGAATGGAGGCGGGGCTCAGTTGCATAATCATAGAACCACGCATACTAAATGAGGCGAGGGTTTCGAGTTACATACAGGATATTTTAGGCATGAAGAAATTCAAATTTCAAAGAAAAAATGTTTAAATATGTAATTTTAGTGATCAAAGATGAGTTTTAAGGGATAGAATTATTGACTACAGGGGGACTTTTTAAAGATTTGCCTTTTTAAATCCAAACTGCGACTTTTTTTTGCCCAGGCAGTGTATAATGTATAATACCTAATAATATAGTATAGGCACAAAATAATGTAATATATATATTCATGTCTTAATGCCACACTGTCTTTGTCATTCTTAATTCAAAATAAATTGTTAATTTATTACTAATATCCATTTCTGATATTCCCAGGTTGTTATGGTCACGCAGGTTCGTTTACGTATCAAACTCGTGGCCAAGAGAAATAAAGTGAACCGAACATGTCTCCTCCTGGCCACCACACGCACAAGTCTAATGGACCACGTTTACAGTAGTGTTTGACAGCATTTACCTTCATGACAGCTTCGGTGTGTTCTAGCAGCCATCCGACTAAAGCATGACCAGACTCATGGAAGGCCACCACCCTCTGCTCTTCTTTAGACAAGATTTTATTCTTCTTCACACTCCCTGCACGTCACAAACAACGTCAAACAGATGCTGACTGCGCAGAAACCTCTGGGGTAACATCACAGCACAGTGTTGTTAGGAGCTGAATACCTGCGATGACTCTTTCCACAGCATATTCAAAGTTAAAGGTGTCGATGGACTTGAAACCCTCTCTGGCAGCGTGGAGAGCGGCCTCATTGCAGATGTTGGCGATATCGGCCCCTGGAAAATATGAACAACGTGGCAGATGTGGTGTCAGGTAGTGTTCATTTTGTCAGCTATATTTTTATTTATTTATTTAGTCAGTCTTAGTCCTATGGAAGCTTGTTTCCGCCACATAATAAAACAATTTAAAAGATAACTGTGGCTTTATTTCTCAGAATTGGGAGATATAAAGTCAGAATTGCGTGATATAAAGTCGCAATTGTGCGTTATAAATTCCAAATATAAGGAAAAATATAGCTGCGAGCAGCGATTACGGGCCCAAGCCGGTGGCACCGCCACCCTGGTGCCTTTAGTTACATAAAGGCACCGGGGTGGCGGTGCCACCGGCTTTGGCCCTTCATCGCTGCTCGCAGCTATATTTATATATATATTTTATATATATATATATATATATATATATATATATATAAGACAGAAACCTTATTAGCTTATTCTGATTTTATGATACACTCAAAATATCCCACAACAAATCTTTTAAATTTAATGTAAAAATTAAAACGAAAGTAAGCACTGTTGGGCTTACGTAACCCTCTCATTAGAATCAAAATGTTTCAGCATTTGCGATGTATTTGGATGCTAAACTATTCTTTATTATAGGCTTTGTTCTTCACTCGTGTTCCAATATCGACAGAAAAAATCATCCTCTTCACACGCGCAAAAATGTGCTTGAAACATCACAGTGGAGCGGTGCTTACTGTGAATGTACGAATTGTACTACTGACTATTTAGAGCAGTGTAATTTTTATATGTTAGGTTAACTATTTTATTATTATATTTTATTAAGGCTATAATGAACAGGCTGCGATGTCAAGATTGCAATGCTGGAATGTGTGTTTGTGTGTGTGTGTGTGTGTGTGTGTGTGTGTGTGTGTGTGTGTGTGTGTGTGTGTGTGTGTGTGTGTGTGTGTATGTGTGTTCATGTTTTTCTATCCCGGTGGGGACTTCAACCTGAATGCACACAGACTCATGGGGACTCGTGTCACAGTGGGGACCTAAATAGAGGTCCCCATGGGTAAACAAGCTTATAAATCATACAGAATGAGTTTTTTTTTGGAAATGTAAAAATGCAGAAAGTTTTCAGTGATGGGTAGGTTTAGGGGTAGGGTTAGTGTAAGGAGATAAAATATACAGTTTGTACAGTATAAAAATCATTAAATCTATGGAGAGTCCCCACAAAGATAGTAAACCGTGTGTGTGTGGGTGGGTGTGTGTGTGTGGTGTGGGCGCGATTGAACAGTGGACACATAAAAACATACTCCGTCATTATACAGGACGACATTCAAACTGCAAAGTGTTAACTTATATTTGTGTACAGTTGCAATAAAACACAACATTGTGCTTTTGTAAAATAATTTCAAGCAATCAACCCCCGAAAGGCGCTAATTTTAAAATTAAACTAAAATGCTCATGGCTGCACGGGCATTCATAACGGTGCGCATCCACGGCGAGGAACGAGCAGAACAGAGTGAACGTTTTTCAGTTAATTCCTACTTCCATAGGAATTCATTTGAAACGCTCGCTCAACCACTATCAATGTCAGTGTGGACGAACATATTTTACTTTCGTTTTTAAGTTGGCGATTCAAAAGCCTCCAGCGGTGTCACACGTCGATTAACCGGTGGTAAAATATTCTCACCGTCACATACCTAGTATATTTTTATGTAGATACAATAGGCCTACCTGATTTTGAACACAAGAGGGCAGTATAGCCCTATGTATGACTTGACTTTTATGGGACTAAATAGTACAATTACTATTTTTAAACTTATAAATATTTATTAAATTGAAAAAAAAAAAGAATAAAATGGGTTTAGTTGTGACATTTTTATACTTTTATATAGAAATAAATGGTGTTTAATTACATTTTTAGAAGATGAGGCTTTAAGTGTTACTTTACTTTAGTCCCTCACTATAGCAAAACCGTTTGAGATGTTTAATATCCGTTCACAATTTAGCATCTTTAATGTATCTTTATCATTTTGAAAAAGTTTGGTGTGAATAAAATAAAACCGTTAGGAAGAGTAGCTCAAAAACTCAGAGTCTGAAATATCCAAAAAATCCACATTCAAACCAAAATATCTGACTTCCTTTTGCTCGGAGCTAATAACTGTAAATTAGAAAGTTGTCCGGCTCGGTGAGACCAATATATATACTGATTTTTGTAACTGTTGGTAAAACTAACCCACCCACTTTTGTCAAACGCATGTTGAAAGTGACACACTTCCTGCTGCCAGTTGGTGGCGCTATAACTTTGACTCACAATAGTTACATCCATCTGATCGGCCTCTTACCACGAACATACTGCTAAAGTTTCATCAAGATCAGTTAATGTATGCAGAAGTTATAACACTTCGTCTCCTCTCTTTTCTCGCCATAAATTTGTTTCCTCGCCATGGCCAAACCGTTCGAGATATCAAAAATCCGTCCGCAATTTAGCATTCTCAATGTCTTGACTTCATGCTGACTGAGTTTGGAGGTGATTGAATGAATTCTCTAGGAGGAGTACATCACATTCCACAGCAAGCGTTTTCCAAACAACCCATAATAGCCGACTTCCTGTTGGGCTGGTGTGAAACTTGACAGAGGGAAAGTTGTTCGGCCCGATGAAATCTATATGTGTACCGAGTTTCATATTAATTCATGCAAGCGTGTTTGATATATGGACCAAGTTTTCAGACCCTGTTCAAGAGGGCGCTGTTGAGCCCCCCTGCCACGCCCGTTTCTGAATCTTTTCACATGTCTACTGGCTAATAAGTGTTATGTGTCTGTCGAGTTTCATCCAATTTCAAGCATGCTAAGAGTCTCAAACGCATCCGAAAAGAATATTAAAATTTGATGCGTTGCCACGGCAACAGTATCTAAGATATCAATAATCCTTTCACAGGTCTACATCTGCCGTGTGTTTACATTATACACATAAAATTTGAAGCAAATCGGGTAAAAGTAAGAGGGTGACTTCAAAGCATTTTGAAAGTGACACACTTCCTGCTGCCAGTTGGTGGCGCTATAACTTTGACTCACAATAGTCACATCCATGTGATCGGCCTCTTACAACGAATACACTGCTGAAGTTTCATCAAGATCAGTCAATGTATGCAGAAGTTATAACACACTTCCTGTGTCCCATTATTCGCCATAAATTCGTTTCCTCGCCACGGCCAAACCGTTCGAGATATCAAAAATCTGTTCGCAAGAATTGATCCTCAATGTCTTGACTTTATTCTCACCGAGTTTGGTGGCGATCGGATGAAATCCCTAGGAGGAGTATTTCACATTCCATTGTATGCGTTTTCCAAACAACGTATAATAACCAACTTCCTGTTGGGCTTTTGTAAAACTTAGAGCACGAAAGTTGTTCGGCCCGATGAGATCTATATGTGTACTGAGTTTCATATTATTACATGCAAGCGTGTTTGATTTATGGACCAAGTTTTCGGACCCCATTCCAGGGGGCGCTGTCGAGCCCCCCTGCCACGCCCCGGTACCAGCTTCAGCCCGGCCCTGATGGCCGCAGGTTCTGACGTGTGTGCAAAATTTCAAGAGTTTTTGAGCATGTTAAGGGCCCCAAAAGTGGCAAAAAGGCAAAAAAAAAAATAATGAAGAAAAAAAAAAAAAATAATCCTTACGAAAACAATAGGGCCTTCGCCCTTTCAGGGCTTGGGCCCTAAAAATACCTTTTCCCTCAGAATTGTGTTTATATCTCGCAATTCTGACTTTATAACACGCAATAGCGACTTTATATCACTCAATTCTGAGAATTTTGAGATAAAAGACAAAACAAAAACAACAAAAAATAATTATTTTTATTTTTATTAATTATTTTTATATATTTTTTATAATTATTTTTATTTTTTTATTCTGTGGCGGAAACAAGCTTCCTTATAGCCCTGTCAAATGTACTTTTTAGTTCAAATTTAGTTAGTCATATTTTTGGCCATTTTAATGCAGATTTAGTCAGTGAAAACTTTTTTGTCATGCTGCATAATGTTTAAATTGATAATCATGATTATTTTGCTCAATATTATAAAATCGCAACGAATTGTTGTCATTTAAGAAATTTATTTTCACATTTCATCAGTTATTGCACTCTTTCACATAAGCACAAATCACGAGAATGTCAACTCATATGCATGGCTTATTTGATCTCATCTAGTTTCCTGATTTATTATAGGCTATTTATCATTTAAACATTATCAAAACAGGCAAAAAAAGAAACTTATCTCAAAATTAAAACGGTGAAATTTCTAATAGTAATTCCAACACTAAAATAACAGCATAAAAGACTGTGTTTCCACAGAGAGGTTGTGTAAGTGAATTTATTCAGCATCAACAATCGCAAATATAGCCGAGATTCATGTTTGGATTTATTACAGTTCATCGCTGCAAAGGTTTGACGGCAGATTTAGTCGCAGTAAACAGCGCGAGTGGATCGTGAAGAAACACAGACTGACTTAATGAAGATTGCTGAACTCCAGCTTACTGTTAGTCAGTGTTTTTTACATCATCAGCGGCGCTTCAGCAGTGTAGAGAGAGCGTGTGCACATGGTTGCCAGATTGCAAAGATTAATTAAAACCTGGCAGAAAATGGATACTTTTAAGTTCAAGATCTGATTGGGGGACTTAAGCTCGTGAGATCTGGCAACCACAAGAATGTCTACGATATTGCATGTTATTACACGGCTCTGTGGAATACTTGATTCTGATTGGTCAATCGCTCCATCCAGCGGTATATTATTCCCAGATAACAACCGCTGACAACAGAAACACAGGCTCATGCGGGTCACTGAAGTCAGCAGTAGTGAGCTAATAAAATATTAAAAATCAGTTGAATCAATATTTTGTGTACAGTTATTTAATAATGCCATCCAGTATCGCGGACTCGCTCTCTCTTGTTTCATGCAAATGCAGATGTTGCCATTTTGTGACTATTGTTTTGTACACTGTTGGATTATGAGATACAAACAGGTACGATATTAAATCTGAATAATAATCTGAAATCAATATCTCTTATCTCCATAATCATCTATGTGGCCAAATGCAGTGTAATAAGTGTTATGACTGTATACCGTATCTCTTAAATCTCTGTTTAGTTTGATCTTGCCGCTGAAACTCCTCTCTCCGCGCAGCTTTGCGTTTAAAGACCTGATAAAATATTTCAACTCAGATCAATATTTTGTCTAATTTTTCACTTATGTGTCAAGAAGCCGTGTAATAAGCGGGATAATGTACATTCAGCCGGTTGTTATCTCAGAATAAACCCCCTTCAGGTGTGTGTGTGTGTGTGTGTGATCTCAGAATAAACCCGCTTCAGGTGTGTGTGTGTGTGTGTGTGTGTGTATGATCTCAGAATAAACCCGCTTCAGGTGTGTGTGTGTGTGATCTCAGAATAAACCCGCTTCAGGTGTGTGTGTGTGTGTGTGTGTGTGATCTCAGAATAAACCTGCTTCAGGTGTGTGTGTGTGTGTGTGTGTGTGTGTGTGTGTGATCTCAGAATAAACCCCTTCAGGTGTGTGTGTGTGATCTCAGAATAAACCCCCTTCAGGTGTGTGTGTGTGTGTGTGTGTGTGTGTGTGTGTGATCTCAGAATAAACCCCTTCAGGTGTGTGTGTGTGTGTGTGTGTGTGATCTCAGAATAAACCCCTTCAGGCTGATGAAGACCTGATCCTGATCACCCTGTCGGGGTTTATTCTGAGATAACAACCGGCTGGATGTACATTATCCCTTACTTAATATAGTCACAGTTATCGTTTAATGACATTGGTGTCGTCTCGTCATCGTCTCGTCTTAGTCATGAAAAGAAGGTTGTTGAACATTTTTTCATTAACGAAATTAACATTAATTTAGTGCCAGGAGATTATACAGTCACATGGTCAAAACATCACTGACCACTGAAGCCGGGGGTAAACTCAGCCAGACGCAGCGAGTAGAAGTCCGCCGGCTGCGTCAGCTTCAGGATCTTCAGGTGTTGCTCAAAGATCTCCTTCCTCTCCTAGAACACAATCAGCAAGAGTAAGCATTGAATATTTGATGACGGGTTTTTCAATTATTGAGAATTAGCCCACTCCTGACATGGTAATATGGATAATATGGACGTGGAGTGGTCATTAATTTTCAATAACTCAACAGACAAAGAAGATCAGAAGTCTTTTATTCTCACTAAGGCTGCATTTATTTGATCAAAAATACAGTTTGTTTGTTTTTAACGCTTCTGTGGATATTTCCATGGTGAGAAATTCATGGTAAAACTGTTTCAGGTTTTTACAATTTACTTTTAGTTAAAAACTCTAAAACTATATATGGTTTAACTTTGTTTAAAATTTCTTCAAAAGTAATTTTTTTTAAAACCAACACAATCTAAAAAAACATTCTTCAATGATGAAGAGATTTGACAGAAAGAACATGTTAAGTGGATCTTCTATTATTAAAAATTTGTGTGTCCTCCTGGAAAAGGGAAAAAAACAATCTGGTCCCATCGGTTTGAGGAATTTGTTCTCTTCTGCTCACCAAGGCTGCATTTATTTGATCAAAAATACCATTTTTTTAAAAAAAATATTATTACAATTTAAAACACTGTTTCCTATGTGAATATACAGTAAAGTGTAATTTATTCCTGTGATCAAAGCTGAATTTTCAGCATCATTACTCCAGTCTTCAGTGTCACATGATCCTACAGAAATCACTCTAATATGATGATTTGATGCTCAAATTTGATCAATTATTATTGTGTAACACTTTACACTAAGGTTTCATTTGTTAACATTAGATAATGTATGAACTAAAAATGAGCAATACATTTGTTACTGTATTTGTTAATCTGTGTTAATGTTAGTAAAACAAATTCAGCTGTTCATTTTTGGTTCATGTTAGTGTTTTAACTAATGCTAAAAAATTTTGCATCTTTTGATTTTAATAATGTATTAGTAAATGTTAAAATTAACTAACTAAGATTAATAAATGCTGTAGAATTATTGTTCGTTATTAGTTAAAGAATATATTTACTAATGTTAACTTATAAAACCTTATTTTAATAATAGGTAAAACTTTACAAAAGTTTCTTATTATCAATGTTGAAAACAGTTGTGCTACTTAATATTTTTATTAATAATTTTAATATTTTAAAAATAGAAAGTGCAGTGTCCAGCATTCATTTAAAATAGAAATATTTTGTAACATTATAAATGTCTTTACTGTCACCTCTGATCAAATAAATGCATCCTTGCTTTAAGTATTTGTTTATTAAATCCTACTAACCCTAAAATGTTGTGCCATGGTTTCCACAAAAATATTAAGAAGCAAAAACTAGAAATAAATTACACGTTACTATATATTCACATAGAAAACAGCTGATTGTGAATTGTAAGTTTTTTTTTTTTTTTTTTTACAATTTTACTGTATTTTTGATCAAATAAATGCAGCCTTGGTGAGCAGAAGAGACTTCTTTCAAAAACATTTAAAAATACATTAGTGTACATTAGTTTATCTCAGGACATTTATGAGGATTTGCAGCCCAATTCACCATTACCAGATTAAAAGTCTCCAGAGAGAGCGCAGATAAGTGATTTGCAAAAATGTAATGCAAATCTTCATAGTCAAATCACCAATCAGAATCAAGAGTTCTGAGGCTGCTGCGTAACTTTGACCCTTCGTTACCTGAAGAGTTGGCAGGTCGATAAATATGTGCCGATCGAGCCTGCCTGGTCTCATGAGAGCGTTGTCCAGAACATCTGCCCGATTAGTGGAGGCCAGGACAATCACATGATCTGTGGTTCCCATTCCTAGACAAGAGAGATGGAAAATTTCACAGATTAAAGGTCACGTGTTCACTCGACTCGTTCAAATTCTTACTATGGATGTGCGTCACAAATAATTTAATTAAAATGGAGATTTTGTAACTTATGTAAGAAAGTAACTTAACAGAAAGTTTAAAAGAACAGCATTTATTTGATCTGGTTTTTTTTTAAATCAATTTAATGAATCCTTGCTGGATAAAAGTATAGATTTCTTTTTTTTAATTTATTTACGCCAAACTTTTGATTGGTAGTGTATCATGGTTTCAACAAAATCTGAAGCAGCACAACTGTTTTCAACACTGATAATAATTATAAATGTTTCTTGAGCATCAAATCCTCATATTAGAGTGATTTCTGAAGGATCATGTGACACTGAAGACTGGAGTAATGATGCTGAACATTCAGCTTTGATCACAGGAATAAATTACACTTTACTATATAATAAAATATAAAACACTTATTCTAAATTGCAACAACAATTTTACAACATTAGTGTTTTGGATAGATATTTGAGCAAATAAATGCAGTCTTGGTGAGCAGAAATCAAGCTTTGAACTCATAGTGTGGGTCATACACATGCGCTGTGCTCGACTTGCACTATGATCATTGTACATTAAGCGTTCACTTGATCAACAGCTCCAAATATGGATAAATTGATTAAAATCAACTGAACAAAGGCAGTGCAAGGACCATTATATACAAACTCAATAGCCTATTATAAACACAACTCCTCAAGTAAAAGTTAAGTCTACACATGTGGGAGAAAACGACATGCAAGGTCTGAGGTAAAATTATTATAGTTTTAGTGTTTCGAAATAATTTATTACTTTTTTTTTGAACAAAGCCTTTATAAAATATATGAAGCAAAACAAATAATAGTGTAAAGGTAACACTTTACAATAAGGTTCATTAGTAAACGGTAGTTAATAATGAGCTGCACTTATACAGCATTGATAAATCTTTGTTAATGTTAATTTTAACATTTACTAATACTTTATTAAAATCTTGTTAACATTAGTTAATGCACTGTGAACTAACAATGAACAGCTGGATTATTATTAACCAACATTAACAAAGATCAACAAATACAGCAACAAATGTATTGCTCATAGTTAGTTCATGTTAGTTTATATATTAAATAAATGAACCTTATTGTAAAGTGTTACCAATGTAAACAACTAGTATTTTCAAAGTCGACAAACAGCAGCATCATCGTTCAGTCGACTAGTCTTAAATCTACACATGTGGGAGAAAACGAGGTCTGAGGTAAAATTATTCTATTTTATTTCAAAATAATTTATTACTTCTAAAAATACACAGTAACTGAACAAAGCCTTTGTAAAAAAAAAAAAAAAAAAAAAAAAAAAAAAAAAAATAGCAACAAGTATTTTCATTGTCTTACCGTCCATCTCCACAAGAAGAATTTATTAAATTTATTAAAATCAACTGAACAAAGGCAGTGCAGGACCATTATACAAACTCAATAGCCTATTATAAACACAATTCCTCAAGTAAAAGTTAAGTCTACACATGTGGGAGAAAACGACATGCAAGGTCTGAGGTGAAATTATTTAATTTTTTTGCTCCAAATGTGTTTACATTTTTTTTATTACTTCTATAAATGCACAGTAACTGAACAAAGCCTTTGTAAATAAAAAAAATAATTAATAAAAAATAAGCAAAACAAATAATGTAAACAAACGTCTTACCGTCCATCTCCACAAGCAGCTGATTGAGGGTTTGCTCTTCCTCGGTGTTTGAGAATCCAGACATGTTGGTGGAGCGTTTCTTCCCCACCGCGTCGATCTCATCGATGTAGACGATGCATGGAGCTCGAGCTCGAGCCTCTTTAAACAGACTTCGCACTCTTGCGGCACCAAGGCCTGGGTGGGGAAAGATCGCTCAGATTTAAATATTAATAACAATGGCATTCGAATATTTAGAGCTGGGCGGTATGACCAAAAATCCATATCACAGGGTATTTTTCTAAATTATACCAGTTTCACGGTATGACGGTATTTATTCATTTTTTCCGAGCATGTCTGATACCACATTTTCTACTGATTGAGAGAGGAAATACTGCAGATGATTGACTTAGAATGCCCTATTTTACAGTCATGAGTGAATATTGTAGAAAAACAATCCACATTAGTATTATAAATGCAGGTTTGCAAGGCTGTTTACTGAGAGCTGCCAGCAGGAGGCGCTGTAGGAGTCGCAGAAACAGCGGTTTCCACGGTAACGGCTCATACACGGAGCTTTATCAGGAAAGATAAAGAAAGATTCAATCGAAATAACATGAAAATTGTTCTAAAGACCGTCAGTTCACTTCAGATACACATGTAAAAACACCCGACTTTGAAACGTGCAGTGCTCATGTTTATACAACGATGTCAATGCCAACCACTAATAGATTTTCCAAAAGGCAGTGTTGATATTGTGAATGTATGGGAAACACTGTAATATAATTTGACAGCTATCAATTATAGTTTAACATTTCCATTATTCACTGTCACGCTCAGTAACACACACAGCTGAGCCTCACCAGTGCAACAGTAAAAAGACGCTCTCAAACAGTGTCGCGCCGGGTCCCCACAACGTCGTTAAAGCGACATAAAACGCCGGTATTGCGGTATATTAAAATTCATATCACAGGGTTCCCACACCTTGGTTAACTTCAAATTCAAGGACCTTTCAAGGACTTTCCAGGTCCACACATTTGTTGTGTCGAACAACAAACGTTGAGGTACCATCGTAGAGTAGTTTCGTGCGCACGTGAACGTCATGGCAACGTACAACACAAAGACCTCACGCGGGAAACACTTAACGTAACGTGTAAATGCGCGTAACTAACAAAAATCAAGCAAGCGCTAGTATGCATAGGCCACGAAGAAACACATTAGCGGACCGGAGGGAATAATGTGGATTTTTTTTCCAGAAAACTTCTTGCACAAAATAAATTCAAGCACTTTTCTGATTTTTTTTTTTCCAGATTCACAAGCTTTCAAGGATTTCAAGGACCCGTAGGAACCCTCATATCATAACAAAAATAAACATGGGGGTTTGGTATGAACCGGTATACCGCCCAGCCTTACTCTAGCGGTCTTATTTACCTCCAATCACCTCCACAAACTCTGACCCTGCCATGGCAAGGAAGGGCACCTGAGCTTCGGTCGCCACTGCTTTAGCAAGCAGGGTTTTCCCACAGCCAGGGGGTCCCAGGAGCAGAGAGCCTTTCGGCACCTTGGCCCCAAGCTGAAGGTATCGGTCTGGATTCTTCAAAAGAAAACAATTATCGTTAGTTTTCTTCATACACGCGAGTCTATGGCCGCCCATGGAAACATTTGCAGGAAAGTTATGAAATTTGGCACACAGATAGAGGACAGTCTGAAATGTTGAGTCTCTAACTCAAACCCTCTGGCGCCACCTATTGTCCAACTTTGCACTCACATTTATGCTAATAACTTTTGAAACATAGGGGCTAGAAACAAAAACATTTTTTGATTCTGTCGATTAGATTGCACCATATGACGAAATTTTCCCCTCATGAAATTTATGAAGAAAAACTTTTTCAACTCCTCCTAGACCGTAGCTTCGATTTTAATGAAAATTGTATTACTTCATGTTCAGACCATGCAAAGTTACAGAATTCAAGTTGAATTAAATAATAGAATATAATAGAATAAATAATAGAATGAGAAGGAAGAGATGTGATGAGAAAAAAAAGAGGCGAAGAGATGAAATGAGAATGAAGAGAAAAGTTAGAAAAATCGAGCTGACAAAAGAGACAAAAGGAGAAGAAATGCAATAAATATAGAAGAAATAGAAATAAATAAAAGGAGAGGAGAAATGAGACAAGACGACAAAAGAACAAATCAAATAAAAAGAGATGAGAAACAAGCAACTGAAAGAAATAGGCAAAGAAGAGACAAAGTGAGAAGAGATGAAATGAAAGGAAGAAGATGAGAGGAGACAAGAAAATAATTTTCGTATTCTACCTTTAGATAGTCCACAAACTCTTTGACTTCCATCTTGGCCTCATGCATACCCGCAACATCTTTGAAGCTTATCCCTTTCCCAGATTTCCCATCGACAATAGTGAATTTAGCCATTTTCAACTGATTCTGGTGGAACAGACAGACGATTTGACATCACAAAATATTTCATAGTAGTCTCAAACTAAAACAAATGAAGAAGTTGTTACTTACAAATGCACTAAAGCCGCCATCTCGCCCACCCATTCCTGCCAGTCGGAAGATGTACCAGAGGATTGCAACCCCAATGGCAGCCATGCCAAGTGCATAAAGGGCACTGTGGAGGAAAAGAAACTGATCTGTCATGATAACAGTCGATTTTAAAGTGGCCCAATTAAGCTACTATTTTGTTTTGGGGTCTCCTACAATAGATTTACATGCATCTCAGCTCAAAAAACACTTTAATTTTCTCATAATATACATTGTACATCACCTCTTTTCTCATAGTGTCTGAAACGGCTCGATCAAGGATTCAGTCTCTCTAAACCCCGCCTTTCCAGGGGCCTGCTCTGCTCTGATTGGTCAGATGGCTCAGTCTGTTGTGATTAGTGGTCGACCGATATATCGCCAAGGCCGATATTTGGCACTTTTAAAATATCAGCATTGGCCGATAAGTTTTTCTGATTGGCCGATGTGTTGGAAGCGGGACTTTTATTTTGACGGGCGGCGCTGAGAACACCCGTGCCTGAGAAGAGAACGGCAACGCCTGCTCACACAGCGCTCACTCACATTCTCCGTCTTCATTAGTTTACGATCTCTGTCAGTCACATCTAATACTCTGTTAGACAGAACTGGTAAACAAAAAAAGTAAATGGTATGCAAAAAAGTAAAGTGTTGCTTTTATATTATTTGTTACAGAAAAGGCAAACAATCAGGCTAAAATACTTTCTCATTTACTGTCAACATTCAGCAAATGCGCATCTACGTCATTTAAACAAATCTCTGAATATCTAATAAACATTTAATTTCACAAACGAGATCAGCTTCAGGAGACGCGATCGAAAAACTTTAAATCCTTCATTTTAAAATATGCTGTGCTATATCCAGTTGCCCACTGTGTCATATTCATATCGTTTCCACTGTGTGCTGTATGTAATATTAGCGTTACCTTGTCTTTATTTGAAAAAATATGATTACCAGTGCGCACGAAATTACCAGATTACTGAGTGCCCTGTTACAGTGTTTACTTCCTTTTTATTCACATATTCATATATTTTTAAACAATTACTTATTTACAATTATTTGTGAAAAAATACTGTAATAGGTTTGCAGATTCAAGAAGTTGCCATCTTAAGTATAAGCATGTTCATTTTAAAGATTTGTTTTCTAATTTATTTAAAATTGATAAAATATTGATTAAAATAAATATAAGCGTATAATAAAAATATTGGCTTTATATCGGCCATCGGCCATCCTGCTCTCTAAGATATCGGGATCGGCCATCAAAAAAACAATATCGGTCGACCACTAGTTGTGATTGATCTACTCTGCTCTGATTGGTCAGATGGCTCAGTCTGTTCTGATTGGTCTACTCTGTTCTGATTGGTCAGATGGCCCAGTCTGTTGTGATTGGTCTACTCTGCTCTGATTGGTCAGATGGCTCAGTCTGTTGTGATTGGTCTACTCTGTTCTGATTGGTCAGATGGCCCAGTCTGTTGTGATTGGTCTACTCTGCTCTGATTGGTCAGATGGCCCAGTCTGTTGTGATTGGTCTACTCTGCTCTGATTGGTCAGATGGCCCAGTCTGTTCTGATTGGTCTACTCTGTTCTGATTGGTCAGATGGCCCAGTCTGTTGTGATTGATCTACTCTGCTCTGATTGGTCAGATGGCTCAGTCTGTTCTGATTGGTCTACTCTGCTCTGATTGGTCAGATGGCTCAGTCTGTTGTGATTGGTCTACTCTGCTCTGATTGGTCAGATGGCCCAGTCTGTTGTGATTGGTCTACTCTGCTCTGATTGGTCAGATGGCTCAGTCTGTTCTGATTGGTCTACTCTGCTCTGATTGGTCAGATGGCTCAGTCTGTTCTGATTGGTCTACTCTGCTCTGATTGGTCAGATGGCCCAGTCTGTTCTGATTGGTCTACTCTGCTCCGATTGGTCAGATGGCCCAGTCTGTTGTGATTGATCTACTCTGCTCCGATTGGTCAGATGGCTCAGTCTGTTGTGATTGGTCTACTCTGCTCTGATTGGTCAGATGGCCCAGTCTGTTCTGATTGGTCTACTCTGCTCTGATTGGTCAGATGGCCCAGTCTGTTGTGATTGGTCTACTCTGCTCTGATTGGTCAGATGGTCCAGTCTGTTGTGATTGATCTACTCTGCTCTAATTGGTCAGATGGCTCAGTCTGTTCTGATTGGTCTACTCTGCTCTGATTGGTCAGATGGCTCAGTCTGTTCTGATTGGTCTACTCTGCTCTGATTGGTCAGATGGTCCAGTCTATTGTGATTGATCTACTCTGCTCTAATTGGTCAGATGGTTCTGCTTTGGCAGCAGAAAACAGAGTCTTCTCACCACGTGAACAACACAAACCAAACTCTTCCAGTCTCAGCTACAACTACAGTGTTTAAGGGCGGGGCAAAGTAGACCATGTTCACAGACAGCCAATTAAATCCATAGGCTGGCTTTATGCAAATGAGTTACAAACCTACATAGGTTTGCACAGGAAGTGACACTAGAATTACTGACGACTCGTTTCTGCAGTTCAAAATCGATTTGTTGTGCATTTTGATCTTTAAAACTTTACATTCTTTTACCTTTCAACCTTTTACATTCACAAACAGCTCTATTACACACTGCATGAAATGTAATATTTGAATAAGCATAATAGGGGCTTTTTTTTTTTTTCTCGCTGGCGAGGTTTGTCTACTCGGTGTAAAGTCCAAATTACTCACTTCCCAAAGAAGCCTGTGCGCTTGTAGTTCACCGGAATTCTGTCTTTGGCATCTATACTCAGTTCTTCTTCTGCTGCTCTGAGCTTCTCCTCAAACTTGTCAATATTGGCCACCTGCATTCGGTACATCAGGGCCAGTCTCTACAGCAGACAACAGGACAATAATGGATTTGATAGCACCATAATGATAACAATTATTTTAAAATCATTAAATCTGATGTGAAACGCAGTACAGGTCTTCCGAAGATGACTGCACCGGGGTGAAGGTAGATCTCGACGATGTCGCTCTCTGGCACCACCTGTACTCGCGACACCTCTCCTTTGGCCAGCATTTCATTTACAAAATCATTCCAGGATATGTTTCCGCCACTGGTATTGATGGAGTTGAGCAAGCTCATGATGACAGCGATAATAAAAAGTGTGCGCAGTCGCTCCCTATACATCTGATCCTCCTGCTCTCGTCTCTTTTTCTCTTCTAGGGAAAACAAAAACAAAAAAGGAAAGTGTGCATGACTAATTTGGCATGAAAGTATATCTGGCTGTGAATTATTTGAGTTGGTCAACAAATTGCATAATCGACTGCTGTCCCAGTTAACCTGATGTCATATAACAAGAAAGAAGCAAATTTAAAAGAAATGGGACAAATAAACACAATAGAACAAATTAAATAGTGCTTTGAGTTTTTCAGGTGCATCTAGCCTAGTATTCAAATAAAATACTGTCACTTTAAGACCTAAAGCACAGATCTAATTTACACACCACTTTTCTTTCCCAACTGTTTACATTTATTTAATAACCGATTGTTAACATGAATACTCAGCAAGATGGGCATTTTGACACGCAAGAACACGTAAGCACCGAATTCAGTTCTCTTGTGCAGTTTATTGTGCTTTTAATAACTTCTCAAGTACGTTAAGCTTTTTATTTTCACATTAATTTCTTCATAAATCTAACGTGTCAGTAACTTTAAGCAGTCCTGCGTGGATACATTTACATCCATCCATTCTGATTGGAATACAGTCAGAAAACATTCACGAAAATAGTTCTAAACGAAGCTGTCATTGAATGAATCGTTTGAGTAAATGATTCAATAACCCATTTATAAAGGCAGACATTTGCTTAATTTCACAAACATGTATTCATTACTTTAATGAGCTCATTGTATCTGCCTTAAATGAATACATTTTTAGCTAACTGTGTTATTTGTATATTGTTAGCCTCATAGCATAATTGCCTAAGTCATATTTAAAAAACAAATCATGCTATGAGGCTAACGATATGTACATTTCTGAAATACATAACTAAGACAGTCACCTCTGATAACAGATCACTCTAAATTATAATGTAGACATGCATTTTCTGTATGGCTGTTTTGAAATATGTATTGTGTATTTGAAATATGTATTGTGAAAAGCGCTAAACAAATAAATGTGAACTGAATTTCTGAATGAATCAGCTGTTTGAAACAAACCATTTGAATGAATGATTCAACGACTCATTTGCGAATTGCGATAGTCTTTTCTTCACTATTGTGATGCGTAACGGCTTCTTGAACAAGAACAAATGTAGGACAGGACTTAATTTCGTGATTGGGAATTGATGGTTGTCATTTGCTATTGCTGGATCTTATGCGAGTGACAGGTTGCCCCGCCCTCGCACCAGTAAACACGTCATTATACCCTTCAGGGTGATAAAACACTTTGTTTTGGGATCCTGATTACTTCTACAAGGTATATTTTTGTGATGTAAACCATTGCTTCAAAAATTAACAAAATACCTTCATCCTCCTCTGGGGTCTTCCCTTTACCACCCTCTTTCTTTTCATGTCTTCTGTTGGATGTGCTGAAATAATGAGTGGTGCCTGAAAGATGTGAAACACATTCCCATTATGCAAAGCACCAGGAAGACTGAATCAGAACAAGCTTTAAGATTCATAAGACGTCAAGAGCTCTGCATCACTACTTTGTCTGGTGAAAACATTCAAATAAACCAACGACTTACCTAAAAGTTTCCACAGTTTCATAGGATTTATGACCAATTTGTGGCGACTATGGAATTCAAGTCCAATAAGCCTTGGGATTAAAGGCTTTGCCAAAATGTTCTGTTGAAATGATGGAAACTTGGTTAATCATCCAAGTAATGTCAAGGGCATGCATAATCATAGACAAATAATCTGGCCAATATACAGGCCTTTTGATATTACCTGGTATTATTATAATCAACCTGCAAGTTCCCTTTTGGCCAGACTAGACTCAAACTGACTTAAAGGGATAGATGCTATGAAGTGCAGTGATGTTAAAGGGATAGTTCACCCAAAAATGAAAATTCAGTTATTAATTACTCACCCTCATGTCTTTCCAAACACGTACGACATTCGTTCATCTTCGGAACACAAATAAAGATATTTTTGATGAAATCTGAGAGACTTCTGTCCCTCGATTGACAGCTACGCAACTACCAGTTTGACACTTTTGATTGAAAAACGAATCCATATGAATTGAGTCCAAATTTTCGCTTTATATGATGAAACGATTGAATTTAGGCTTTTTTTCCCCACATATATAAACATTCGTCAAATCACACATTAGTTGTGGTAAACAGAAGCTCGTATGAGGACCAATGAGGATCATTCTCGTGTTAGCATGTTCCACGGGCTCAGTTGAGTTTCTGTTTATGTTTGCTAATCAATATTTAAATGTTAATAAAATTCGTTCATCATATAAAGCAATCGAGTCTCTTCGGAAAGATTTGGACTGAACCACTCGATTCATATGGATTTAGTTTTACTAGTAACTTTTAAAACCGTCAAAGTGGTAGTTGCGTATACTGTCAATGGAGGGACAGAAAGCACTCAGATATCATCAAAAATATATTCATTGTGTTCTGAAGATGAACGAAAGTCTTACGGTTAAGGAACGACATCAAGGTGAGTAATTAATGACATAATTTTATGGGTGAACTATCCCTTTAACGTCACTGAACTTCATATTAACATAAATAGTTTACTTGGTCGACGTTTAAAAAAACCCACCTGAATGCGTCCTGATTTCAGACCTCTTGTGTTTGCAGTCACTAAAGACGAGTGTGAAGTCACATTGCTCTCCAGGAGTTTTCTGCTGGTTTGAAAACAACTGAAACGAGTCGACAACGACCAAATTCGTTTGTCGTAACATTTGCTTCCACGCAGCAAAAGCAGCGCTGCCATAGTAAAATCTGGTTTATCGCGTCGCTTGGATCAAATACATACTATACCAGAACGAATGCCAGCCTTTAATGTGACCTCTTTAAGAGCTGAATAGGGTATATGTCGAACGTCGCATGACGAAACCGGAAACCTGGTCTCATCGCATCCGCTTGTCATAGAAAGTGTTAACAGCCGTATGAACTGATGCCGATATCTATGGAATTTTAAGGTAATCAGCTAACCTACCTATCTCACTTTGTTATTGGCTTTTTATTCTATTTAAATATCTAAACGTTAGTTTGAAGATTTTTTTTTTTTTTTACTTTTAAATATCGATCTTCACATGCGAGGGACATTGGTTATGATCATCTTTGCTCGCTCCTTTTAAGTTATCTTGAGTAAAACAGTAAAAAAATGCATGAAGCACATACAAAAGACCTGAACCGGAAGCGATGCGTTCTGTTTTCCGGTTTCGTAATGCGGCGTTCGACATATACCCTATTATCACACAACTGCCATGATTCTGCTGGGCTTATCCAACACAGCCAAATATAGCTGCTGTTAAATAACAACCGCGTCTTCTACACGGATATTTCGGAAATATACAGAGCAAATAAAACGTTTACGTAAAATAAAAAAGCTGTCTTAAATTATACAATCACAAGGACATTATAAAGCCGTGAACTCTATTGGTGTTTACCGCACAGGCTCGGGAAACATGTCTGTTGAACTTTCACCTTCGGAATCAGCCAATCAGGAAAGGAAACCGCTCGAGAACGGGCTGACGGGAAATGTCGTTCTACTCGCAGTTGAATAACCAGTAAAACTACAAACGGTTGTAGTTGGGACATGCGCAAAACAAAAAAGAAACACACTGTATACATTGTAATCTGAGGTTTAAAATTAAGTTAAAATTTAGTTCCTGTACGAATAAAAATAAATAAATGATTTTTAAATATATATAGGCCTTTTTTTACTGGTTGGTCGTCATGTCCCTTTTGTTGTTGTGGCAAGTTTTCACATCTGGTTTGGGCCTGTGTGATTTCAGATGTCTTAGTGTTGGGATATGAAGTGGGGGTGCAGAAGATTTGAGTATAATTACCGGTTATGGCAAGAACTATCTCAGAAAATAAATTCTATGTTCTTTACAGCAGAGGGAGCCATTGCGTTATTCTGCTCTGCGAGAAATCGGTGTCACAAGCTTGTGACGTCAAAGCGAAATTAAAACAAAAACACATCTAAGACACATTTACCCAACAACAGTCAATGAAAACAACACGTGCTGTAGTTGACGAGCTCGCAATCCGTCAGTATATAATACTACAAAAACTACGATTTAGATAGCAATAAACAGCTGTTTCAGATTCTAACTAAGACGGGATAAGGAAGAATAATTAGCTCTGTTCACTCGTATCTGAAAAACCTAACTCAGTCAACTTTACAACATATTCCCACACAGGTTCTCCATTTTCCTCTCACCCAAATGGAGCTCGCAAAAACATGCCACTGTCTACGCCATTATGGCTCGAGATCGCCAAAGAAAACAACGCCGAGGCTTCCCTCGGAAGAGCCACAATGGCGCCAGTTTCGCCGTTGCAGCGGGGACCAAACAGTGACCGCCCATACGCGTCAACCAATCACAGCTCGCGTCTCCGAAGCTCGCGTTCGCTCTTCGTCAGCGCGAGTCGAAACGGTTCGGAAGGAGTCGGACGTTGAGGATTAACTTGAAGCGGAATTTTATTTTTACACCTCAAAATCAAGCCAAATCAGCAAACTTACCGTTACTGAGACTTTTTTTTCAAAGGAACGGATGGAGAGTTTATAACCATTTCTCTGACCATTTCATCGGAGCCCTGAGAGGTTTTAATCATCGCATTTTTGAGGAGGTAATCAGTGATTAGCTTTAGCACGCTGGCGCGAGCGCGGACTGAGATGAGCGTCGCGCGCCTCGGATGTTCCCGCATCGGAGATTGCTGAAGTGGAAGGCCTCAAATGGGAAAAACAAGCATCGGGAAGGAATACCAAGTATAATTTTGTAGATGTAGCTCACGTTTTAAAGAAGGTAAGCATTTTTAAATAGCTCTGTTTTCGGCTAAAAGCCATTTCGTGTCGGAAAACCGTTTGTACGTCCTCTCAGGCGTCGACTTTCACGGTTAGCCCGCTAACGGATTTAGCCCCGTTGCTAACGGGAGTTTGTTTCCCTCCCCCACCCTGAAGTCGAGGAAATGTTTGCGTATTGTTGAAAATCTATATCTATTTTGTCAGACTGTGCAAATGTATTCGTTCCTGCGCCTTGTGTAGGTCTAAAATGATGAAGGTTTGTAGTAACTGAAGGCGAGCGTGTGAAGCTGGAGAAATGAAAATAATCCTCGTCATGTTGTCGTTTTCTCTCTGGGAATCGGATACGGTCAGACAGGCTCTGCAGAAACCAGCCACGGGGATGGGCAGCTTAATATATATGTATGTTTCAAGGGCACATATACGAGGAAATATTGTCGCCTATGTGCTGATATGGTTGCAGGGATTATGGAGATAAGGTCTGTAATAAAAATTTGCTTTGGGTTACCAGTGCACCATTCTGACTATAAATATTAGATCACTGCAACACTCTGTTGTGATGATTAGATGTGTTTTTTATTGTATTGACCATATATAGTTGGTGATATGTATTCAGTTTTTGTTTGGTTTTCAATTCCCGTATGTTTAAGGGGGGAATTTGACTGTCAAGTAAAAAACCACATACTTTTGTAGAATAATAATAGCATTCACACAAGATCAGAGAAGGCAGATGCAGTGCAACAATCATACTATTTTACTAGGGATGCACGATATATCGGCCAACATATGTAAATTTTTTAATGTTATTGTTATCGGCTCAACAAAAAATGTGGCCAATATATTAAAGTTGATAAATAATGGATTATTTCCTTCAGCTGAGACACTTCAGATGCGTAATATTCGCCACAAATTGCTTGAAATAGGATTGGAATCACTTTGAAAAGGAAAATACAGTAAAGTGCAACATGTGCAGTGCAAGTCTGTCATATAGGCTGCATAAAATTATAATGAGAACATCCTTATAATTGTGAGCTTGGGATATGAGACTTTTGTTTTAGTAATCAGGCTCTCAAAAATTATATAAACATTTGGATTTAGATTTATCGGGCAATATATCGGTTATCGGCTTTCAAATATAAAGAGTTATCGGTATTGGCATCAATGCATCCCAATATTTTACCACAGAGAATACTTTTTCATTGCAAACTCGTTTTATGTAGCTTCTCATATTAAATGTTTCTTGCTTTTGCTTCAGGACATTAGTAAGAGCCGAACTTCACTATCTCTTCTATGTGATGTGAGGAAGCCAAGGCTCTGAAAACACATTTCGGGAAAACTGCATGTGGATGTGACTCGTGGACGTGCTTGTTTAGACATTATGTGGTGTGATTGTTTACTTCAGCGAGGAGTTGCACCGAAGCAGAGCCTTGCAATACTTCTTTAAAGGCCGATGTGAAGGATGGAGAGAGAATCTGTGTAAGTTTGTGATGAAGTAAACAGAGCTGGTGTTGGTGCAGTGGAAGAACACTGCGGCGTTGGGGCGTTAGCACACACACTCTCTCTCTCTCTCTCTCTCTCTCTCTCTCTCTCTCTCTCTACATACTCTGCTGCCACTTTACATCCCTCCCTTCCTCACGTTTGTTTAATTCTTCTGAGCTCAACTTTTATGCAGAGTCGTCTTACGCAACCATGAAACTCTGTTGACTTATGGCACTTGTAGACTGTTTACCAGAAGGTGGTTTAAAAGCACTAATCTGGATTTAGCTGAGGATCCGTGGGTGTTTGTCTGAGGTTGTCGGGCCTGTTTGTCTACCCTTGTGTTGTGAGAGTCCTGCTCATTGTTTGGCAGAGAGGGGAAATTGACTTTTGTCTGGGGTGTGGGGTCAGGAATGGTGTTTCAGAAAGCTTTTTCTTTGCATTTATGATGGCAGTCTTACTCAACCGTAATTATTTGCTCTTTCTCAATGCAGCCTTTTGAGAGCGAATTCTGTGCCGTTGACTCATGGAACATGGTCATCTCCGATAGTTGCAGATTAAATGTTATTTAATGTATGATGGTGGTGTTATGAAGGTCAGCATATATGATGTCAAAGCATTTTTCTGGGTTTGAAACAAATCCATGCTCCTCCGTCACCATGAGAATTGACATATTTCGGTCTGCAGAGACATGCATTTTTTGGCTTAGCGTTCCTCATTGGCGGGCTTTTGCAAACATGAGCAGTTCTTTAAAGGTAGGGTAGGCAATTTCTGAGAGGCTAGCAATAGCAAGTTAGCTTTTATAAGCATGCGATCCCACTCTCCCTTCATAAAAAGCCACGCCGCCTCAAACACATCAACACACACAGAAGTGTCTCACAAACCCACAACATTACAATAATAATGATCGTAATCAATTTAAAGATCTGTAACTTGTACCACCTGACTGCTGCAGATTCATTTCGCCGTTGATTTTTGTAGGACTGGGTAAAAAAATATCTTTCTTGATTTTAATCAGTTCTCATTTTTACGAACCGATATCGATTCCATGTCCATGTTATGGTTAAAAATTGCATGCCTTTTTTGCCTGCGCGTTCTGTGATGACTAGCCCTTCACATCTTTTATGTTGACGTAATGAAATGAGACGACGCGCATTGGAAAAACCTCACTGAGTTCGAGCGAGCGACAGAATACACACAGGGACATCAAGGATCAGCTTTCCATGTCACAAATGCATGTCAAACTGAAAAATATCTGGCCTTTTCAAAGTCCTCATCTCTATCGAGCTACAACGCTGATGGTTGAGCCAGAAAGAGAGAAAACGACGGAGACGTGTCAATGAATGAACATGCAAATACTGTAAAAGTGCAGGAGGGCAGCGTCTATTTCATGGGTGAACCACTACAGATAAAAATGTCAGCTATGTGGACGCGAACTAATCATTCACAATTCACGTTTTTAATTGATACTGATATGGATTCTTATTCTCAATATCTTTTAATCTTTGCTGTTTTCTGTTACTGCCTGAACTTCTCATTATTTGTAGTGAAGCATCCATAATCGCAGTAAGATTTGTACTTAACTGTCACCTTTAATGTTACTTTTAATGTGCTTGTAGTAAACAATTAACCTACTTTCAGCTTTCAAATTCTGCCAATTTTATCACGAAATACAAGCACACAATAACTGTAAATCGAATCGTGAAATTTATCAATACCCAGCCCTAAGTTTTTGGTCCTGAGACTTCCACAGAAGAGATATGTACATGTTTTAATATTTAGACCACCTCTATTATTGATTGCCATCAGGATGTGAAGAGAGTTTCAACCAGTATAACAAGAAGTGTTTATAAAACAAATCGCTTTCTCTACTTTTAAGGACAGCAAGTTAAGAGTGATCTATTAATGTTTTGTAATGCTTTGGTTATTACTTTTCACGGTTCCCACGCTAGTGGGAAAGCTTGAAATAAGAGGGAATGCAACAAGTGTTTTTCCAGGCCTGTAAATTTCTGTAATTTATATTTTGAAAAGTATGTCTGCAAATGATCTCTTAGGACGCTATCTTACTGCGGACTGGGTCTCGGCAACAAAATCACAATACGTATCAGTGTTTCCTTTAGGATTTTTTTTAGCAGTGGGGGCAGGTCTGTCCGAACAACCACCCCCCACCCCCCACCCCCCAAAAAAATTTAGGAGCACATACAATTGAAAGGGTTTTTTTTTTCCTTTAATGACACAATATTATTGTGCCACATTGTGTGACAAAAGTTTACCTTATGAACATTAAATATTTTCAGTTTTAGAAAAACAATTACACTGGCTGTCATAAAAAAAATTGCATTAAAAAAAAAAACATTCATACATTTCGTGCCTCACTAGTGATTTTTGCTTGAAGTGTGAATGTCCGCGCACAAACATTGGCCCTGCAGGGTTTTACCTGACGTCAAAAATGGTCTTCGCTGGCCAACACTTAAAAAAAAAAAAAAGCTGTGATTTTACCTCTGGATTTCATAGCTTTATAAGATAAAATCCTTCTTTAATAGATTATTTTGGTATATAATCATATCAATATAAAAAAGCAGGGAGAAAAAGTAGCATTAAAAAGTTTATTTTAACTAATAGTCTTATTTTCTACCATCTACAATTGAATAGGCTACCATTCAGTTGTAAATGCTGTAGTTTATTAAGGCTAAATCTTGCTAACCATATAGGCTGTACTAAAGGGGGTAAGCACACCTTACGGTCTTATTTTAAGGTGTTCTGTAAATTATTTTTTTGAAACACTTTACAATATGGTTTGATTTAACATTAGTTTATTACTAACATTGACCATGAGCAATACATGATTCTGAATGTATTCATCTCTTACTAAAAATACAGCTGTTTATTGTTTGTTCATTAGTTCACAGTGCATTAACTAAATGTTAACAAATACAACTTTTGATTTCAATAATGTAGGCTATTAAATGTTGAAATGAACATTAGCAAAGATTAATACATTCTGTAGAAGTGCAGTTTATTAAAAGTTAATGTTAACTAATGTAGTTATAACTAGAGTTTAATGAATGGAACCTTATTGTAAAGTGTTACCGATCTGTTATACACCGATTCAGACGTCTCGTGAGGTCAGTGTTGGAAAGATCAGTCGTTAACCATTCAACGTGGAACCTTGCTTCGCAAAGAGAGTGGTCGCGCGCACGCGACCAGAGGGTGCGCGCTCTCTCTCTCTCTCGTTCTTTCAAACATGCACCCAGCTGTCACAAGCGCAGCAGTTTATCTACATTACACACCGGTCAAATAAGACTTTGGCGGGACAAAAATTCGCTTTGACGGCCGCCAAAAAAAATCTTTGATCGGGTCAGTCGCACAAGTGCGCCTAAATATCTTTTCATGGTCGCACACAGACATATTTAGGTGCAAATGCGAGTGAAATGGTCGCACTGTAGAGCCCTAACGTTACCGTGGCGGCAAAAATTTTGCCGTGGCGGGCCGCCATTAACTAATCAACATAGAGGAAACACTGCGTATATTACGATACAGAGGTACTGTTACGTATCACAATATGGGTCATTATTGACTTAATTTTCTCCTTATCAGAATTTAGTGTAACAGTTGTTTATTGAATATTGTGTACAGTGCTGGTGCTATGAGTAGTTTTCATAATTTTGAACATTGGGTACTATTTTTTTCGTAGTTTATTTGTAAATCATCTAAGGCCAGAAATTGTAGTGTACAATTTACACTTCAATTACAGAGGGTAATGAATTCAAAGAAATAGGGATGCGTTGATCATGATGTTTCATGTTTTTGGTGTGTTTTTGTATTTTTTTATATATGTACAGTAGGGCTGAACGATATGGACAAAATTTCATATCTCGATTTTCATGCCAGATATCTCGATATCGATACAATACGATATGACTACGTAAATACTAAAAAAACAATACATTTAGAGTTTGTAAAATACACACTGATGTCTATGGAAGAGGTAATAATAATCCTTTCTATTATAATTCGACACGTTTTATTCATATCAGATACACATTGTGTAAGTAACTTCAATGTTTACTCTATTCTATTCCCAGTTCACCAGCCACTTACTTTTAAGTATTTCGGGAGAAGTGGATGAATTCACATGTTGTAAACATAGAGGTTGTAAATCCAACAGATCCGATTCTCTGAACTGCGTCTGCGGCACAAACTAACACGGCGGCGCCTATCGCGCATACAGCTCAACTAACGCGATCGTTATAAAGGTGTTTAAACAACAATATACTTCCACTTGCATGTATTTGACAATCGGAATATCAGATATTTCATGCCATAGCTAACACATTTGTGAATATTCAGAATAAAAAAGGAAAAATGACATAAAAGCAGATCATCATTCATTCAGCGCTGTTGCTGCTGCGGTGTGTCACGTGACAAGCAATGACGCGTCACCATGGAAACGCCACCCCCCCCCTCACAATAGTTCCCACGTCCCTGGTAGTCTGTGCGCGCTGGCTTTAGCGGTGCATTCAAGGGCACTCGTAAAACTGATGTTTGTTGTGACTGCCAGAGTTGTATGCAGGGCGAGCGCGGAGAGGGGAAATCTATATCGTCTATATCGTTGCTTTTTTCGATAGTAATATCTTGAAAGTTCATATCTCGATATAGATACGATAACGATATATCGTTAAGCCCTAATATACAGACAAATGTACTGATTCCGATACCGGTTGCTGATTTCCCCCCTTTTCTTTGTTGTTTATTTTCTCTATAACTGAACAAACTGGCCTCAAACATTAGAGGAAACTTGAGAAAACCACTGCATTCCGATCCAAACAAAGATGCTACACACATGTAATATGAGCAGTTGTTTTTGATTTAAATTAGATTGTATAATTTCAAGATTTAAAGCAACAACAGAATGGACTAAATCTGCACAAAACTAAAACAGCAGACGGACTGAATGAAAAGGCTTTTTATTGGTAAGGAACGGTTCCAGTTATGTTTCCACTTGAGCCTCGTACAGTACGGCACGATTACAAACTGTTCTTGGCCTGGATTTCTCAGCACGGATGGAGTGAAACGGTTGAGAGAAGAGAACGGCTTGGCCGACAGTGGAAAAGGGGCTTTTGTAATATATCCACATAAATGGCATGCAATGCAGTCCAGAATAGAGATCAGACAAAATAAAATAAAAATCTGATTCATAGCAGGCTGACTGGTGCATCTCTACTTAGAAATGTTCACATTGCTGGTGCAAATTAATGTATCTCTACAATTATGAAAACTGATAATAGACGAGAAGCTTCTCCCAAAAAAAGCTAAAACAATATTCAATGTCTCCAGCTCATGTGTTCCAGTTAAAACAAGAAAGAAATCATGTACTATCCCAAACCCAAACATTTAATGTTGGACAGAGACATTTTAAAGTTTGTGCTGAATTGTAGATGTTTAGATTTATATTATAGTTCATCTCAACGGTTTTCTGGCAGATTTAGGAGCAGCAAATGGCACAAGCGGGAATGAACACAGGCTTGCTGCATCACACTTTTATTTGAGCAGAATATCGCACTGAAGATCTCTGAAGGCTGCTTTCTCAGTGGAGTGTGTGTGTGTGTGTTTTTGCATAGTTGCCAAGTTGGGAAAGTTCTGTTGCAGAATATTACTGTATTTTGTTAGTGTAAAACCCTAATTGGGAAATTGGTATCTGGCATCCTTAAATGTTTACTTCTGGGTTAAGATGAACCAAGATGTAGCCAATTCTATTATTAATCTATTCATTTATATTCTGTCCATTAATTTCAGAAACTTGCAAAATGTTTTCAACGCTTTTTTTAAAAGTTTTATTTAGTTTAATTTGTGAGACACGTTAGCCGTAGTGCGTAACTTACATTTCACAGGTATATTCTTCATCTGTAAATGTGAAGAAAATCATGCAAATATTTCCATTTTCGACATCAGGGAACGTGTACGTGCGCACACAGAGCGCAATAGAATATGAGTGAAATAATTCTACTTTTTCTAAAATAGTTGGATATAAAATGTGCCATATGTACAATTTCGAGTGTCTTTTTATGATAACTGTAAAGTTTTTCTGTTTTTTGCAGCAGCGCTTTATATTTCTATGGCGTCTCTGTCGAAGAGTAATTAGCTGGTGAAGTGGATTTACTTATAGAGTTAAAGAAAGTTATCGTGAGCATTGTAATGTTTGAAGCAGATGTCATAACAAATGTCAGTAGACCAGGAAGATTTTGAAATCTTCCTTCACATCAGTTCGTTAATAAATCAGTTCATTCATAAATCCGTAAGATCTTACCTTCATGCTGTGGAAATACAAACCGGAAGACTGAACGCAACGAGCGCGGCGCTGAAAAGGGGCATACATGATTACATTAACTACATTATGTACTTGATTACATTTGTTTTCATAGCTTTCAATATGAACATTGTTTGTAGGACAACACCGGGCGAAAAAAAGTACAAATACTCGAATCAGCAGGGGATAGGCCTATGTGATGATATATCGTCCCATTGATGTATTCAACACAGCCTTAGTGTTACTAAAAATTATTAACCTAAGAAGTATAATTATTTAATCTATTATTGCCACAAATGGAAACCTGAATGACCTGAAAGAGTCTAGTAATGACACATGATTGGTTGATGTTGAACTCTTAATGCTGGCATATTTCACCAATAAATGTATGCATTTAGCAGACGCTTTTATCCAAAGCGACTTACAAAAGAACAAAAGCAATTCATCAAGGAGCCGATAATATTCGTAATATACAAAGCCAGGTTTATTTGACAAATAAATTAGGAAGCAAGCTAGACAAGAGGAGAAATGCAGAGAAGAGGGAATAGCGCTGCATCAACTAATCGACAATGAAAATGAAATTTAACATTGTGCGTGGAAAACCTCATCCAGTCACATAACTAAGTGAAGAGTGAAGGTCACAGAGGAAGCTTCTATGGGAAAAGTGCACAATCCAAGTGGCCCAAAGCATGAGAATGTTGTATATTAATTGCTTAAACTCTCTGTCAGGTGCTTTGTGTATTGCTAAATTGGTTTCAGACATGGTTTAAGCATAACTTATGTTTGATACTTACATCCTTATCTGTAAATGTTACAAACTCTGTATAAAGGCTCATCTTGACAGCATGCGAATCCTCTCAGTTCACTGAACGACTCCACCGGCACTCGCATGCGCATCGAACAGATGGAGTGAAATAGAAAAGAACTGTTGAATCAGACAAGAAGAAAAGAAGCCCAGTTACTGTTGAATGCCAACATGTTTTTGTTCATTTTTTATAGTTGGAGCCCTACTCGCCTAACTTTTAAATCAGAATGAATGTTGATTTAAAGGCCCACTGAAGTGTCTTGGAACGCGCAGCTTTGTAAAATGATGCATTGATGTAATCTCCACTGAAACAGGAAGCTAAGGCGGGATGAATTGAATGGCCACGCCCCCTTTTCAATTAGCCAATAGCGTTTAGATTACCCCACAGACTGACAGCACCATGGAAGCGAATCCGAGCGATGATGATGAGATGATACGTTGGATTCAATAGTAGAGGATTCATTCATTTCATTCTTAACCAGCGTACAGTTGTTAAACGGAATAAAACTCGAGCATTTGAGCATCCGAACACACACCTTCAACCCATATTGCCCTGTGACATGTCAACGCTTGCTTTGGCCAGGTGGTATTTATAGCATAGGGGGCGGAGCTTTAGATTCTAGAGAGCATTTGATTGGAGAGAAGATGTGATGAGAAGCTGAAGTCCACGGTGATGTCATAAAAATCCCTGATCCATTTTAGCAGAATAGATAGATGCACTTTTTTGATGGATAGATGCACTTTTATGATGATAGATGCACTTTTATGATGGACAGATGCACTTTTATGATGATAGATGCACTTTTATGATGATAGATGCACTTTTATGATGATAGATGCACTTTTTTGATGGATAGATGCACTTTTATGATGGATAGATGCACTTTTATGATGGACAGATGCACTTGTATCATGATAGATGCACTTTTATGATGGATAGATGCACTTTTATCATGGATAGATGCACTTTTATCATGGATAGATGCACTTTTATCATGGATAGATGCACTATTATGGACTTCAAAACAGAAACAGCAATTCACTGCCATTATAAAGTGAAGAGCCAGGACATTTTTTAATATAACTCCCGATTGCATTTGTCTGAAAGAAGAATGTCATATACACCTAGGATGACTTTAGGGTGAGTAAATCATGGGCTAATTTTCATTTTGGGTGATCTATCCCTTTAAGGCTAACATATTCATGCTAAAAGCTAAAAAAAAGTATATTTTGATTTCAGGGGGCCTTTAAACTTATCTCCCCACAGTTGGAAAGGCTGGTGCTCGACAGGAGTGGTTCGAGCCGCTGCTCACATGACATTATTGTGTGCTGGTTTCCTTTGGCCTTCCCCTTCCTCATTGCAGAGTGTCAGTGTCTGTAAACAGGAACGCTCACTCTCCTCTCTCACGTTTCACTTCTCTCTTGCGGTGTAAATGTTTTATAGACCCCTCTATACTCCTTGCAGCCAGATGCCATATAAACTTCTTTGAATCTCTCTCTCTCTCTCTCTCTATTCAATTCAGTTCAATTCAATTCGAAATGTGCTTTATTGGCATGAGAATTGTTTCAATGTATTGCCAAAGCATTTCTAATTTTTACGGTGAATCATCATACATGTACATAATTATTTTTAATCTGGGTTTCTCCCTCATTTGTGCTTCAAGGTCTTGATTGTGGCATTTTTTTTGTTGTGGTATTCCCATAATACTTTTTGTCTTTTACGAGTTTAATAAAGGAACTGTCTCGTCTTCTCTCCAAACAAACACATCTTTAAAGAGTGATGGTCTTTAACGTACGTCAGGTGACCTGTAAATGTGAAAACACTCTTTCCATTGCAGTTTTGTGAAATATTCCTTTTTCAAACTGCCTGAAAAACCTCCTCATGCCTCCTCAAAAAATTTTGCGATTTTTTTTATATTTTATAATTAGGACATCTCATTTACCATAATAGTATTATGTCAGATGCACAATAGTCATACATGACACAAATCACAAACAAAATGCATAAAGCTTGTTTATTTTGGTCTAATCAAATTAACTTTTAAAACAACCTATGGACAATTTTTCTACCTGACCTATGTAAATATTAACAGCAGGTGTAGTAATTTTATACTGTAGAACTGTGTGTAAATCCTGAGTTGAGGCTTCTCCTGAGCTGCAGAAGGCAACCAGTTATTTATAGTGCGGTGTTTTGCATGGCGTCCCCACTGCGTATAGCAACGCAATACAAAGTGACAGTTCGAAAGGGAACTACACGGTTACTATCGTAACCTCATTTTCCTGAGACTAGGGAACGAGTATTGCGTTGCCGGCCGCACTATAGAGACCTGGCAAGTTGTCGCTTCAGTCGTTAAACCTGCTAAAATGGCATTTTTCGGGGACTAATATCATAGACGGTAAAAGAATAATATGGGCTAAGGCCGCGCCCCATTGGCGGGCTCTGACGTGTAATGGCGTGATGCTAGCTCATTGGCGCACACGTCAGAGGCGCCCGCGCCATTGGATGTGCAGTTTCCGCAGCACAGCCAATGAGTGAGCCAGACACTCACTGTGCAGCTGCAGCCTTCAAAATGCGCTTCAGTTAATCGAGGAAGAGGAGTTTCCCCTTTTCCTGCAACATCTGTATCCACGTAAAAATGCATTGAAACTTTAATTAAACTAGAGATATTTCAATTGGGTGATTATAATTTAATGTTTTGTGAGGTATTTTTCATTTTTTGTGATTATTTTGCGGTTAAATTAGGAATTATGCAGGATCGCAAAAAAATGCGACATTTTGTTTTTGCGTTGTATTCAGCGATCGCGGAATCGCGAAAAACTGGAGGGACTGATAAGCAGAGTGGACTGCCATAACATCAACGAAAAACATCACTGCAGGCTTCAACATGGCTGTGTTTACCATTAGAAATGGCAAGAAAAATTTCGTTTGTAGATCGAAGCCCGAATCTGTTTCTGTATGCATGAGACTGTCTGAATACCGGCAGAATTCACATTTCTGTAGTAAAAAGAGACACATTATGCAGAAGTATAATTTGCTGTCATGTGTGTGTGTCAGAGCCTGCAGTCGCTGTGTGACACGCGTTCTCTGCGGGCGTATCGTGACGAGCTGGGCGCGCTCCGAGAGAAGGCCGTTAAAATTTTAGTTTTCGACACTTGTGTTGGTTGGTCCGATCGATTTTCGAACGTAAAGCAGCCCTGGCTGCTAGTAGGATACAATCTCTTTTTTCAACTAATAAATGTTGAAGTTGTGTTTTATTGTTTCATTTTATGAAGTTAGGGCAAAGTATTTCAAATTTTGTAAAAGATTTCTCTCTAATGTCCTCATAGTTGGGGCATCTCTCCCTCCCTCCCTCCCTCTCTCTCTCTCTCTCTCTCTCTCTCTCTCTGTCTCTCTCTCTCTCTCTCTCTCTCTCTCTCTCTCTCTCTCTCTCTCTCTCTCTCTCTCTCTCTCTCTCTCTCTCTCTCTCTCTCTCTCTCTCTCTCTCTCTCTCTCCCTATCTCTCTCTCTCCCTCTGGAAAAGCACAGATGCACGCAGTGCTGCATGGCATCCTCCCACAAACACCTGGGACGGGGCACTTGATGTCGGGGTTTGACTGTTTCTCAGCCTGACGCCTCTTCTCTTGGGCACAGGTTGTGCTTCCACTGCAGTGCGTTTGATAACATTTCTCCCCAACTCTCATACATCAAAGGAGACACTTCTTTCTCCCCTGCTCTCTTCTTTGCCGCATTTCTTCTCTCTGTATATTATCGCTCTGTGGTTTCTTTTGATCTTTCAGTATCAGCTCTTATTGAACCGAGGCTTATCTCTTAAACCTGTGTATAGACGTGATAGTATGCTCTTAGTCTACAGTGCTAGTATATCTCATCATGGCTTCAATATACAACAAAATATTTAAAAAAAAAAGTAGTAAAAGTATTTCATATTAAAAGGGCACATTTAAGTTTACAATTGAATTACAATTTAAAGCAAATCTACATGGTATAACATTTCCATGATAAAATATATGTATTTTTCTTTACTGTATTTTCATAGTACAATTTTCATAATTGCTAAAGGTAGGCGTGTTTGTGAGGGGAAAACTACCAATAATTTTACATTCATAAACTATTATTTCCAGAAAAAACTGTTGAGTTGAGGGCACCTTTATGTATTTTTTTAAATATAACCATATAACAACAAACTCACAGAAATCTTATCATTAGAGACTACTAACAACTATCATGAACAAATCAAATACTGGAATGTGTGTAACCAAACAGTTGATGGGCCTAATTTACTATCATAGTATGGAAAAAATACAACTGAAATCATTGAGGCTCATCAACTGTTTGATTACCCATATTCTTCAAAATATCATCTTTCTGTTCAGCAGAAGAAATTAATTCATACAGGTTTGGAATAACTTTTGTATTTTTTTTCAATTTGTTTCCCCTTTAACCTAATTTATGCTTATGTTTTATTCACTTAAAACAGGAAAAACATGTTTTGTATCTTAGGGTTGAATCAGTTACCAGTTTGATCATGAACCATGATAAAATTCCTGGCGGTTTGTATTACCATTTCATGTAATACAAATCGCTGTAATTTTTCAAATCGCTGTAACCAAATACGGTTTATGATAATTAAAATAGTTATCATATAAACAGTATTTGATTACAGCGATTTGAAAAACACATGGTAAATAAATGGGTGACTGTCCAGCATTAAGCAACGTTAGCAACCGTCTCAGGCGAGCGCAGAATGTAGCGTGAGTTTCAGTTTGAGTGCGAACATGGAGGAAAGCTGTGAGAGGAAATTATATGAATGTATGAAAGAATTATATAAATATATCTCTGAAAGGGACTAACTCTGTCTTCAGAACAGTTTCATTGACATTTTCTTTTCATCTTCCCGCCGTGTAATGCCTAATAAAGTAGTGTTTATAAGCGCAGTGCTGGTTTGTTTGTTTCTGCTTTTCCATAAGCGCCATCTACTGTCAGAGAGTGGATTTTCAGGTTGTCATTCAGCCTGTATGCCGTTTTTTTAAGGTTTATCATTTTATAAAACTTTTCAAAGCTTTATTTGAACATGTTGTACATATTAGTATATATATAAGATGTTATATGTAGGTGTGCAATATATATAGGCTAGTCTATGATAATATCAGGGTTCATACAAGGTGCTTGAAGTGCTTGAATTTGACTTTTTGAAATCTTAAAAAGTGCTTGAGCTATTGATAGACTATAGGCGATATTAGAAAATAGTGTTTAGTTTTATTGATAAAACAATCTTTTCTCACCCGTCTGATATTGAGATTGAGCCATTTCACATGGCTATGAGCGTGATATTGCTCATATAAATATTCAAGTATATGATACAGCTTTCATTCTTCAGCTCAATCATATATTCATAATAAAAAAAAACAGGTTGAATAAGAAAAGTGATATCTTTGTCATCGTATCCTTTTAATGGTTAAAGTGACCACACTTTATTAGTACCTTTTTATTTTTATTTATCCATTTACCTTTTTGATAAGTGAGATCTCTGATTGTAGTCTTTGAAAACCAAAGTAGTGCTTAAATTCCTTGAAAGTCCTGGAATTTAATTTAACAGGATCTGTACGAACCCTGTAATATTATTATTATTATTATTATTATTATTATTATAATGATCAAAATGCTCACAATCATATGACATTTTCATACCGTTTCATCTCTTGTATCTAAGAATTTCAGTTTATAGCCTGTTGATCAAGTGAAATTCAGCTGTTGATGCATGTTGATGCTGAGTGTGTGGCAGATGTGAGGAGGGTCGGGAACACGGGAAGGGATTGGGCAGCAGGAGAGCAGTTTTGATTGGATGTGCTGAAGGCTGAGTAATACACAATCCGTATATATGCGGCACAGGCCATGTTAGCTTAATGTTCACCAACAGATATTTGTCTTATCTGTTATATGTGACCCAGGACCACAAAACCAGTCATAAGGGTAAATTTTTTTTTAAATTAAGATATAGGCCTGTATATATATCATCTGAAAGCTGAATAAATAAGCTTTCCATTGATTTGCATAGGACAATATTTGCCAGAGATTCAACTGTTTGAAAAATCTGGAATTTGAGTGTGCAAACAAATCAAAATATTGAGAAAATCGCCTTTAAAGTTGTCAAAATGAAGTCCTCAATTTTGCTGCATCCACTCACAAAAATAAAATTTTGATTTATGTACAGTAGGAAATTTACAAAATATGTTCATGGGACACGATCTTTACTTAACATCCCAATGATTTTTTGCATAAAAGAAAAATCAATTGAATTTTGACCCATACAATGTATTGTTGGCTATCGCCAAAGAATATACCCGTGCGACTTATAACTGGTTTTGTGATACACAGTCACATATCACACAGTAACATATTGATCCTGGTATTTTTTTAAATAGTTTTATCTGTTGAAAATATCCTGCCTCAATTGGATTTTGTGTTTCCGGATTCAGCCACGACCTTAATGTCCTGCTGCGCCATCTCGAACACATCACAGGACAGCAAATTTCATTGACGAGCACTGCTTTCAGGATCACATTTGCTCAGGTTTACACGGGGCCGTTCTCTAAAATGAAGAGCACTTCCTACGGCCTGCTGCTCGGCTCTTGTGATGTTTGGGGGTGGGAAAGCGTGGCTCGGCTGAATCTCAATGACTGGGCCCTTTAGCACCACTGTCCTTTTGATGGGGCAGCTGCAGCCATTCAATCGGCCTATTTACATTGAAATGTGGGGACAGGAAGGGGGAGGGGGGGTCTGAGGCCTGTGCGTGACTGAAAAGCATACCTAACCAAAGACCAAAGAGAGGAGGTCCACTGCGGGGCTCTGACACCTCTTTGTTTTCGGCTGCCCTGGTGCCCATCGCACAAAGGCTTTAAGCACCCCTACTTTGACCACTGCGCTCATTTCCACTACTCAGCTTTTTACATTTCTTTCACACTGAGCGTCTGTCTGTCGGCACCTTTGAAATGCTCATTGAAAGTACAAATTTCTATTAAAGAATTTGGGCTGCACGATTATGACAAAAATCATAATTGTCGATTAATCACTTGAATTGAAGTGATCATTAATTACGGTTAATACAATTTACATAGGTGTTTTGAACAGCTTTATACAATTGTTTGAAGTGACTGCATGCATGCCATATTGTTATACGAATATAAACAAGCTGAAAACACTCACTTTTTTTCATTTTTGGACGATTATGTAATTGTGGCATCTGTAATTGTAATCATGATTAGAAAAACGATTAATTGTGCAGCCCTAGGAGTTGTTTACCAAAAAATTACACATGCGTTGTCGATCCAAACATTCATGCCTGTTTTTTAAAACTATAACTCAAAAGAATTTTGAAGAATATTTATGCATCCATGAATGTCAAACTCAAAAAAGACAAAATGACACAAAAATAGTCTAAACAATGCTATATTACGGGTCTTTTAAAACTATATGATGTTGTGTGAGGAACGGATTAAAATAGTATTTTTTCACTATAAATCTTTCTCTCTGACAAAGCTATGAAACGTGATGCATCACACCGGGTTTAACACCATTGATGGCAAAGCTCAATTGCTATGAGCTGCATAAAAAAAGCAGGAAGGAGAATGAGATTCGAGTGATTATTAGTCTATATCGATCTTAATTTTGGCCTTTTCCTCACAGAAAGCTTTCATATGGCTTCACAAGACATGGAATATAGTGCATGTGTAATACGGTCTCTTTATGTTTCCTTTATGGTGTTTTTCAGTCCCTTTTTGGATCTTTGCATCCGTTGTCACTATAAACTGCATGAAGATTCTTATATTCTCATTTAATGAGAATATAAGCCTGTTTTTGGTTTAAGTTCTTAGTAAGTGAGTGTTTTTCCACGGCTCTCTGAGTGGACAGGTTTGGTGAGGTTGTCTTCCTAAACCCTGAGGGCTTTTCTCTCTCCCCTTTTGTGCTGGGTTGCTGAAGTCAATTGAAGATTGTTTTGAACCCAAATACTTGTGACTTCCTGGTGCAACAGCACACAAAACCAGTTTGTGGTTGCATGGGAGTGTTTTTCAATAGCAACACACACTGCTGTGCCCATCTGGCACCGTAACAGCCTTTGGGTGAGCTTCAGATTTAAACGCTCCGTCTCAGCCTGATGCTGCTATTTACACTGCATTTTACATTTAAAGGAATAGTTCACCCCGGAAATTAACTGTGAAGAAAATGTGATGGTGTTTTCCTTTTGCCATGAAATACAGAAGCAGCCATATAGTAGAATGTCAAGGATGTTCTTTTCATTTTGCAAAATTGTCAAGATCCAAAAAGTGCCATAAAAGCATCTTAAGACACAATCACACCAGGTTTGTTGTCATTGGTCAATCTTGTTTGAATTGGCAATGTCGTTCATTGTCAGTGTTGAATTGACCAGAATTGTGAATGAGGTTTGAGAGCTTTTAGCGTTCAAGTTTTTTTGGATTTTGCTTGCACAAAGCTGCCGTATTGCTTAAAAATATTTTAATGAATGGGAACAATAGTAATATTAAGCTCTGTTTGAACTGCTTAACCCTCTGAATGCATAATATACCCCTTCAGGTTTTCACACAGTATTACACACCCCCCCCCCTCGGGTGAAAATTGTGTACATTTTAAAGTTAAATGTGTCAATCTGGTGCACTTTGAAAGTTCAAAACTAAAAGCTCTAACCAATGTTCAGATGCAAATTGAACAAAGAAAAAAAAGTTGAATTGACTTTACATTTACATTCAAATTGGTGTTTTAGGACGCCAAATAATTACAATATAATAGTAATAATTTTATATTATTCCTGTGGCAGTAATAGCCATATATTTGAAAATGAATGCACTGTAAAGTTTCATAAGTATATCTTACTTTAGGGAAATTACAACACTTGTTCTAATTTCTACACTTGCCAGAGATGCTCTTCAGTTTTCATTTTGGCGGAAAACTACCATTTTCTGTGAAAACCGGTTTACAAACGAGTCTCATTACAAATCTAGTGAAATGCTGAGATTATCTTCCCACAATAATGTTGGAAATAATGCAAATGTGAAAATAATGCGTAACTGGTTTCATGCTATATGTTGCCAAATGCACGCTAAACTCACATCGCATACAGAGATAGAGTTCACTGCATTCATTCACTGTAAAACACCAGATCACGAGCTGAGCAAAGTCCGCACTTCACTTTGAAACGGAGCGCAAACAGATGCTTATTTAATTAAATCACCGTCTTTTGTGATTTGATAAGGGCACAAAGCCATCCCGCGCTTTTGCTTTTAGTTCGCTTGACGTGTTTTGCCAAAGCAATGGCGCACAACACGACATTAAAGACCTTTTATGTTATTATGAGAAGTTTAATTATGTTTTCGGGTTCATTATGAAACTCTGGCGGGACAGATTATTTAATGTATGTGAAACGCTGCCTTTTGTTATGTTTTTAATAGTGATGTAGCCTAGATGTTATTTGCATGTTGTAGTGATTTTTCAGAAAGGCCATTGAATGCGTTGGTGAAAGCTAATTCTAATTCTCCCCGTTTCCATCTACTAAGTGCTGATTACCGAAGCTTTTGAAGTGTCGTAACTGCTGGGAGAAGCAGATTTTTGTCAGCTAGCCCTATAGTGTGTGTGTGTGTGTGTGTGTGTGTGTGTGCCGCTACCACTGTCGAATGCACTGCCCATAATAGAATCCACGTGTTTTTCCAGTGCCAAACTCCCACATCGCTCTGTAGCTTTTAATAGAAGCACACTTGTCTTCTGTGTGTGAAGCAGAGATTATTTTCATCGTGCATAGGCTTTCATTTTAGCACACCAACTGCTTTTGTGGTTTTCAGTGGAGTTGCAAAAGATTCTTTAATGTAAAAATCAGTTATTTATGTACTGACATTTACTAAATTGCAATTTGCATGGCGCACCACAGGACTTAACCCAGTTTGCATGGTTCACTGATAAGGACAGAATAATTATAATTTGGGAGCTTCCCCAGTACTTTCCATCCATGTCTCTATATGGCTTTAATTTGTTGCACTTTTACCTGACAGTTTGAGTTGCTTGACTAAAATCGAAAGCTATTTAAAGCAACAACCGTTTCATGATGAATATTTTACATTATGAATAATTCAGTTGTGCGTAGGGGAATATTTTTGTTGGGTAGAGTGGTTTCTCTGCAGGGTTCGGCCCAGAACGGCCCGTGTTCATGTGCTTTCTCTAGTCCGGCACAGCAGGGTTCATCTCTGTCATTATCAGTGGCACGTTAATATCATTTTCACAGAGGTCACGCAGAGTTTCATGTTACCAAGATTGCAGTAGTTAATACCAACACCATTGAAATTCAGAATTCTCAAATGTAATTTTTGTACCATGCTGTTAAACGTACTAATAATTATGGGTCACAATATATTATCAAGTCACAATATATCGCAATACAAAAATGCAACACTATGTGTAGGGCCCTATAAAATCCGTTTTATTTTTTCCCAAATTCCGTTTTATTTTTCCCCAAATTCCGTTTTTTCCGGTTTAATTTTTGGGAATTCAGTTTTTTTTTTACCCTTTACTGTTATTTTAGTCGTAAAAATAGTGTTTTTAATGTTAATGATTAAAATGTACACAAATAAAATAAGAATGACCCTAAATTTATTGAGGTAACAAACAAAATTCTCATTTTAAGAGATGTTAAATGTGGTTTGGTTTGTTTACATTAGTGAATGTATTAGGCTAACTAACATGAACCAGGAGCAATAACTTTGTTACTGTATTTATTAATCTTTGTTAATCTTAGTTAACCCTAACCCTGTATTTTTATTATGTTACTTCACACAGTGCATTAAGCTAACTAATGTTAACAAATACAACTTTTCATTTAAATAATGTAGGCTACTAAATGGTGAAATTAACATTAATAAAGATTAATAAATGCTGTAGAAGTGCAGTTTATTAATAGTTAATGTTAACTGATCTAGTTAACTAGAGTTTAATAAATGTAACCTTTATTGTAAAGTGTTACCGATTTTGTTATACACCGAATCGATTCAGTGTTGGACAGATCAGTTGTTTTAACCATTCATTAAAGTGAATCGGTTCAAATGAGTCATTAGTTCGCGAATCAGACGTATCATTAGCAGACTTGTACGCGTTGTGTGATTATCCCGGCAGTTAGGACATCGCGCAAGATTTGTCAACACAGAAAACATTTCATCATTGGATAGGTTTTGTTTATTTTATTGAAAGTGTTTTTTATGTCAGCTGAATGGGCGGAACGCTTTTCAGAGAAGAAGGCAAGGTTAAAAAGTTTTTTTTTTTTTGCACAATTCACACCCAGCGGTAGCCTAATTCAGGAAAGAAAATATCCGAATGCTCCACGTGAAACTTCGTTCTTCCGATCTTTTACCATTGTGTCAATTCTCAATTGATTTAGATTAATAAGCGCGAGGGAGTGAGAGAGAGCAAGACAGTTTGAAGACGCGCGCGCGACCGGGCCTCTCTCTCTGCTCGTTCTTTCAGTAATATGCGATTTTCCTCAGACATACGTTTTTCTCCCACACAAAAACAGAATTTTATTCCAAATATCTAAAATTCCGCGAAATTCCGGGTTGACACTAGATTCCGTGTTAATTTGCCAATTCCGCGATTCCGTGATCGCAGAAATTATAGGGCCCTATATGTGTAATGGATAGTTCACCAAAAATTAAAGTTTTCAGAGATTTAGTGTCAGTACTACATTAAACTACTATATATAATGTTGAATATAATGTATAATAATGCAATGAGGGAATATTAGTGGGTCCTGATAATGCCAAATGTCTTGTTACCAGTATAAAGTGCCTACATTATATTAAATATATCTAGTCAGTGAAAGAGCATATTCGTCTAAAATAATCCTGTTTTTAGCTTCAGAATCATGAATATTGTTATTCTGGTGTCTCTATTGTCCTGTGCTTTGGGTCCAAGTCCAAGCCTGTTCATTTACACACACAATGTAATACCAAATTTAGCATTTTAATCAACAAGTAATTTTTTTGTTAACCTTATCATATGTCTTAGAGTATCGCAATAATATCGTATCGCGAGTTCAGTATCATGATATGTATCGAATCGTGAGGGTATCGTTACACCCCTACTAATAATGTAATTTATAAACATTTACAATGTATTTTGCAAGTAATTATTCAACAAGTCTGTAAAAAGTTCAAAAGTTAGAGCTGGGACTGTTTTTGTCTTTTCCTTTCATGTGTTTTGCTTATTAAAGGAACATAATAGACATCAGCAGGTATTTTAGTCTACGTTTACACCTTAACTTTAAGATACCACTGGTTGTTTACGTGAATGTTTTTGCGATGCCGGCTCAACATCATGATGGACGATGTCATCGTCTATCGGCCCAACCCTAGTGCCCTGCTGGCTATAACATGTACTAAGTTCACTAGTTATATTTGAGATAGCACTTTGACTTTTATGCGTTCTGGCTATTACACTCATCCGATCTCCCGCTGATTAATCTTGTCAATACATTTAACGAATTGTACAGGAATACTCAATACGTTACTGATAGCTGGGATTGGAAGATCCTGTAGTCGGAAAACATGGACAGAATGGGTGGAAAACTGACAAATAAACCTCTACACATTATTGACACAGGACTAATGTCTTTTAGATTTTTTCTTAGTGAGGATGTGGGTTTTGAGATTATCTTTGTCTTCTCTCCTGCACCTTGAAAGCTGCCAAATTTGCCAAGTTTTTTTTTTGTTGCCAAGTTCTGTTTGTCAGCAAACGTGACTGTGTAGTTCTGCCTCTTTCATATTTAGAAAATATTTGGCCAACTTCATTTCATCAGGAGACATGTCCATTTCAATGGAGAAAAATTCCAACAACATTCTCTCATGCCACCATGTTCTTTCTTTCTTTAAAGCTCTCTGTTGAATTGAACATGTTCTCATTTGAATTTTACTGACTGTATGAGTTGATGTGCCCCAGGGTCACATTGATGATTACATATTCATGAATTCAGGAGAAATTACCCTTTTCCTCTGCGGGGTGGAATTGGCAGCCAGTGCGATGACCGCTCTGAGAAGTGTACTACTTTATATTTAATTTGGATTTTTCTGTCTAGGACATTTTTAAAAGTCTTCCAGAATGCTCTAGCATAATACAACCTTGTGGATTCTGTTTGTTTGTGAGCGACAATAATTGAAATGTGAATGGTGTAAATAATGGAACTTGCCATAATGATTTTCACATGCGTAATGTTCATTTACATTTCATGATGGCATCCCTTTTTAACCTCCATTTTTTTTTTGTCTTGAGTCCCTTGCCAAATACAAAAGGATGCCTGCTAGCTCAATGCTTTTTTTTTGTGTGTTGCCTGTAGAAGGTTTGGTGAAAATTATTATGAAGAGTCTGTATGTGTTAACAGCCCACTCAAACATGGCTTATTTATGTCAATGAGGAACGCTTTGGATCGGTCTGTGTAGAACAGGGATCCTTGCCTGTTTATCCCCACTCAGTCTATTATTTTTGGATCTAGATTGAACGATTGAGCCATCAATTCGCGTTATTTAATGGATTGTTTGGGTGCATGTAAAACACAGCTACTGAGAAACTAGCATTACAAATGATTTAGTCAGGCAGAAATTTATTAGTAGTGTTTACTAAAGCAACCCCTAAGTATTTCAGACCACAACACCCACACAATTGGTCCTTAAATTAGAGGGACCTAAACGATATCTTAACCAGAGTATCTTAACTTTGAGCAGTAAGCAACAACCTAAAAAACAGTCAGCTCACTTTAGCAAATGAATAGCAACCACCTGTAACACCCAACAATTGTGAGCAAACAAAACTTTTTTTTTTAAAGAAAATTTTACGTGTTTAAACTAGTTTTTTTTTTTGCCACTTTTTGTTTAGTTTTGTGTAAAGTGGTAAATATCCTAAACCAGCTTGTCTTGCCTATGTGAGCCCATTGTTACAGCATGCATGTTAGCCGTTAAAGGTAGGGTAGGCGACGAACATATTTGTGGTCCTGAGACTTCCACAGAAGATAGATGCATGTTTTAACACTTACATCACTTCTGTTATTGATTGCCTTCAGGATTTAAAGAGAGTTTCACCCAGTATAACAAGAAGCGTTTATAAAAAAACTTCCTCCTTTAAGCCATGGCTTTCAAAAACCTTTTATGCTGCATCGAACAAGGAGCAAAAGTAAAACATTTTGATCTTAGTTTCTTTACCATAATTGATCTCCATTGCTTTAGTACTGTGCAATCAAGACCCAACAAGCCTTTTTGTTTGGCTCAAGGTCAAACCTCAGTGTTGATGCAAGTCTTTGAAATAACAGAATCAGTCAAGCCGCCACCAACATCACCGTTCGCCCCTGTTTGGCTGTCTAGAGTGAAGCAGTCACTCCTTTCAGGTAGACTTTGGCACACACACACACACACACACACACACACACACACACACACACACACACACACACACACACACACACACACACACACACACACACACACACACACACACACACAACACCTCCTTTCCACTGCCAGACTCATTTTCCCCTGTGTTAACTCGAGCGTAATTCTGCCCAGCCTTAATTCATGCATATCCACCTCTCCCGAGGAGACAGGTTTCCGATGAGGAGAAAATGAGAAACTGGGGTGAAAGTGTAGTTTGGTGGTGGGTGGTGCAGTGCATGCCTGATGGGAAGGGATTGGATGTGACATAAGGGCCATGCAGAAGACGGGGTCCACACGCTCCTGACACCTTTCGTTTGCCCCGCTCATCAACTCCCATTACCTTGAGGCTGTGACCCGAGTTCTGCGTCACGATCTGCAATAGGACCAGAAACTCCTCTCTGACCCAATTACTGTGAGCCTTCACTCGGCTCCGTTGATAGAGGAGAGCTGACGTGAGAAGATTGTCTGAAGAAGCTCCTGTTATTTACAAGCTGTGAATGCGAGCAAGGTTAAATGTGGAATAGTTCCCTGGGTTTCTACTTGTAGTGTGTTTACTTTTGACCTAATGTGCCACCCGTACTGTCAAGCATTGCTCTCTGGCTATGCTGACGCTAGTGGTGCAACACATCACAAAACTCACGGTGCGGTGCGGATCATTTACGGTTTTTGAACCGGGTTTGACTTGAAGTTCTTCGGTACCACATCAAGTTCCAACGTTATTAACAACAAGTGAACAGTCTTCAAGGATAAAAACAAATACACAAATTACAAGTAGAGATGAATACTAAATAACAAAGTTACTAAGTCTAACAGGTACAGAAATTAATAATTAAGCATACATGTAAAATAACACTATTTGTTCACTGTAGAAATTTGGGCTAGTCTAATCTAGGCTAATCTAGATAATGGGCTAATCTAGGCTAGTTTTATCTTTGTTAAAGCTGTATTTTGTTGTTTTTTTAACACTGACACCGACAACAGTAGGAATATTAGGCTACTGTCACTTTAAGACCGAATGCACGGACCGGATATACTGACAGACATCCTGTTTCTTTCTCAACTCATGACAGAACCGAGAGAATACTTGCCGGGACGGGTATTTAGACATCATTTGGTGTGGATGTGTCCGATTAAGGGCAAGGAAATGCGAAAGAGGAATCGATTCGTTGTTTGAGCTCTCTCTCTCTCTCTCTCTCTCTCTCTCTCTCTCTCTCTCTCTCTCTCTCTCTCTCTCTCTCTCTCTCTCTCTCTCTCTCTCTCTCTCTCTCTCTCTCTCTCTCTCTCTCTCTCTCTCTCTCTCTCTCTCTCTCTCTCTCTGCGTGTGCACAGATAACGCGTGAGAATCGGCAAGACAAAACGGGTCCAAATTATAAACTTTCACTCTATGATGGTTAAATTTAGCAGTTAATCCACGAATCACATGCGTGCCGAACCGTGGGGCCTGATCCGTACGGATCAAGTGCGATCCGTTGCACCCCTAGCTGACACTGTTACTATCTGGTTGTCTGGTCTGCATGCTATGCCCGTGTTGTTGCACCACTCCATGCCTCTGCAGTCCCATTCGTCCCTGAATCTTAAGTGTATTAGGCAGGAGCTTCAGAGTCTGGGGAATTTCACAAACCCCATCCCACTCTCTGCCATTTAACATAATGTGTGCTCACTCACGCCTTCAGATCTCCTTCTTCTCTTTGCATATTTTGGAAGCGGTTTTCAGGGATTTCTTTAGCCGTTTCAGTTATTGTTCCGAACGAGCATCCTTGCATCTGTTGCTTATGTAACATGCATGAATTGAGTCGAGTGCTGTGCAGAGGCAGCGTTGTTTAATAGTCAGCTCCTAGTGAGATCAAGGCCAGTGTTTTAAAACACTTCTTCCTCTACGAGTTGGGGAATTCTAGCATATGATCATGACCTGTAAAGCTTTATAATATTTGGTTTTGGGGAATTTTGTCATGGCTAAAGGTTGTTGTTTCACTTAGTCATTTCCAGGTGTATCGTGAAGGCTAAAATGCAAATGTAAAGATTGCCCTAACCTCAGCAAGTGACAGTATCCAGTCATTAGATAAAAATGTCTTATTTCTGTCATAATGGTACATTTATTGTTCGCACACCATTTGAATTTTGTTAGTTCTATATAGGGTTGCAAAATTCTGGGAATTTTCAAAGATGGAAACTTTCCATGGGAATTAATGGGAATTTAAGGGAATTAACAGGAATTTATGGGAATAAACGGGAATAAACTGGGAATTTTCAAAGGCTCTTCATAGGGAACTTAAATATAGTTGAGGAAAATATATTTTAGCATAATCTTGACTAAAACAAACAGATGCCATTCAAATACACTTGAATATCCATGCCATTCCTCAATCACATGCACATAGCACACTGCTTACTGCATGGCTATTGAGACCACACCCCCTACTGGCACTGTGCACACCTCCATCACATGAAAGTTCAGAGAGACGCACATGCTCACAACGGAGCTTACTTGACAACAAGTTCATATATTAATATTCTAACGAATAGAAATAACCTTAAATAATGTATCTATCCGTCTCTTATGTGTACAGTTACTTTCAGAGTGGACGCGCAAGCGGTTGCCGTGGTAATGAATATTTCCAAAATTCCCCAGCTGAACTTCCCATGGAAATTTACCGGAAATTTTCCGCCCCTTTGCAACCCTAGTTCTATATGAAGACTTCAGATGCCTCTAAGCCCGTCTAACACTTTTCTTTAATATTAACATTTTTATCAGGCTCCCATGTATAGGCTTCTACCCAAGTACCGACATTTCTGAATGGATTTAGTGAGTTTGAGGTGAACTATGTGCGGAGAGCATTCACTCAATATTATCTCATTTTTGACATTGGTGGCTTTCAGAGGCTTTTGCATCAGAGGTCTTTATATATAAAGTGCATTCATTTTTAAAGTTGCTTATGTTTTGCTTACAACACATAATATTTCAATATCTTTTTGCTTTATCAACATTAAAATGGCTGAATTTGGTTCTGGAAAGTAGCTTGTGGTTGCCTTTCATGACCATACATAAAATATATATTTTACCTCACTTAATTGTGTTATTACCTTGAGTGGAGATAATGAGCTCTGCTTGATTCATTGCTTTGCACCACCACTTTCTAAGACTACTGCACTAGAATGAATAGAGTAATAACCCTGCAAACACAATGGCATTTTAGCATTCAGACCTTGAATTGCTTCTGCACAGGAAGAATGTACAGTCATTGTGTACAATTGCCATGGCGACAGTTAAGCAGAGCCTGAACCAGGACCGTCGTAAGGATATGCTGTTGAGATGTCGGCTGAATGTGAGCTCGCCTTTCATAAACGCTTGACTATTAAATCAGTGCCACGTAAATAGTCAGTTAGAATGCGGTTTTAGAAAGCATCGAAGATAAATCACGAGATAATGCTTGTTATCAGGTTTAAATTTCTAGGAATGTAGGAGTTTTTTTTCCTCTGGTCCAGAGAAACGGTTGCCTTGACAACAGGATCGTGTTTGAGCCAAGCATGCAGAAACTGTGTCAGGAATGGTGCGGATTCTCAATTCGCTGAGCCGCCTCTTCTGCAGTTTTGTCTTCTCACGCATTTCAGTGTTTCATCCATGCTCTCTTCATGGATCATTATAAGTGATTCTTTGCCTCTTCAGTTTTGTCATTTCTCCTCTGGTAGATTGGCACGTTTGCAGCAGTGTAGGCTGAAGCTGAGCTGAGCTGTGTGTGTGTGTGTGTGTGTGTGTGTGTGTGTGTGTGTGTGTGTGTGTGTGTGTGTGTGTGTGTGTGTGTGTGTGTGTGTGTGTGTGTGTGTGTGTGTGTGTGTGTGTGTGTGTGTGTGTGTGTGTGTGTGTGTGTGTGTGTGTGTGTGTGTGTGTGTGTGTGTGTGTGTGTGTGTGTGTGTGTGTGTGTGTGTGTGTGTGTGTGTGTGTGTGTGTGCCAGATGGACTAATCTGATCATGTTGGGCCGTTCCCATCCCCCCCCTCCCTGAGCTTGACCATATCAAAAACCATGTCTTACGCCACACTAACTCTCCTGTGTTTGTGTGCGGCTATTCATGTTTATTTGGCTGGAGGGTTCGAGTTGAATGATGCCAACATTTCTCTATTAAATATATACATGCATGTGTTTGTTTATTAGGGCAGGGTATTGACACAAATTTCACAATTCGATTCGATTTCGATTCGCAAGCTTGCAATTCGATTTCGATTACGATTCGATTCGATTCAATATCGATTATTTTGGATATCAGGTTCAATACATGGCAAATTTTCTCAAGGAAAACAAATCTCTTAACTAAAGCTGTTAACTATGGGAGTCAGTTAGCCTGTAGGCTTCATTGGCCTACTATAATATAGCTTAAAAATAAGGTAAAAATTAACTGATTTGTATACAAACACTTAAATTACACTTATTTATTTTTATAATAATAAAGTTATATGAAATATAAACATTTAAATGGTGGCTGTCATAAAAACCTGCCAGATTTATTCAAACATGCATTAAAAATAGAAGAACATTAAAAATTATAATGAATATGTAATATGGTGCATATATTTAGCTCTCTAGAGTTAATTTTTCTAGCTGACTAACGAGTTTATGGTCACTGGATATGTTTTTTCTGAGGTAAATGTGACGTTACATGACATTGTTTGCAAGCTGATTTACTGACGTCTTTCCACGGTTGAAACACTGATGTGAGCGATTCCATGTCACATGATACGGATTTCGATAAGTTGTACACTATCTTTTAACACACTTTCAGATGCTCATTCATGTTTATTCCGCGCTGTAACTGGTGTTATTAAGGCGGAAGAGAAGATCACGTGCGCTCCGCGCTGCTTCTCTTGAGCTGCTGAGCCAGAGCGATCTCACGCCACAGCGCCAAAACGGTATTTATGTTTTTGAATTGCGTAAAAAAATGGACGTAATTTGAATCTGAGACTTTGTTTCATATCAATAATATCAAAGCACAAAGATTAGTGCGATTTATTGGATGGGATGCACGCAACAATGTTACATTCATTCATCAACTGAAAACAGGATGACTAATCGATTCTTGGGATTTAAGAATCGATATCGTTTCGTAAAAATGAGAATCGATTAAAATCGAGAAATCGATATTTTTTTACCCAGCCCTATTGTTTATATATATATATATATATATATATATATATATATATATATATATATATATATATATATATATATATATATATATATATATATATATATATATATATATATATATATATATATATATATAAAAATAATATTTGAAAGCCTATAACCGATATATTGGCCAATAACACTAAATAATTGAATGATTCCAACATTTCTGTAGTAGATACATGTGAATTTCTACCATTTTAAGTTCTATTAGACTACATTTACACTGCAGGGTCAAATTAACTGGTTCAGTATATTTACTTTGTTTTTCTGGACTCAATTTTGGTTGTCCGATTGGGCACGTGGTTCTGATTTTTACTTGCCCTACCAAGTTTTTCTCTGTCCCCACAGTTGTTGGTCATTTTTGACCATTCACTGCATCTGAAATACTTCTCTGCTATATAGTATTTAAAAAACAGTAGGCGAAATGTTCCCGGATGACCTTCTGCTTCCGGCGAGAGTCTGAAGTGAGCATACGATGGACACTTTGAGGATTTATGAATGGCAGTGAAGCGACACGGCTAACGCTAAGAGGTCACATGATGATGTCAACATGGCAGATGTAGTATGTCATTCATATGTTACATTCATACTATATTCGCCTTATTCACCTCGAACGTTCCACCGAGCCTGAGGGGTACACTGACCACTTCCGGGAGTTCTCACAACGCGATTTATCTCAGTGCAATGGCGCCTCACGGCTGTGTTCCCCAATGTGAAAAAAATATATTGCATTACAATAAGTGTGTTGGGATTGTCAAAACATTTTTAGTAACTAAACTGAATTTTATTAGGTTTAGTGACAACATGTTACAATGTTTACATGGTAGCCTACAATTTCTGGTAAGCTACGCTTTTTTATTATTTCAATTCAATTCAATTAGTGTGATTTGATTTAATATTGACTCATTTGGATAAATATTAGGTATTCAAGATAGGCATTACATTTTCTAAAGAAAAAAACAACTCCCCTAATGCTGTAAACATACAGAGAGACATATCAGCTGGCAGTATTATTTAAGGTTAAAATAACTCAAATTAAATATAATGCGTTTTTTTATTATAATAACATCTTTATTTAATGATATAAGTACAAATATAATAAATATGTAATATAGTAGGCCTACACATATTTAGCAAAATACTCTCTATAGCTCTTTTTTTCTAGCCAACTAACGTGCTATAGCCTCGACAATGGATAATACACATCAGAAGGCATCCTGGTCGTAATTTTAAGGTTAGTTTTATTATATGTCTGGAGCTGCTGAATCTTCCATAGAAGATCGTATGCGTCGGAGTCAAACTTCCGGGTTTGTGTACCCCTCAACGGCGTTCGAGTTTTCAAAATGGCCGCCAGGTGAATAAGGCGAATAGAGCATAGTTTTGGTGAAGTTGTGACGCAAGTTCATATTCAAATGTTGGACCTTCTCACACGATTTCAGACGCAGTTATTCTTTTTCTTCCGGCCCATGATAGACCTTATTCAGTGCCGTAACAGACATGAACGCGAGGCTGAGGGATACGTACCGTGTTTTCAGTGGCATCTACTGTGAAAAGCTGTATAAAGCTCCGAGATCACTTTAAATTTTCCACAGCTCATGTTGTCTGGAGTTTTTTGTCTACTTTTGTCTGCTAATTCATCAGCAGAATAATAAAACCCCCCATTAAATTACAGTACAACCCACTGAAGAGATGTATGTCCATCCCTCACAGCCTCACTTTTTTTATTCCCGTTAAAAATCAAAGATGGCGGCTGGATCTTAATAGGAAATTCCATTGCTGTCTTGTTTCTGAATAATATCATTATCATCTCATGTGTGTCATCATGTGAGATTTGGATCATATATCACCCACCCTTGGTTACTTGTGTTAAGATTACTCTTACTTTACTGGTTGTTGTGAATACATTTTCCTTAAGACTGCCTGGTAACGAGTGCTTATTCAGAGGTTATTCAGTTGAGAACAGTGACTGAGTTTCTTTTTTTGTTGTTTGATTACTGTTAAGAACACAGACAGCAGCAAGTATATGAAGCTGCTGCCACTTTAAGATCTAATGCATGGATCCAATATATTGATGCAACTTTAACAACCCACCCAAAATGTTTACATTCACGTATGACAGGGCTCCAGACTAACTTTTTTCACCTCCGTCCTGGAACCGTCCTGAAAAACTATTTGAACCGTCCTAAAGTGAATGTCAACCGTCCCAAAATAAACATGTTGTTTCTTTACTTTGTTTTTATCATCTATAGTTGTTAGCTGTTAGTCACATAATAAAAACACCATTAAAATGTTTATGATATATATTATTATATTTATTTAGCTCCATTCAAAGTAGTTACCTGTAAACAGGTAAAAAACAGATTTAATAAAAAATAACAGGAGTTAAATGCTTTTTTGTATTCATGCAGAACGAATCTTTTTTTTTTTTTTTTTTTTACATATACGAAAATTAAGAGAAAAATACATTCAGCTCAAAACGTTTTTGAGTTGGTTGGATTAAAAAATAAATACTGGTGACTACATATCTCAAAAATATCATCATTCTTTATTCTTTCAAGCAGCAGACATATTTATTTGTATGAATTAAATATAATGAATCCTTATTAAAGCTATTAACAAGCAGTGAATGCTTTTCTCTTTTTCTTTTGTTGCTTGATCAATTTTAAGGACACAGACCGCATTAGGTTTATTACCCACTGTCACTTTAAGACATCGGGTCATGTCCAATGCCATGCGGATCCAATTGCACTGATGCACATCCGATACACTCACAACTGTTTAAGACATAACCGACATAATTTACATGAATACTCTCCAAAACGGACATTTCTACATAATGTTGTGTGTATTTGTCCATTCAGACACGAAAGAGAGCTCAATTCAGTACTCGCGCGCCGTATATGTGTCTATGTGAACGGCTGCACGCTTCGGGTCGGGTGTGTGCGCACAGAGAACCGTACCGAATAGAGCTCTTTTTTTTTGCGTCGTCACTCTTATTCAGATCTAGCTGCTATATGTCTGCTCTACTCATTCTCTCAGATGTTTACATTTTTTAACGTTTTATGAGGCATGCAGCGCATGTCAACCCGTGTGCCGCTGGATAGATCAGCACGTTACAGTACAAATGTACAAATGTGCGCATCAAACGCAGGACATCAGTTCTGACTGGATCGCTTCCCAAATCGTCTCTATCTAACATTTTTGTCTAGGTTTTATTCGTTGACGAAAATATCAATAGATTTTCGTCATAGTTTTTGTCATTCAAAACTAGTTTTTATTTAGTTATCGTCTCGTTTTCGTCTGTGAAAATAAGTCATGTGATAGATGTACCGCGAAACAAGTCTCCGGGTGAGTAGCCGGTGATAGTAACTTTAGTAACAGCATGAGAAGACGCGCTCCGTTGTAGTCAGCGCTTGGTCGGTTAATTTTGGCATTTTCTAAGCAAGTTACCCTAATAGGCTAGTAATAAATGAACACACATACAAAAATGTCTTTCGTCCTGTAGGCGTCCTGGAGAATATTTCTGTTCGTCCTAAACACATTTTCTATCGTCCCCAGGACGATAGGACGCCGTTAGTCTCGAGCCCTGACGTATGATATAACCAACTGTGCTTGTGCATCATTTTGTGTGCATTTGACAGTTCAAGGACAATAAGTCACAAAAGAGAACTTGATTTGCACTGTATGTCAGAATACCATGGAGTGATTTTTGCACATCTTATTTTTGTACTTGAACCATTTAAAATCACTTGAAGACTAATAAACACATGATACATTTTTGTGGATACTAGCACTACTAACCTGATCAGTGACATTTCCACAAAAAAAAAAAAGTCCTAAACGTCTTTCATGCCCTGCATTCATTCAAAGTGACTATTTGCATTAATAACTTTCCAAGGTGGTCATTTTGACCAAAAAAATCTAATTGGAATCTCCATGCAAAAGCCACACGAGTGTTCAAAAGTAGCCAAGTCACAACCGCTTAACATCCCATAGTCTATAGTGGTACACCATGGTTCTGTGCCGGTGGATGGGAGAGGGAGTGGATCCTAAAGAAGCCAACCTGATCAATAATGTAGATGTCATTGAGGAGGAGCAGAGATCAGTTTTGCTGCTTTATTGTGGCTCTTCACAGCCTCTGGCTCTTCCTCTTGCTGCTCAGGAGAGTGTCGGGTTCCTCCACGGTGCTTGGGACAGATAGGATGGCTGAACTTAATTTGCCTTGCTAAGTTATTGCAATAAACTGCTGTTGCTGATACTTGATGCCAGACTTTGCTTGCGTCATTATGAACTATGTCGGCTTTCACACACAGATTCGAGACGCTAGAGAAACCTCATGCTAGGGGTGTGATGATGAGGTCTCTCGATATTAAAAGGTGACGATGTTTCTCGTAGAGGTGAAAAGCTCTAGTGATATCGGAGTTGAGTTTGGCAAACCCTTTACAGTGCGTGCATTTGCGCTGTCTTTTACTGCATATGATAATGAAATACACCGTTTTCATTTACATCTGGTTAACAAACTCCATCTCTGCAATTGCTTATAACGTTCATATGGGATCGCAACATGTGCCATTTCTCCAGATTTGTAATGGAAATCATTTAATAAATCGACAACACGGGAAAATACAGCTTCTAAATATGCAGATCGTCTTCAAAATAAAAGTTCGCACTGAGTTTGCATGTTTTGATGTCCACATGTTCTTGTTCAAGAAAATTACAGTGGCTGTAGCATTTCTGTTGTAAAGAAATGGCCACATATTAAGTGGATATTTTAATTAAATGTTCTTTGGACAATAATAAACAAGGATTTTATCATTCTGTAAAGTGTAATTATTATTGCCTTATTGTTATTATATATGTATTTTAAGTTTTTTTAAAGACTATTGTTCACTTAGGTCTATTTTTATTCCCACAAAAAATATCAGATTAATCATTAAAATAATCTACAGATTACTTGATTTACTAAAATAATCATTAGTCTAGTGCATTAGTCAACAGTTCTAGATTAGTTAAAACATTTCAAAATGCGCCTGCATTGCTTTGTCATTCAGACGAACAAGACTATTTTTCAAGTCACATAGGCCTGTTTCATCATTGAATACTTGAAGGTGTCCCAGGCGTCATTGATTGGGTAAAATGTGTACAGGCAATTCTACTAAATGCAATTAGCATATTTTTCAGAGATGTCAAAGTTGCTTTGGGGTCAATTTGACTCCAGATATTATACAATCAAAAAACAATCAAATCAAACCAACATTTATTCAGACACATTCAATGTTTCTCACATTATCACAGTTTATTCGCTCTAGTTTAGAAAATGGTAATAAAATATGACAAGAATCAGTTGATATTTGACTGGTTTTGTCCGTCCTTCTGTTAGACTGTCTCACACATAAATTATGTTGAATATCTGTCAGCTGTTAAATTTAACTACACAATTAGATAATACCAGTTTAGCTCAACCAATCACCAAGCAATGCTTCATTTTGTTCAGTTTGTGGTGTAATCACATTAGCAATTAAGTGTCTGAATAATTTTTGGTCCCAATTTTTATACATTTTACTGGGAGTCACTGTATGAAGAATTTTTGGGTATAATATGTATTTATTTACTTTGTTTTGCTCACCTCACTTACATAAGTGAACTATAGTGTCCTGCACACACTAGTAACAAAATAATTTTTGCTTTGCCTGTATATTCAGCTCCCGGTTTCCCGGTGTGCGAGCCCAGCTTGTGTCTCTTCACATCTTCAATGTGTCCACTACTGTCCACAGATTCCCCAGTGATTATGTGTGCGTTCTGCTTTGTCTTCAGCATTCAGACAGGGCATCATGGCCGCAGTCAGACATGTAGTGAGATAAGAGAGGCAGTGTTATCTGACAAGAGAGGCACTTTGTGGCAAAGGGCGGGGGGGTGGAAGGGAGCTCCCGCGGCCTGATTTCCCACATAAATGGAGCTGACTGAATTGTGGAAATAATGGCTCTTCCTGTAATCCGATGCCCTGGGGAACGGCACAGAGAAGAACGGGCCACAAACAGGAGAGAGGTGGGATAAAGGATGGCTGTGCCCTCAGGCTTGCATTAAAGCATTCGTCTCCTCCTTAATCCCACAATGCCCATTGCCCCATATAGGTCTACATGCTCACAAAAGCCACAGGCATGGTCCAACAACAACAACCTGGACCAAAACAACCCTTTTTCCCCATCCACCAATGCAGCTGCACATATAAAACCACTCCCTTCTTATCTAGTTCTCTGCCTATGTGTAGTTTCAGTCGTTGATATGGGTGTAACAATATATCGTGTCACAATAGGTCTTGTGACACGATATCATACAAATAGGTATTGTGGATAGTTCACCCAAAATAAAAATTACTGTGTGAGGGGAATTTTTTTTTTTTTCAATTTTAGTGTCAGTACTACATTAAACTACTATATATACTGTTGAATATAATGTATAATAATGCAATGGGGGAATATTAGTGGGTCCTGATAATGCCAAATGTCTTGTTACCAGTATAAAGTGCCTACATTATATTAAATAAATCTAGTCAGTGAAAGAGTGCAAGCATATTCGTCTAAAATAATCCTGTTTTCAGCTTCAGAATCATGAATATTGTTATTCTGGTGTCTCTATTGTCCTGTGCTTTGGGTTTCAGCACCAAGTCCAAGCCTGTTCATTTACACACCAATGTAATACCAAATTTAGCATTTTAACCACCAGTGCATTTTTTTGTTAACTTTTATCATATGTCTTGGAATATCGGAATAATATCGCACTGTGAGTTCAGTATATCATGATATGTATTGAATCGTGGCATGAGGGCATCGCTACACCCCTGGTTGTTTATGATCCTTGCATGCAATGCTTGCGGTTCAAGTGCTTTAAATGTAACGTGATGTGGGGACAATTTTCGTCCTTTTCTCAAGAGACATTTCATCTCCAAAAGCACATCAAACATGCATTGTGGCTTTGAGTGCAGGAAATGCGTTCTCTGTAGAGCTGCTGACTGCATGTGGGAATGGTTTTGGTGATCTTGAGCTTGATTGCTGTCGAAAGCATGTTGGCAGGCATGTTTTCGTGTGTTTATCTGGTCGGATGTGTGCTTTGAGGCCTTCTGGCAGCCATTTCCATCAGATCTACCAATGGACTAGACCACCTCAGATTTAACAGTGGTTTCTTGCACATTTTTCCCCCCTCTGTGGGTTAATGTCACGTGCCAGGGTCATATTTCTCTCTGCTTAACTGAATAAATGACGCTAACTAACCGCATGTATTATCTTATTACTGCCATATGTACATTTGACACATTCATCTCTGGCTGATTACAGAATGCTTCCTACATGCTAACTTTTAAACAAGCACTTTCTGTAAAGCTGCTTTGAAACAATATAATAATCTTGAATTCAATTGAATATACAGGATTGAGGGTGTTTTTGGGTGTTGGGTGCATGGGTTAAGAAGTAGGAGCGTAACGATACATCGTTATATCGAGATATAAAGATCTGACAATGTATCGTTGATGAAAACCATATGACTCGCGATACAGAGTTAGTTTTATCCAAGGCTCAGCTTACTGTATTTATGAAGTATAATTCACCCAAACATTTAAATTCTGTCATTATATACTCACCCTCATGTCGTTTCAAACCTATAAGATTTTCATTCATCTTCCGAACACAAATGAAGATATTTTTATGAAATTGGAGAGATTTCTGTCCCTCCATTTAAAGTCAAAACTTAAAATTCATGTCATAAAGGCTTCGTAAAAATAAGCGAGTGGTCTGATCCAAATCCAAGTCTTCTGAAGAGACACGATGGCTTTATATGGTGAACCGATTGGTAGTATGATGATTCAAAGCGTTTAAGATTATTATTATTTTTTTATAATGTAAGTGCATTAATCTGCACAGGTGGCGTGTCTAAAAGATATTTAACGAATGCCTGCATTGAAACCGTGAGTGTACTGCGTTAGAAAAAAAATGAAAGTTTACAGAGTTTCAGTGACATTACATTAAACCACTATAATATAATATATTATAATGCAATGGGGCAATACTTGTGGGTCCTGATAATGACAAATGTCTGTTACTTACATTATTTATAGGCTATGCATAGTATTTAATATCTGTATTTTCAGGTTCAGAATCATGAATATTTTTATACTGTCCAACTTTTTAATTTTAAACTATCCAAATTCTAATTTCATGTTAAAACAATTGTTAAATTACATACAGAAGGTTCAATTAAATCTTGAAATATTGTAAATTCTTTATGAACTTGTATTTAAAACAAAGTTAATGGAAATTGTTAGCCTAATGGTTTGGAAATAAATGTTATTTGAATTTGTTTCATTTTTTAATTTTGTTCAAAATATCATGATTGGTGTTGTGAGCTGAGTGTATCGTCACACCCCTACTAAGAAGTGATGCTTGGGAATATCATCTGAACCCAGTTTTATTGAATTGAATGGTGTGCAATTTATTTGTAATAGTCAATTTTGCCCTTAACTGATCAGAGTACTTCAAGCATAAGCTATTGCTGGTTAGATTGTTTTGTTGAGAACTTCAGTTTCTTATTAGGATATTAATTGTTGTTTGAATGAATGTGCTGGACTCTTTCCATGCGTCTTGAGTCAAATTTACCTTGATTTTGAAATAAAACAACAATATATTACAGGGCTCCAATATATTCTACTCCTATTAAATGCACCATTGTTCTTCCTTAGTATCATACTAAACTGACCGACAGCTTCAGTGGCTATAAAAGGTTACAACCTTTATATAAGTTACTATAAAGATTAGAAAAGGAGGAATGTTTTTGTTTTTCACGAGACCTTGTGACTTCCTACTTTTTTCCAAATATTAGGGAGTGGAAATGGCTAATAAGTCATTAAGTGCTCCTCGGCCGCCATCTACTAGTTATAGTGGTAATTTCATTTCTTTTTTTTAAGTAAGTGTTTGTTTGCCACAAAGTTTTAGTTTTCCTTCATCTTTAAACTTTTAGTTTTACAAATAACATTAAAATTGGATCATACTTACAGCTTTAAAGTGCTGGAAAAAGTGTGTTTGAATTTCACTCTTAAAAGGTTGTACGAAGAAAAAAACACTTCAACTATTTCTGCCACAATACCATGGTTACAGTTAGCATTGCTATATTAAATCCACGTTGAATGTTGGTTATTTTTGGATTGAAAGTCCTTTATAACTTGTTCGTTCATGGCACAATGTTTCTCCTGGTGCTGTTTGATCTGATATCTGTGGTTTACAACAGAATTCTGTGCTGAATTTGAACGCTTCCCACTAGATCTCGCTGTGATGTTATTAATACTATGGTGAATTTAAATGCTTTCTCACTGGATCTCCCAGCGCTGTGTAGTAACGGTGTCGCGTGATCAACGATGTGCCCGCAAGTAAACCTATTCTGAGCTTGCGCTGGACTGTCTAGTATTTCTCCAAGCTCATAAACTGAGTAGCGCGGTTTCGTTTCGTTTGCCATTTGATGTTTCTAATATGCAACAGAAATGGCAGCTCTTATCAGTTGGGCAACATGGAGGTAACACCAGTGCGACCTCTAACACATTTTAGTCGCACCAGAAGAAAAGCCCTGTACTATGAAACTTACTTTACCTCTGAACTGGGCCCAGTCCAAAAAGATTAAATGAAGTGAAGCTGCAAAAACGGCAGTAACTCAGTGGTCCCCCGATCTTCTGCTGGTTCCTGGTTGTGTGGCTTCTGCCATTCTACAAAAGATCCCAATGTTACAAGCAAATGGATACAGTTTTATTTTTACCAAGGTAGCTTTTTTTAATGCCATATTTCAGTTTTATGAATGTGTAATCACAGAGTAATTCAGGCTTGGGCTTGAGCCTTTAAAAAAAGCCAAATTATGAAGGTTTTTGTAAACATTGTAAGTGGACTACAGGGAAAATGAAAACTGTTCATTAAACACTGCTTAAACATCTGAAGGCAAAATGCTGTTAGTTTTACAAATCATATAAATAAAAATGTCTTTTTAGTGTGGACTTGATTTTACCCATCATAAATCGATTGGATTGTGACTGAATGAGACAAGCCGGACTGAATGAGAGTTGGCTGAAACATTGCAGAATGAGCGGCTCTGGGTTTTGTCTGGGTTTTGTTCTGTCTTTTTTCTGTTAACAATGTTGAGCATATTTTTAAGCTGTATGTGTTAAACCAGTTGTTTTTAACAGGGTCTGCTTGTTTTGCCTGTTTTTTGGTTGTTCATCATAGCCCGATGGTCAGGATGTGGCAAGCTTGGCTGGTCCGTCCTCTGCAGGAACGTTTCTTTCCTTTGTGAAAGCATTGTGAAATCCTCTTTCGTCCGCACACATAAACAGCTCATTTTGACTGGTGATTTTTAAAGGGCTTTAAAAGCTCTCCTTAGGCCTCGAGTTTCCTTTTAGGGTCAACAAAGCAAGACTCTGAGCAGGACAGGAGAGAACAAGAGAGACTGATCCACCCTGTAAACTGGTCTGGGAGACTTAATCTTCTGTGCCAGCTGTTCTCAAACTGGTTTTGACAAACACTTCCGCGACATATCTTGTTTTTACTAAATTACTTGGTTTAACCATGGCCAGTTGATGTGTGTTTGAGCAGGCGGCGCAAGCTACTCTTGTTCTCTGTATTCAGGGGATTTTCTTGGTAAGATTACGGTCTCATTTTGAAGCCCCATTAAGAGCGAGTTCTCTCCACTCAGGATTAATCCAATCTGGCACATTCCTGTTGGGAGAATCCTGTCTGGTCCTCCCAGACACCCCATCTGAGTGAGGACTGCCCTTAATGTGGACTCTCCTGTCCTCACTAGCCCCTTTCACACAGTGCGTTGATCCTGGGAAATTGCTGTTAAATTGCTAGAGTGCCTTCTGTGTGAACGCAAACACGTCCCGGGATCAATGCCGGGATCGATCCCGGGATGGGGACCTAGTAACATTGCCGGGATCAGTCCCGGAACGCACCCTGTGTGAACAAAAGCCGTAATCAATGCCGTAATGGGTGTGTCGTAGTGATGACGCTGGAGCTGAGATCGTTCGCCAGCTAGTGACACGGTACGTGATGCGTTAGTTTGTGATCGAATCAGAAAAGAAATTCACAAGCAAATAAGCAGACGAATCAATGTCACGTGTCTTTACGGGATGTGTGTGAACACACTCACTGATTCCGGAAAATCGCTGGCAGTGTGAATGAACCAAAATCAAACGATCCCGGGACACATTAGCCTATCCGTGTATTTTCCGGAATCTCTGTGTGAAAGGGGCTTTAGTGACTGGACCCAGTGCTCTATTATATAGTCAGCCGATCAAATTTTGTATCTTTTGCATAAGATGATAACTTGTTGCCCAATGTTTTTGGTACAATCATGAATGATACCTCTAACTGTGTGAATTTGTGAGAGCTAGTGTGCTGTTTTTCTAAGGGTGTATTCACACCGGTCTTGTTGGGTTCGAGTGAATCAAACTCAAGTTCGTTTCCCCCCCGTGTGGATATTTTGGGCCGGTGTGAATACAGCTAACGAGACACGGCTCTCGGTACGATTCGAATTCTGTCCAATGAATGGGTGACCGAACTTTCCTGGTATGAATACACCCTTAGTGATCTAACCTGCTATTTTTGCCTGGAAGTCAGTATTTTTTTCTTTTTTTCTTTTAGATCTGTGGTTAACAAGCTCAAGATATTTGTGTTTTATTCTACGATGTGACATCAGTGAGACCCCCGTGTGTGTCTATTTTTTAAAGCCTTTTCTTGTCTTGAAAAAGGTGGTTTCTGACATTAAATGTCATGATAGTGAACAGAAAAACTCATCTACTCCACTAGTCTGCTTTTACGGTCTCATTGTGTTTATAATTAATCATGTTCTTGCTAATTATTCTAACTCAGACTTTCCGGGAAAATGTAAAAAAAAAAAAAAAGACTCAAGTTGTCGGAAGCAATAGTGATGGTCATGCAACCGTGGTGTGGTTCGTTTATAGCCTACATTTAGCTTTGTACTTCTGTGTTTAGATTTTACATTAATAAATGTTGTTCATTTGTGAAGATTATAATGAACAAAAACATGAAAGAATCTTTTGTTGGTCAAAGAACTTATTTTCTGCAATAATCCAAAAGCCAATCAAATAACCCTATTGGGTTTGTGTTGAGGGAACATCTTCTGAGTTATATCAGACCAATAGTGATAAGTGGTAAAAGAAACGCCACCGATACCAGTAAGCTCAACTATATTTTGTGCATCACTATTAAATTCTCAAAAGAGGCATTTATTTAAACTCAGCTTTAGATTTTTTTCTTCAACTTTTGTGTTTGTCTCATAATATTAAGCTTTCCAGTCCGTTATGGGATACAGCTGACTGACAGTCGTACAGTAGACATTGCTGTCAAGCCTTGAATACCACTCTCTTGTTGCAGCTGTTAGCATGTAACGTGTGGGATTGGGTGACAGCAACATAGCAATGTGTCCATTGTATCCCAGCACACCAACTGTCCCCCGAAATCGTGATAAACCAATTCCCCATAAATGCTCTGGACCTCTGACGCCAAAACACAAGGGTGAAACCTGTTCTTTTCCTTGTGTGTGTTTGGCTTGATCTGGCGTTTCATGCTCTGAGTTCTGGAATAAATACAGTAAAATAGGGGCGTAACGAAACACTCATGTCACGATTTGATACATATCATGACACTGAAATCGCGATACGATATTATTGCGATACTCGAGATATGATAAAAGAATAACAAAAATGTACTGTTGATTAAAATGCTAAATTTGGTATTACATTGTGTGTATAAATGGATGGACTTGGTGCTGGAAACCCAAAGCACAGGACAATAGAGACACCAGAATAACAATATTCATGATTCTGAAGCTGAAAATACAGAATTATTTTAGACGAATATGCTCTTTCACTGACTAGATATATTTAATATAATGTAGGCACTTTATACTGGTAACAAGACATCTGGCATTATCAGGACCCACTAATATTCCCTCATTGCATTATTATACATTATATTCAACATTAATATAGTAGTTTAATGAAGTACTGACACTAAAACTCTGAAAACTGGAATTTTTTTCATCACACAGTCATTTTTTATTTTGGGTGAACTATCCACGATACATATTGTTGCATTTTTGTACTGTGATATATTGAGAGACACGATATTTTGTTACACCCCTACAGTGAAATGAATCCGCGTTTGAAAAAATAACTCCTGCTAAGTGAATCATCAGTATTCAGGAGACTAATCTATCTTTCATTTTGCTTTTGCAGGATTCCTTGGACTTCACAGCCACATCTTCAGCGTTTTTAGCTGGATTTTAATCTTTCCCATCCGAAGACGGCCATGGAATCGGTAAATCCCATCTTTCTTTCTTTCTAGTTGCGGCTAATAATGATGGTTTGACTGTTACTGGCCAGTTCCTCGTTTTCGCTGCTACAGTTGGTTATGAGTAAACACAGCTGATGCTGAAATACCTGTGTGTCAACGCCAGTGACTTTGGCTGCATTGGGATGTTTATTCTGAATCATCCTGAGATCTTGTTTTTAGCTAGTTTGGGAATACTGACTATGGGCTTTGAACTCTTGGGTTTTCCTTTGGTTATATAGTGTGTATGTTTGAACATGCAGGTTTTATATGTGAATGTGTGTTTGTTGGCGCCGATGCTAGTACCGACAGGCAGGTGTACGGCTCAGCTCTGGAATGTGTGTGTTAAGAGCAGGGCTTATTGCATGCCTGGGCCCTGCCTGCCACCGCTTTTGTTAAAGTTTTTTGTTTTTGAGTGTGGATTTGCCTTCTCTCTGTGATGTGTGTGTGGAGGCTGTTGTTTAACTGGGTCACTGCTTGCACTGCTTCCCTCTCCAGCACACAGGTCATGTGACCATGCTTCTTCATCAGTAAGCAGTGCCAACCCATGAGTCTGTAGAGTCTGTCTTTACTTTCCACCATGAAAGCTAACATAGCACAGGCAATAGGCTGTTGTGTTCTAAGAAATGCTTGAGAAATGAGTTAAATCACCTAAAAAAATCAGTGCTTTCATCACCATTTTAAACCAAGACCTTCCTCCGTAGAACACAAAATTAGTTTTAACAAAATTAAGTGCCAAATGCGACAGATAAGCATCATATGACCTGTGCGTTATGTTCCAGCCTTTAGACAGTATTGTATAACTTTGTTGCAATTTTAGTGATATAATCGCACAGTAAATCAATCATCACTGGCTTGTGCAATGAGATCAGCAATGACAACAGTCTAGAGAAGTTTTTGTCGTCTTTGCTCCACATGACTTGAGTCGGACAGGAGAGAATATGTTGTCTTTAGGCATGTGGCGGTATCAAAGTTTCATGTTGCGATAATTGCCGAATCTTTTATCATGGTATTGTTAACTAATGAATTAACCCATGCTAACTAATGGAGCTTTACTGCAAAGTGTTACCGGACAATAATAAAGAAGCATTTCATCTAGCATGTTGTAGTCCAGATTAAAATGTAAAAAATGATGCATAATGAATAAACAGCCTATTTAGTCTTTAAGTATTTGGTGTTGTGATAAACACCACTATGATTACAAAAAATGAATGGCTGTTGAACATTTAAATAGTTCAGAAGCAGAAAGTAAGTGTTCAATAAGCGATTGAATGTCTTTCGTCAGGGATTGAATGCGGTGTTGTACATTTTAACCAGATGATGGAAAAGTATTATTGAAATGCGTTCCATTTTTTTTTTATAATTCATAATAAATAATAATTCACTGTTTTAAAGTGCCCACAATAACAATACCATGCACGTTCATTATCGTGATATATTGTATTACCGTTTATCGGCACAGTTGTCCGTGTTTGTCTTTTGGCCGCCGCTGATGATTGACAGGACCGCTAGGTTTAAGGGAATGCACCCTTTGACAGAAATGAGTAGAGCGGTAGTGTCAAACATGAGTGCCAAAGTAAAGTAAAAAACTTTAAAATGTTGTATTGATACATAATATCGATAGTTAGTGATAGAAGCATCGTTACAGATGATCACGTCCACCGCAGCTCTCACTTTCAAAATGCAACCAGGGGTATATCTGACACTGCCATATCTGAATATGAAATCTGCAGTGGATGGGAAGAGCATTAGTGAATAACAACTTGTGTATCTCTGTTCGGATGGTTTCATATGGCTTAAAAATGTTCTGCTTATCTCTTTTTATGTTCCACCTAAACGCATTCAGATTTTCGAACGAATTTTTAGTTTTCTCCCTTTTGATCCTTGAAGTTTTGTACGTAGCGTGAGACTGCCACAGAAGTGAATGCTCCTGTTCTGCTTGGCATACAGGCTGACAGATATAAACAGCAGCTAAGATCCGTTTTTACCCTCGGAAACACTGATAAAGTCCTCTATTTTCTGTGTCCCGGTGGAGCTCAGAGTTCTTCTGGTGTTTACCTCAGAAATCAGGCCATATCTGCTTACCGTCAGTAGAAACCAAGAAGACTGATCACAAAGCTCATTATGCCGGCAGCGCGTTCTGTGTGTGTGTGTTCGTGTTCGTGTCACCCCCCCCCCAAACCCCTTCCACTTCTCATGTGATGCCAGTCACATGGTTTCCAGGCACTCAGAATCAGATTTTATTTTTAACCACTCTAAATCCACCGCCATGCTTATGGTAAGCACAGGCTCTTGCTTCGGCCCTCTCCACCTCTATTTCCCCTTGAACCCTGTGCACCACGTACCAAAGATCTGATCACATTTGCAGCATTATCTGCTGACTGCAACAGGGGCAGCGTTTGGCTCCGCGTCAGATGAAAGCTGCTCATTACAAGCACGTTTTCCTTGTCCTCGCCTCTTTCTAGAGCAGCTCCGTCCCTCAGTGAGATTAGTCTGCAGTATTCCGGTGGGGGAAACGCAGCCTTGCCAGTCAAATTACATAACTCTCATAGCCAGGCTTGAGACAACTATAGAGGCTTTGTTCCCAGGTTCCTCCACCTCCTCCTCTCCCCTCTTGGCGGCCCACATGTTAATGTGGTATTGAAAGAGTCTGTGTGCTTCGAACAGGCTCAGCTCTGTGGTTGGAGAGCAGAAAACTTGCATCATTAACGTACACATGCTCGTATGCAAGCATGGAGATTAGAGGAGCAATCGGGCTCTTCCTGTGAAACACAATTTGGGTTTTGCGACTTAGACAGAAGCAATGAGGCCTTCTCTGCATTTTGAGCAATGCACTGTCACTTTTATAGTGATTAACACTTTATCTCACAGTGTTCTTGTTACATATGTTGCATGTACTTACCACAGTAAATTATGCATAATTACATGCAACTAACCCTCAACCCTAACCCTATAGTAAGTACATGTAGTTGTTTAATATTACTCAGTGCTTAAATATTAAATTACACTGTAACAATGACACCTTAAGATAAAGTGTAACCGTTGAGTCTTGCGCTGGTCCGTTCTGGTGCTAATATGAGTCAATATCGAGCAGAAATGAGAAGTCTCACTGCAGAAGCGTCTCTGTGACATGCGATGCAGGATGAGGCTGATTTGAATCTGAGTTGGTTGCTGTGTTTCACTGTATTGACACATTAAAGATGGGTATTCTATGACTGCAATTTGCATTCTGATGAGAAAGCAGCTTTGTTTTGCTTAGAACACATTTCAACATTGCCAGGTTTTGTACAAATGACGCAAACTCATTTTCAAGTTGGTCGCGTGAGTCTGCTGTGCTGAAAAGTTTGCTTGTTTGGAAAGTGAAGATAAGTGAGAAGTGCGTCATACATCTCAACGTTATTGACAATGGAACTGTTAATTTTTGCATGGAAATTTGTTGCAAATGTGACTGCACCTTTAGACTAGAAAATTATATTTTACTGTGTAGTTTGACAGTGTGGTAGTGAATTAATTGTATTTGAGTTTGCACGTAAGCATTTGCATCTAGCTGAATGCATAGCCTTCATTTTTTTATTCCTCTGCTGTTGCACAAGGGGGTTTTAAGCAGTATTAGCATGCAAAAACATGCATGGATGCTCTCTTCACTAATCCACCGGAAATAGTATACCATCTGGGTACTTTTAGCATACTGTGTTCAGCGTGATTTGGGATGCACTGTAGGTCCTGGCAGTCATTGCTCGGGTTTCTCATTGGTTGCATTGCATTGCATTGCATTTAATTTAATTCCGTCTCTCCAAGTCAGCTCAATGCTGCAATGTACTCAGTTTAGGCCAGACAGGCTCTGAGAATGTGTTCAGAGCACAAGTTCAGAGGAAGTGCTGTAGGTTGCGTGTGGTTGTGGGTGTGGTCCTCTTCCTTCAGATTGCATGTAGCACTTGTGTGCAAGGAAGTGCAGCTTTAAACTCTTCGCTTGTCACATCATTCATCTTCCTTCTCTTTTGGCGATGGAACGGACGTGTCCATTTAGTAAATGAAGAGACGCTCGTATCTAGAGGGATGTGCTGCCAAGACCATAGAGCTGGCGTTTGTCCTTCTGCTTATGTCCCACGCTGAGCGAGATCATAAAATCTCTGAGACTCATGATTATGGGTGTCTCATGGCTATCGGGAAGTTAAGACGAGGAACAAATCATAGGAGTACTGTGGTGGGATAGTGAAGGGTGTGATTTTTGGTATGTCAAATCATCGTGCACAAAATGTTGCTCGACCAATGTTTTGTCCTTGGTCTAATTTTAGTACACAAATCAAAACTAGATTGCATTTGCCGTTTTTTTCTTTTCATCCAACCGCCTGGTTTGTTGATACTCTGTGTCTTAGTCATATAGTTTTATCTCCCCAAGATGTCTTGTTTTTGTGGTGCAGGCCGAAAAAGAAAGCAAATTTTTAGGTGTTTCCCCCAGGCCTAGTTGAGTCGCTACAGGTCTCGAGCTTCAGACCGTGATGCCGTGCTATGCTTTAACACAGCATCAAATAAACACTAAGCCTACTTGACAGACAAGAGGCCCAATGAACTACAAAACCCAATGGAACAAATTAGATTTTTATGTTCTAATCTGAGCCAAAGAGCCCTCCCATGGTGCCTCGGGGCAGTCATGATTTTAGCATGCTGGTTCAGCGGCATGGCTCTCCGGCACGGTGATTAAAGAACACGGAGAACTGCGGAGATGTTGCATTGTTTTCCATAGACGCCCTTTCAACTCAATCTGCGAGCAGTAATTGGTTTCTTTGTAAATGTAATGTTTTATCTTTACTGTGACAGTACAATGGAGGAAGTCTGTGTCCCTTTTCTAATATAGGAAGTGTATGAAATGCACAAAGCTGGCCGTAGAGTACAGGCTTTAAGTTTAAACGAAGAGTTCCCATCCAGCATTTATCATGGCAGATCAGTTCCTCAGGTCAGATAATGTTACATGTTCTCTTTATTAGTGTTGTCACGACACTGGGATTTCAAACTTCGATGCGATACCTTTTTTGATACCACAGGGAAAACTGCCATTCTGATATTTTATCATCTAATAAGTTCTTGGTAATTTGGGTAATTTTGCTGCAGTAGCTACACACCACAGGGAGGCTTTGTTTGAAACTGAGCTAAATTTACAAAAGACAAGTACATTGCAAATGATAGCACAAAGAAGTTAAATTAGAATAAAGAGAGAAATGAAATAACCATGGCTTTAATTTTTTCAGGTGTGTCTAACAGTAGGCTAGTATTCAGGTAAGAAACACTACAGTAATTAAATGTAAAAAAAATAGCACTGGGTAGTCTTCATTGTAAAAACATAATACAGATCAATGCTTATAATTGAAGTTTACAAGAGCAGCAGGTGATTTTCTTTTAGTTTTGTTGATTAGCATGACAGACAGCAGCAGGTTTATTAGGCTGCTGTCACTTTAAGAGCTTATGCACGGATCCAGTATTCGGTTACACAACATGCGCTGTCTTTCTCAACTATATCCTTTCCCAAACTGACTGTTATTACCTGAATACTCGCCAAGATGGCTATTTTGACACCATGTTGTGTGTATTTGAGCGTTTAAGCACAATACACCTCAAAAACACACACAATTTGGTACTTGCGAGCTGTTTGAGATGCAGATTTATGTGCGTGCCACTTATAAATCAGTGGTGTGAGCGTGAAACCCGCATGAATGTGTAAAATTATGTGCAATACAAGCACTATTCAACCGGAGTCTATAAGACGAGTGAGTGAGAGGAGGCGTGTGTGTCAAACTGTAGATCGAGTGAGAAGTGAGCAGCTAGAGGCATTGCGTATCGATACTGCAGGAAAGGAGTATTGAAGCCGTTTCAGATCGATGTATATCAATATTTTTGACAACACTACTCTCCATAAGTTTATAAAGACTCGCATATCTGAAATGTCACAGTTGTAGAATTGTTAATTCCTGAAAAAGAAAAGAACTAGTATAAATCTGAGCTTGTATACATGCACTCCTGCTCTCTCCGCATCCCCTCCTCTTCATTCCTCAGTGACGTTTTGGTTTTCCCCCAGCTTCCTTGCATTTCTGCTCCTCCTCTACACGAGTTATCACTCTCACTGGCTGAATCACCATGACTCTGCTGTTAAACTGATTTACCGTATGTCCTGATCTCGGTTTGATTTTGGGGATTGACAGCAGAATTCACTACGTTTACAACATTAATGTCAGCATAAAATCAATCACAATAGGCCTCAATGTACTGTTCTGGTATTATTGTGAATAATTCATCCATCCGTGTTATTCCAAAGAATTCTTTTGTTGTAATCTTTCATAAAAATCTAATAACTTGCTCACCAAGTTTCTCATGATGAAGTTAAAGAGAAAGCATTACATTTCCCAACTCAGATCTTACTTGTATTTAATGTGAGAGTGTTTTTTTTTTTTTGTCAATGATTTCTTACACCGTATTTGAGAGGTTTATTGGCAGAGCACGTATTTTGAGGAGCTGCTCCGTGAGATGAGAACTTGTTCGCCAGCTTCTGACCATAATGACCTTGTTTTCTCATTGTTTATGTTAGACAGGCTCTGGTTTCAGGAAATAGTGCTGTTAACATTTTATTCAGATATCTGAACTCCTGTGAAAGGGCTGAGACTGTGTTCAATAGGCCTGCAACGTGAAAGCCCAGCACCGGGGCATCGAACCCATCCCGGCCTCAGTGACCCTCCCATCAATCCCTCGTCTGCTCTCAAGACTGTCCTTGTCTACAACCCTTCAGTGTGCATGCATGCTGTTTTCCTCTCTCATTAGAGGTGCTGACCTTTGCTCACTGTGATAATTTCATGTGAAAACAAGGAGTCGGGTGAGAGAAGCTGCTTGTGACTTCAAATGTCCAGTGTCCTGTTGTGTAAATAGTCATATGTTGCATTAATCAGCATGTGGCATGTTCTGTCAAAGCTTATGGTCTGAACTGTGCTCGCTTACTGGCGTTAGCCTTGAGCATACTCAACATTATATGAATGCAAACACTTTTAGCTCTATAAGCTTTATTTCAGATGTTTGCTTTTTGATATTACACCACAGTTCATAAACCAACACTAGCTAGCACACTTTTCATTGCCATAAAGGGTGCCATAGCTGATGTTATCATAACATGCATTCTTTCATATTAAGAAGACATTTTAAGTGTGTTGATCAAGCATTTGGATCTGTTTTGTAAGTCAAATTTAATAATAAAAATAGTACAAATTATCACAAATATAATTTAAGGTTTATCACGCAATATCAGTAAATCTCTGTTGTGCAACAAATAGGAGTTGTTGAATTTCCATTTTGATTTAACAGTTTAGTTAGTCTTTTATATGTAAAGTTTTATGCATTCCTTATGCACTGTTTGTGATCTTGCCTTTGTATTAACTCACATTGTATTTTCATAGACTATACTGCACACCCTATAGCATCTACACTGCGAAAGCAATCCGGTCTAATGCGTTTTTGACTACCTCTGGAAGTGCTTGAACGTGGACAAGCTCAAAACGTTTTAGATCCCGTTCACGTATGATCCGATCGAGCTGAACGTATCTTAACACCAGAGGTAAACAGGGTTGAAGGGACGGAAGCCTAATAAACCTGCTACTGTTGGACCCACCGGAACAACTTAAAGCACGGTTTACTTAATTTGTGTATTTATTTGTGCTAACATTTGTATTGTTAATTTGTTCTTATTGTATTACTCTTTGTCTTGTTTTGTAAATTCAATTCTTTCTTGTGCTGTGTGAAAGCTATTGAATCAAAATGATATTTGTAAAAGCATAAATGCATTGAGTGAGGTGGGATTATTGTAATATATGTAGCCTAATTGATCAATCTTTCCTAAATTAAAATCTATTCTTTAAAGTGATTGTGTCGAAGTGTTAAAATATCGATTGCCTAGAATTTCAATAAATGGACAAAAATCATGAGAATATTAAAAATATCTGTATGGCTGTTTTTCCCGTGGAATCTATAATGGCATTGAATATTGATATTTTCCAAGGTATCGTATCGAAGTTGTAATTTCCAGTATGGTGACAACACTAGTTCCTACAGTAGAAGTGTTGTGGTGGATAACATGAGCTCCCTGTCCGCACTAGGGCTGGGCGATATGTAAATTTTTTTTGGGCGATAATCGCCTTCAAAAATATCGCGATATCCGATAACATCGTCTGCTCCGCACTGACCCCGCCCACTCGCCAGCGCGCGCGCTATTGCTCATGTCCGACGTCAACATTTTCCCGGCATAAAATGGAGGACGACAGCTTAATATCCAAGAAAAGATGCACATCGTTAATTTGGCAGTATTATGGATTTAAACCAAACGCAAAAGGTGAACCAGCGGATCCAACAGAGGCTATCTGCAGGCTGTGCAAAAAAAAAGTGAAGGTTAAGGATGCGCAGACCACTAATCTCCGCAGCCATATCCACATACACCATCCAGCAGTAGCGGCCTCATTTGAGCCGCGCTCTGCAGCCGCATCTCAAAGCGGGAAAAGTTCTAGTTTAAATCCGATTGCTTCTGCGTTCGCTTGTGGAAAGAAGTACGATAAATCCAGTTTAAAATGGAGACAGTGCACTCTAGCTGTGACCCGTTTTCTGGTTAAAGAGATGATGCCTCTTAGTCTTGTGGACCAGGCAGAATTCCGGTCCATGCTTCAAACTTTTGACCGGCAGTATGAAGTACCCAGTCGGAATTATTTCTCAAGAACAGCTATTCCAGAGCTGTATAATACGGTGAAAACCGAGGTTATGACTAACATCAGTAGCGCGGACTATGTTGCGCTTACTACAGATATGTGGTCGAGCAGCAATACGATGACACCTTACATGTCAATTACTGCTCATTACATAGACAAAGACTGGGTACTACAATCAAACTGCTTCGGAACGATTTATGTGCCTGAGAGCCACACAGCAGATTATTTGGCAGATAGTCTCTTGGAGAGTGTTAAAGAATGGGGCGTTGATGAAAGAAAAATTTCATGTATCACCACAGACAATGGAGCTAATGTCGTTGCAGCAGTGCGGCAACTAAATTGGCCATGGCTTAATTGTTTTGGGCACAATTTGAATGTCGCCATAAACAATTCACTTCAGAAGGAGAAGGCCAGTACAGACCGAGCATTTGGTGTATGCCGGGCCATTAATGGGGCTTTCTCGAAGAGTTGGCACCGAAGACGTGAACTCGTGAGAGCGCAAGAGGAGCTCAACATCCCTAATCACTCTCTCGTAACGGTAAGGATAACTGTTATATTTTAATATCATTATTATTTTTATATTATTTTGGTAACACTTTAGAATAAGGTTTCATTAGTAAACATTAGTTAACTACATTAGTTGAATTAACTAATAGCCTAATGAACTTGATCTTATAATGAACGTAGGGGAGAGCGGGGCACAAAGTAACGCTTTTTGACTTTCTTTGTGTAAATCTACTTCAGAGTATTTCTTTTTTCCCACATTAATTTCCCACATGTCTACTACAATTATGTATTTTTGTTTTATTAATACAGTATATACTTTTTTCTTGACATACCCCGAAAGAATGGAAGTGAAATGTGACAACATGCCCCATGGGTGGAGTACATTGTAACATAACATATGACAGCTTAAAATGTTATCTGATCTAATAAAAAAAAAAAAAAAAAAAAAAAAAAAAAATCTAAATAAAATACAATTTAAAAACTTTTTCATATAAAATAATGGCAATTTTTAATAATTAAATATAAACTCATTTTTGAGTTTTGACTACGAACACAGGAAAACACAGCTATACAACATAGTTCAAAACAAATAAATGATTAGTCATTTCTGAACATTGACTCTCAGTCTTTATTCACCTTTTTTCTCACGTTTTCTCAATAAAATTAATAAAAGTATAGAATATAATAGCATATTTCTAATAGGGGCTCATTGTAACGAAGTGTGTTAACATGCCTCCGTCTGCACAACTGGGATTTAAACCCTGCTAGTGTCTTCTGCTAGTTAGCGAAGCATTAAAGAACTATCTCAACTGTTAAAGAACATATTGGAGATTAAATTAAACCTTATTGTAGTGTTACCATTATTTTATATATTGTATTTTATTATGCTATTTTAAATAGCCTATACCCATGATTTTTTATATTATAATAATTTTATTCTAACACCTTTATTTTAATAGTATTTAAAATACAGGCCTATGGTTACCTTTTATATAAATTTACAACCGTTTAAGGTTAGGCTACATTAGAATTGCAGAACACAAACGCAGCTATTTTAAATCTATCTTAAAAGAAAATAGGAATCTTTCTTAAAAGAAAAAAAAATGTTAAATTAAAAGATTGATATAAAAAATGTATATAAAAACAGACACTTTAAATAGTAATGATTTTTGTGTTGTTTATTAATTGATTGTAGGACTGTCCAACGCGCTGGGGCTCGAAGCTGAAGATGACGGAAAGGATTCTGGAGCAGACTCCAGCAATACGACGGGTCTTTGCGGATGACAAAAGCCGACGTCCACTACCAAACTTAACGTGGCAAGATATTTCAGTTCTGGAGTCTGTGAACAAAGGACTGAAGCCTGTAGCAGATTTGACCGACGTTTTGTCAGGAGAAACTTATGTTACTGTTTCGTCTGTCACCCCAGTGCTACAACACACACGTCGTGTCTTAACGGAAAATGACGATGACACACAATTGGGTAAAAAAATTAAGACTGGCATCTTGGAGGAATTAGACGCCAAATATAACAACCACGCAACCCAAAAACTTCTCCGGATCAGCACTCTCCTTGATCCCCGCTACAGAGGTGGATTTAATTTGAACGAATTAGAGCAAACCAAGACAGAAGTGCTTGATGCCATTACAGAGTGCCATCGTCACTCAAGCCCGGTAAATCACGAGAACGAAGAACAACATGCAAACACCAGCGCTCAAGAGGTGCCTTTGAAGAAAAAAAAAAACACACTGAGTGATCTCCTTGGAAAGACCAAAAAAACACCTACGAGTGAGGCGGGTCGGGCAGCGGCTGAGCTCGCGGCCTATCTTTTGGAGGATGTGATTGACGGTGAGGAGGATCCACTTGCGTGGTGGAAAAATAATGAAAGCCGATTCCCGCTCATGTCTCTCGTAACGCGAAAATTTTTATGTGTGCCTGCAACAAGCAGTCCTTCAGAAAGAGTTTTTAGCGCAGCAGGTCAAATTGTCACCCCATTCCGTAATGCTTTAACCCCGGATAAGGTGAATATGCTCGTTTTCCTGTCTAGAAACCTGCGTTAGATTGTTGCGTTATGTTAATGTTTTATAAATGCATAGGTTCAATTAAATAACGTGGTGTTTGGATTATATTTTATTTTTAAGAACTATAGCCTAATGTGTTAAAAAAAATGAAATCATATTTGTTTTAGTTTTGAATGATGATTTAATTTTTTGACGATTTTTAAAAATGCATTTATGATTTGCATACGCAACTGTTAAGATGGGTAAACCAGTTACGGTGGTTTACAGATCACCTGGTTAAAGTGATTTTAAGGTGATTTTTGTTTACCCATAGTTTGATTTTAAAATAAAACTTTTTTAATATGCTACTGATAAAAGCAATTTGTCTAAATAATTGAATATCATTCGCATTGTGTCCTGAATAAAATATTGTTTTCCCAAAGGTTTTGCTCTCTCATTTTATTTTTAGCGTTAGTATTTTAAATGTTTTCCAGGTTTCCATGTTTGATTAATATTTTCATTATTAATATTTTATTTAATATAGCCGATAATATTTTTAGAGCTGTTTAAAACTTTTAGCCAAGCTATGTCTCATTAATTATTTGTAACGTGCTTCTCTCTGCGCGAGTTATAATGAAAACAGACAAAACCAACATATTACCTTCTATGTTTTGCTTTAACACATCGGCTACTGTAGCTGCATCAAAAACACTAAAAAGGTAAGTGTATGGTAACTACTAAGCTATTTATAATGTATTTGGCAACGCAACGTCATGTAAGTTTATCAGTCGTCATTTTTACCATATTGTCGATTATCGTCTGGTAACACTGACTGTTATCGATATCGCGATATTTGCGAGACATCGTCGATATATGATAATATCGTCATATCGCCCAGCCCTAGTCCGCACTACTAATCGTAATCACTGCCTCAACTTTGTGACGTTTGTCAGTGGCCACTGTCTTCTCAAATGGCCAATTCTTGTTGAAAAATGAATCACTTCCGGATGCTTTGTCCCTGTGACTCGTTCACACGATCTGCACTGCAGCAGAGAAAGGGTTGGAAGAAGTCAAGGAAGCGTTTATTGAGTAAACCCTGTTGTCCATCTAATCTACTTTTTGTTTGGTCTCTGTATAGAGTAAAGTTTTCTTTATAGAAAGGAGGAGTTGTATTGTTCTGTTGAATGTTTTAAAGACGCCCTTATCTGACAGCATTCTTAAAGCCAGGTGGACATGTTTGTGTGCGTGTGCATAACCTCACTCAAGTCTCGCTGAAAGAACCGTGCTGGCTCATGTTTTGACTCGAGGGAAGGTTCGAGTTCCTCCGGATCCAGGTGTTCTTCATATCACAGGGCTCTCAGTGACAGCAGCCATGCGTGTGTGTGTGTGTGTGTGTGTGAGTGTGTGTGTGTGTGTGTCTTCCCAGCGTCTGGCTGTGAATCCTGTCAGCTGAACGAACAGAACCAGCACAGAATGGGCCTGGACTTGTGGAGAGGAATTTATCTTTGGAATTGCAATTGTGGCATTCAGTGCTTTCCTTTTCCTGGCTGGCAGAGAAATGTGTTTCTGCAGTGCTTGCACTGGGTACGGCTCAGAGATTCATGTTCAACACTCACACTAAATGTGCAATAATTGTGTTAGCAATATACAGGGTTCGGACAAAGTGCTTGATTTTGACTTTTTGAAGTTGGGAAAACCCTTGAAAACGGCCATATTTATGGAAATGTCCTTGAAAGTGCTTGAGCTATTGATAGACTATAGGCGATATTAGAAAATAGTGTTTAGTTTTATTGATAAAACAATCTTTTCTCACCCGTCTGATATTGAGATTGAGCCATTTCACATGGCTATGAGCGTGATATTGCTCATATAAATATTCAAGTATATGATACAGCTTTCATTCTTCAGCTCAATCATATATTCATAATAGAAAAAATCTGTTTGAATAAGAAAAGCGATATCTTTGTCATCGTATCCTTTTAATGGTTAAAGTGACCACACTTTATTTGTACCTTTTTATTTTTATTTATTTATCCATTTACCTTTTTGATAAGTGAGATCTCTGATTGTAGTCGTTGAAAACCAAAGTAGTGCTTAAAGTCCTGGAATTTCATTTTACAGGATCTGCATGAACCCTGAATATTAAAAATATTAATGTAAATATTAAAATATTAAAATAAAATCGCAATTTAGAGCAAAAACATAAATATAGAAATGTATTGAATTTCATGAAAAGGGCTGATTTTTCTTTTTCTAAAGTAACATTCAAAATTTAAATGAACATTTTGAATCTACTTCGCCACAATGGTTGTCTGGTTAAAATAAAATCACATTTTAAAGCAATTTTGAGAAAAAACAATATAGGAATATATTGAATTTCATTAAAAAGGGCTGTTTTTTTCTGTTTTTTTTTTTTTTCTAAAGCAATCATAGAGTTTTGTTTCAGAACTTGAGAGCTTGCCGGGCGTTCTGGGCATCTGTGGGTAATCAGCTGCTCAGAGATGGAAAGCAGTCACAGTTCGACTCTGTGTCCATTCTCTCTGCTGGAGCCGATCAGGGGCCGTCAGCACAACAGACGAGCCAACAGATGGACCTCCTCAGACTTAACCCTTCCCACGCCACACACTCCCCATCTGTCCAGCCCAGCTCACTCCACCATCTCACTCAGAAGCCCTGCTTTCCTCTCTTCTAGCCTGTCCGAAGTTTACTTGAACTGTCGGGGTCTCGGATGCAAACGGACATATGGCCGCCGCTGAAAGAGGAAATCCAAAATGCTCCCCTTGTCTGCTTGTTCTCTCTCCCTTTTCCCTCCATGCCACGAAAGCATCAATAGAGGCTTGTTTTGTGCCGTGTTTTTGTGTGCTCAGACGTGCCACACCCTGGGATATCGGTTGGCAGGCATCCATCTCGGTCAGATGACTTGTCTGTGTGTAACACTGTTTACACGGAGAGGTTGGGCGGCATTGTGTCGTATTCCAGTTGGTCTCAAAAGGTTTCTTGGACTAGCCTACTTGTTTTATTGATACGATTTTTGTAGCCATTGATGAATTGTAAACGCAGGTGTACTGTTTGCTTATCGTTGTCGTTACACCAGGGTCATTTTTTTAATTGTCGTGCAGTTCTGAGCAAATGTTGCAGATGTGTTGCCCTCTCTCTTGGGGACAATTGATAGGGACTCTGGGTAATTGGTGCGCGGAGAGTCCAAACCTTCTCCTAATCAATCACCGATTGAGCAATGAGCTTCACACTGACAAATTCTTTTTGTGCTCACTTTTATTGTTTAACCTTTCACCAGTGCTAAGGTGTTTAGCGAGCGCATAGCTTTCTCTTATTGTTGAGATCACTTATCAGTTGCTATGAGGAAATGTCATGGAAAACTGCATTTAAGTTTGAATGCCTACTAGCATGAATACAAGCATCTGGAGAACTCAAATGATACAATTGTTGTCAGTTTGAGCATCTTTTTGTAATGCCGTGGTAATCTGTACTTTTATTCAGCTGAAGAAGAGCACAGACTTGATCTGAGTCAGGGATGAATGTTAATGTTAGGGATGCACCGATGCGATAAATCTTTATTTTTTAAAAGCCGGTAGCCGATAAATCTAAACCCGAATTTTGTGTATAATTTTTGAGAGCCTTATTACAAAAACAAAAGTCTCACCATTTAAATAATGCCTCACACACAATTATGTTCTCTATATTTTTATGTAGTCTATATGTGGTGCATAAGTTGCACTTTATTTTCCTTTAAGTGAATCCAATCATATTTCAAGCAATTCAGAACCATCATGTTGAACAGTGAAGTAGGGCTGGACCCGAATATTCGTTCGGTGGGGTGGTATTCAATTAGAAAATTTGACATTCGAATATTCTTTTTTTATTTTTATTTTTTTTGCACACCAGCGAAACTGTTCACATTCGTGCTTGAATAAGGCCGGCGACACAATGGCTGCGTGGCATGTCCGTTTTTATTTCGGCTCCCATGTTAATAGGTTGGCGTTTGCACACTGCCTGCGTGAGACACACGTCTCAGGCGCGACTCGAGCCACGCGGAAAATGCGTACATGCTAGAAATAGAACCGACGCCTAAAAGTGTTCCAGCAACAGGAGTCTTCTCTGGCTAGAGCGCAGAACAGCGGAGTGTGTGTGGACAGAAGTGCGTGCCTGAGCCTGTGTTTTGGGTTAAGCCGCGTTGCTTTGACATTGTGGAAAATAGAATAATAGAAACAAAATGTATTAGCCTTTTTACCCGTTATTATCAAGCTAAATTAATCGTTTTTAATTTAACGTAATTTCGTTTTTCTTTCTTTAAATTTCGTTTTTTTTTTTATTTAAATTTCGTTTTTCTTTATTTAAATTTAGTTTTTTTCTTTATTTAAATTTCGTTTTTTTCTTTATTTAAATTTCGTTTTTTCTTTATTTAAATGTCATTTTTCTTTATTTAAATTTTGTTTTTCTTTATTTAAATTTACCCTTTACTGTGTCAGTAATTTGTTAGTCAGAAAAATATAAAAAATATTAGACTACCTTAAAAGTATTGCTTAAGTTAACAAACCTGTGTGTGTGCGTTTTATGTCACTAGTGCAGTGTCCGTTCTCAGAGCATCTGCCCGCGTGAGGCGTGCCGCTTCCCGCTCGCACTGTTCTGTAGTTTACTAAAAGTTTATTAATTCTGAATGTCTGCGTCTCGCGTGTCCATCTATATTGCACCAAATGCGACACTGCACTCCCTGTGAAGTCGATTGGATGAACGGTTCTCGAAATAATCAAAATGCAAACGGACATACAGACACATAGAGATTCCTGCCTTTATTAGAGAGAAGAATATGTTCAGCCCCCTCTCTCCGAAGCTTCGAATATTCGATGTTCATTACGACCGAAGCTTCGAAGCTCAAAAAACGCTATTCGGACCAGCCCTACAGTGAAGTGTCTCAGCTGAAGGAAATAATACATTATTTATCGGCTTTAAAAATATCGGCCAAATTTTCTTATTGGGCCGATAACGTTAACATTAAAAACGAACATATATCGGCCGATACCGATACGGCGGATGATATATCATGCATCCCCAGTTGTTTTGAATCAATAAGTGTCAGTGCTTGTGGGATGTCCCACATCTCTAACTGAGAGAAGCAGAGAGCCTGGAAATAAAAAAGAGCTAAATTAGATGGGTGTCAAGAAGGAGACTGGTCTCAGCTCTTTTCAAGCTTTCCTCTTTGTGCGCTGCTGGGCTGTGAATGGGAGCTCTGTGTGTTATAGGCCCAGCGCCCTGACCTCTGTCCTGAAAGGAGATCCTGGGGTCAGCTAATGTCACATTGCTCGCCCCTCCTGTTCTGTTCGCCGCTCTGCTGGGACTCCACAGTATTACTTTTGTGCGTCTCTAGTTGTAATTTCATTCAACCACCCTTTCAGGCCTTTTCCATGACCTCTCGCCGGGTCCTCTGACTTCTTAATGAGAGACGGAGGAGTTTTACACCCTTCCTAAATCCCATTGTATTGTTCGCTGGACAGAGGGAGAAACTGCCTTGGGTCTTTTCAGCCACAGATGTGAGTAACGGCTGTTGCTTGGCCTCAGAAATGCACCCAGGACCGAATCAACAGTTGCCAATCGGGTACAAGATGAACACTCACCAAGCAAATGCAAGTAAAAAGCACTTGCCAGTTGACCGGGTAACTTTCATCCTCCTAGGAAAGTACGTACATCTGATACTTTGTAAGTGAATCAAATCTGAGAGGCACAGTGTACTAAAGACATGATCCGTGACCATTGCATGTATTGAAACCTTCTTTTACCCGTTGAACCTGATGTTGTTTAGCTAAAGAAACCAAACAGGGTTTCCCCTTCCTTTTTAATTTCTGTAGCCCAACTACATGATGACACACTCATGTCTCTCGGCCGATGAAAAGTATAAGAAACAACATTTAGGTCGGGTCTTGCTGGTTTTGTGACCGATGGAGTTCTGACAAATCAAGTTAAAGTCCGCAGGGTCACTGACTGGTGAAACTGTTTGCGATAGACTAATACTGAAAGCTTTCCTTTTACATGGTTTACTCTGCAGATTAATTTGTCTGCCGTTCTTCAGCAGAGTCTGCCAGACCCCCGCAGTGTCGGACTTGGAAGGGGTTTACTACCCTTGTCAACAGCTCTTGTTTGACTTGGACTTAGAGCCAGGAGCAGTCAGGAACAAACCCAACCAAAGAGACCCATTAAGTGGGTTGCTGTTTTTTTTACTACTTTATGTGCCGTGTTGCCGGTCATACTAGGGCATCAGTGGAAGACTAAATCAAATTGAGCTCATTTTTAAATGTATGCACGATATATCTGCCGATATATGTTCATTTTAAATGCTCTCGTTAACGTCCTGATGAGAAAATTTGGCCGGTGAATAATTGATTTCCTTCAGCTGAGACACATCAAATTGAGATGTTGCTTTAAAAGCAATTGTATTTCCTTCAAAAAAGGAAAATACTGTAAAGTGCACGTCTGCCATATAGACTACATAAAGTTATCACGAGAACATTATAATTGTGTGCTTGGGACTTGGATTTTAATGGTAAGACTTTTGTTTTTGTAATCAGGCTCTCAAAAATTATATACAAAAAGTATATTCGGCCATACATCGGTTATCCGCTTTCAAATATAAAGAATTATCGGTATCGGCCATAATGTTCATAACGGCGCATCCCTAGTATACATTTATCTGTATTACTAGTCAATTATACTCTGAGATATTCTTCATGGATAAAGAAATGGTTTGTTGCTTTTATGTTCTTGCTCCCAACCTTTCCTGCCTAAGAGCGACGTGTTGTTCCCGTCATCTCCTCGTGGACTGGGTTCTGAGAGCGAGAGCACATCTGTTCCAGGGCTCTGTGAGTCACAGTGCCCAGTCGCTTATAGACTATTCGTGAACTGAAGATCAGCGTATCTCTTTCATTACCTCTCTTCCTCTCTCCCTCCCTTTCCTTTACTCTTCGTTTCCTGTGTAATTACGCTTGCTGTATGCCATGTTTATTTCACTTTCTTTTCAAACCACTCTTTAAATGTTTACAATACATGTGACGTCATTCTTATTCAATACATATTTGCACATTGAATATATATATCATATCTTATCTCTCTCTGTCTCTCTCTCTCTCTCTCTCTCTCTCTCTCTCTCTCTCTCTCTCTCTCTCTCTCTCTCTCTCTCTCTCTCTCTCTCTCTCTCTCTCTCTCTCTCTCTCTCTCTCTCTCTCTCTCTCTCTCTCTCTCTCTCTCTCTCTCTCTCTCTCTCTCTGTCTCTCTCTCTCTCTCTCTGTGTGTCCCTAGGGTGGGCGCATTATCTCTCTGACTGTAAGAACTCCATTATTTACTGAGCACTGAGCCCGTCCTAATATAATGTTCCATTAGATTGCATCAGCCAGATTTATTACTGGGCTCTCTCTCTCTCTCTCTCTCTCTCTCTCTCTCTCTCTCTCTCTCTCTCTCTCTCTCTCTCTCTCTCTCTCTCTCTCTCTCTCTCTCTCTCTCTCTCTCTCTCTCTCTCTCTCTCTCTCTCTCTCTCTCTCTCTCTCTCTCTCTCTCTCTCTCTCTCTCTCTCTCTCTCTCTCTCTCTCTCTCTCTCTCTCTCTCTATAACCCCACTGACTCTTTCTCTCTCTCTTTCTCCTTCCATTCTGTCTTTCCATGTCTCTGGCGTGCTGGAATAAGGTCTTGAGTGGGATTTGGAAGGAGTCTGGGGTTTAAAAACGCGAATCCAATGATATGTTAGCTAGCATGTTAGAGTCCATGTGTGAAACCCATGACTAATTAGAGGCTTCTGCCATGTCAGCATGCGTATGTATGTACTATCATGCACTATGTTCCAGGTAGACTGGGAAACATGGTCACGGCTGTCGATTTGCACAAGTCACTTTCTGATGTACACTTCCACAGAGAGCACTGAAGACCAAGCGAGCCACTGTTCCACAGCTAATCACTGTGAAGGCCTGTTCACACCAAGAATGATAAATGTATTGGCGTCCAAACCAACGGATGATATCATTGTTAATTAGAAACATGCACTGCAAGTCTGCGGCTTTAAAAGTCGTGTGGTTTCTCATTGGCTTTCAGCGTTTTTAACATTCATCAGCTGGAAGTAATAGTTTTGAAAGATCATTATAAGGATATTGTTTCTCTGTCATAATAAAATGAATATTAAAACTTAACTTTACACGGTACCTGTCTCTGATCTTTAGGAAAAATTATTTTAAGCAACCTCAATTTAATTTAACTTTTAAAGCTTTGCTTTGCTCTGCATGTAAAGCATAATGTACAGTCAGCTGGTCATCATAGTGAAATTAACCCAGTCAAGGTAATCTGTGTCCTAACTTGAATCGGAGGATCTTGTATCACCTTGGCCGGGTTTATTTTGAGATAATGACCTGCTGACTGCACATTTTCCTGCCTATTACGTAGCCACTTACTAAATGCACAAAATACAGATGAACAAGTGCTGTGGCCGTGCCAAAGGAGACAGTGCCAATGACTTAATCATAAATATTAGGCCATTAGTAGTGTTAATTGTGCTGAGAAAGCATTACTTGTTACATTACTCTCTATGTCCCTCGCTCTTTTCCTTCATTGCGAATTCTCCTTGTACCTCCTTCCCTAAACCTGAAGTTCCTCTTTTTTTTCGGCCTTTCTTCCCCTGTCATCTCCTCGCAGCTCTTATGACTGTATCAGCTAAAGTGAAATGCCAGTGTAATCTGGGTGTCTCTGCCTTTGCCAGAGCCACAGTGCTGATCAGGCTGAAAGTGCCTGTCGATTGAAAGACATGAGCTTGCATCATGAATATTTCCAGCCAGCGGGAAACGCATCTTGCATATTGAGAAAGCAACCGTCCTCCAAACCGCACGCATCCATCAGATCATCTTCCATCATCTGATGGGTTAAAAATGCTGCTTGCTCTTCTGGAGAATCAGGGGAATTGAGACGGGAGGCTTGAATATTATACAGGCTGGATGTGATGTGAATGGGGGGGTGGGGGAGATCAATAATATTATGAGCATGAAAGGGCATGATGGAAAGAGAGGCGAGGCTTTTCTGATGTAGAGTGAGTAGGACAGTAGTGAATGGAGTTCAGGGCTCTTTTGGAGGCTTAAAAACTGAAAATCAAATGCTCTTCATTTCTGTAAAACACAGACACCTTTTGCCAGCTTTACAGAGGTTTGAAATGAAGTAGGAAGAATTTCACAATAACCGCGATCACTACGGCTGCAACATTACCACTTTTTTTATTCTGAATCCGATATTGATCCAATACCAGGACTGTTGATTAGTTTAGCATATCTTTGTGCTGATTATGATCAATCTTTTTTGTAATGTAAAGAAAACCAATAGAGACTCGCATTGCTTTTTCAATTAATCTTTCATTCCAGTGTGTGTTTCACTTTAAAACGCGAGCTCAGTCGTATTCTGAGCCCTCCCCCATCGCGCGTGTGAAACGCTGTCCGAGAGGCGGCTTTCTGTGCGTGCGCTTCGGGTGTGTGTCAGCGCGACAACTACAAGTTATTTTCTGCAGCTTATTGCACTTAATAACGCCTTCGCCTTTTAACATCAAGCAAGTCACATGTACGCCAGTCTATTCTCTGCTAAATGCATTGACCTAAACTTCTAAAATCATTCAGATATCGCAAGCCATTGCGATTTGTACATTTGCAGTATTTCGATAATTTTAAGTATTGTGCTGCCCTAGTTGTGCTGTATTTTTTAACATGCATCTGATGTTCATTCATGTTTATTTCATGCTGTAACTAGTAGTAAAGAGGGAGAGATGATCAGTTCACATTCGCGCTGCTGCTTCTCTTGAACTCAAGCTCTACAGCGATCTGATAAGCCACATTAAAGAACACCAAAACAGTATTTGATTGGTTTAATTTCTTAATAAAATTAACAGAATTTGAAATCTGAGACTGTTTCATATCAGAAGCAAGCACAAAGCTTATTGCGATTTATTGGATGGGAGATGCTACAACGTTCCCTTCATTCATCAACTGAAAACAGGATAGACTCTTGATCTTGATTCTTGGGATTTAAGATTTTTTTTTAAATACCCAGCCCTAGTGTATATATGAAAATATATCTATTCATACTCGTGTCTCTGTTAATATGTTAGGCAGATTCTGTATTTATGTAGCAAAATATTTAATGTGATATTCTACTTTAAGCTTCACATGTGCAGTCTGCTATGAAGCAACACTCTTGGTTATGGTTGAACACTTGAAATCATCCTACTAGCTGTTTTGAAAATATGAAGGTTTTTTTTTTTTCATCCATATGCGACAGGGCTGGACACTTGCAGTTGCCTTGACAACAGCCTGTTGGATTTGCATGGGGGGGGGGGCAGAGAAGTAAGCATCCGCACACTACGTAATAGGAATGAGATGAACCCGATATAGTGTTCACTAGGGATGGGCATAATTAATCGACGATCGATAATCAACGTTAAGAATTTCATCGATCACGTTTATTTGTTATCGATTAATCATGCAGGTTGCGTTGCGTAGTGTGAGTCTTGAAGCAATGGAATTGATTTTAGCGCGGAGGTACCTGTGCTGTGCATCCCGGCAACGTCATTCCCCTCAGAACGGGTGTTTTCGGCGGCTGGACTGGCTGTCACCAGGTTGCGGTCGCATCTGATCCCAGATCATGTCAACATGCTTATCTTTCTCAACAGAAATCAGTGGACTGGTGCAGAAGTTCTATGGGAACTTCATGCGTTTTCTCAGATCGGATAGCTATCTGATTTATCAAAACGATTCCATTTACACCCGGTCATATAAATGTGTTTTTGCAAAACGGATATAAATCCGATCTTGAATTCCCGCGCTACATATTTAAATTGTTGCACGTCCGAAAGCAACTGATATGAGCTGCATTTTATTGATCATCAGCGATAATTTCTAAATCAAAGACTGCAACAATATTGTGGCAACAGCCCTGGTAAGATCATTTCGGTTCTTTACTTTTAATGAAGATGATTGTGTGTTGATGAATGACTTTCACTTTGATTTGCGATAGTTTGCACGTTGGCTTGAATAGATGCTCATCTGTGGTGATGCGTGTTCCACTAACGCCGTCATATCTGGCTATAACATGACATATAGCCTAGGCCTATAAAACGCTCTCACATGTTTATTTCTTAGCATTTTTGGGATAAGTCAAATTTACATATGTAGTTTCAACAACCAGATGCATTTACTCTTGTCCAGTTTCGTCTGGAATGCGTCTCAGATCTCCTCCTGAAGTGGTTTGAGCGATCGGGTTTAAATCCGTCTCGAATGCGTTTCGGAGGGCATTTACACCTGGTCTTTTCACGATCGGATAGCTATCCGATCACAGAAAACGGATGAAGTGGCCATGCATGGGTCTCTGTTCAAGAACGCCGGCTCGCAGCTGCAGGTTCCGCTGTTTTAGAGCACCGCAGGGCATATCTTCAAGTCTACCGAACGTCCAGTTTCACTGCCACAAGTTGATCTTCTTGTAATAAAGATCTCATCGAGGACAAACAAACTGTATTTTTGTATTTTCATTGCATTTTTAATTTATAAAAAGTTGAAGAAATAATGAATTTCAATATAAAAATATTAATGATTAATCGATAGTCGATCGTTAATTCTCCCGACGATCGACTAAGAAAATTTAATCGAATGCCCATCCCTAGTGTTCACCTTCCTCCACTGAGACAAACACACCTGATATAGCGTCCCATTACTTCTGAGCTTCTCCACGACTAAATGGAAACACAGTGGGAATAGTGTGGAATTGCACAAGTATTGGTTACAATCAGTTTGATTTCACTCTGTGAAAGACTGCAGAATGTTTGGTTCGATTCTTATCGATTCCTGATTTCGATTCCAACAAGGTTTAAAAAAAACTTGGATAACATTCACATTTAGTCTTATTGCAAAACATTTAATTGTAGCTGAATATCATGAACAAAAATCAACAGGCTAAAAAACACTTACATTCCTGTAGTTTGAAAGAAATCTCCATGTTTTCGGTGCTGGCGCGGTGGTGACACGTTCATGTAAGGTTGGCGCTGCCAATAAAGCACCTAAAAGCTGTCACAAAGAACCGGCAAAAGTAATGATTATGAATATGTCAAAAATAGCAAGGAGACATTTCAATTGTTTATTAATAAACAAGTGTTTTCTGTGTCCGTGTCGGCTGCAAAGATGAAGCTGACGATGCTGACTTGCGATCTTCGCAGTGGTGCCAGAGAGAAATGCACATTTCATACGGACTACATAGTTTTGTTTTGTTTTGAATTGTTCTGTTTAAAAGTAGAGATTTCAAGCTTTCTGTACACAATAGATATATTTCTCAGGTCTGTGAGGCAAGTATGCTGAGTTTCGTTCATTTATGAGTCGAGCTCCAGTTCACGCGCCGGCGCCTCCGTGTCCTGATTATCTATTGTCTGCTATATTCTTATTTATTAAATCCAGGCAATTGGTTTATGAAACATTGATTAAAATTAAGATACAATTCACTTTAAAGAAAGACTTTGTGCTTTCTGTTTGAGGTCTCTGTGAAAGTTTTAAAGCAGTCTTTCAGTGCCGCTTTCAGAGCGCTCACGTCCGTAACGGATTGCCCAATTTTAAAGAATTTATCCTCAACTAGTTTTGTGGCGTAGTAGGTCTACGTATTTCATTATGTTAACTTCAAATAATAGTAATTTAAAGATGTGGTAGCGTTGAATCTGGACGGGAAGGATAACTCTGGGAGTTGGAAGGGGTGTGTTGCGATTCTGCCTTCTCACGCCGCGACACAGGTTCATGGATCTGAGTGTCGCGATTTCTGTTTCATATCGCATATCGTTACAGCCCTAATAATTACGTGTCCATAATTATAATACCATCTCTTTTGTTGTCGTTGTGAATGCTTTTGGCAATACAAATGTAAAACTACTTGTCATGCCAGTAAAACAACTTAAGACTGAAACTAAAAATCTTTCAAAAACATTCCTAGTTGTCTGGAATAGTTCTTAGGGGAATTTCAGGGATTGATGCATTTGAATAGACACTGCATCCTTTCATATAACCCATCTCTACTGGCCTTTCACTGACACCGTGATCAGTGTGTTGGAAGGCTGAAGTTGTACACTGGAGCGCTGTGGCCAGGGGAAATAAAAAGCCACGTCTGTCTGCTCTATATTAGATTTCCAGCTCCACAGATGCGTCCAGTTGAGATTTTCCAGTGCCGTGACCTTTAGTGCGACCCCAGCCGCTTCATGCCACGTCACGGGAGCTCATGGACTAACACAGCAGTGCTGTTCAGTGGGTTTTCAAGGAGTCTTCTACACTAAATACACACACAATGATCAATCCATTTTTAATATGCCAGTAATAGTAGGTGTCAACCTGTGAAAATTCTGTACGAACCCAAAAACTAACAATGTTGCATTATAAAATGGAGCAGTCCCTTCTTCCCCATCACACTTTCCTCTGGCACAGCTTTCGGACTTTCCATCACCAACTGCTGAGTTTATGCCCAGTGCTTTTTGCAAGTTGCATTTGGCCAGTTCTCTAGACTTGCGAAGACTCGACACTGAATGCTGCCGACTGGAGACAGTTTTCCAGGAGGTCAAAGAACAACCATTTCTAAACCTTTCACCAGATGTTTGGTAACACTTTACAGTAAGGTTCAATAGTTAACATTAGTTAATGTATTAACTAACAATGTGCAATGCATTTGTTACAGTATTTGTTAATCTTTAATAAAAATCTAGTTGTTAATTGTTTGTTCATGTTAGTTACAGTGCATTAACTAATGTTAACAAATACAACCTTTGATTGTAATAACGTATTGATAAATGTTTAATATTAACTAAGATTAATAAATGCTGTAGAAGTATTGTTCATGTTAACTAAGGTAGTTAACGAAGGTAGTTAACTAATGAACCTTATTGTAACATGTTACCAGATGTTTCGCTTAGACCTGCAGAGCTCTTTCTCTCTGCCTGTGTGCCGATGCTGAGCGTGGTAATCTTTGGCCCGTCTCAGGCTCCGCCTCCTCCGCACCGTTTCAGGCTCCGCCTCCTCCGCACCGGCTCAGGCTTCGCCGCCTCCGCACCAACACGCTTTGACTTCAGAGGCAAGGTGATTGTGAATAAATTGCTGCACGAGCCAGGATGTTATTCTGTTTTCAAATGCCAGTTGTATTTTTGTGCTTCCCACTTCCCTTCTTCTTTTTAAAACTCTCCTGCTCCACCCCTCCTCTTCTTGGTTGTGCAGTCAAAGCCTTGCAGTGCTGAGCCGTCATCCGTGCTGAGCTGCGTTCCTGTGGCTGATGAAATTGCGTGAGAGCACTGAGATCGGGAGCATTGCAGTGGCTCGCCAGTTTATGGAGGTTGCCTTTTACTTATGGTGCCATAACTCATGCCATCTCAATCACCTCCTCTCTCTCTCTCTCTCTCTCTCTCTCTCTCTCTCTCTCTCTCTCTCTCTCTCTCTCTATCTCTCCCTCTCTCTCTCTCTCCCTCTCTATCTCTCTCTCCCCCCTCTCTCCATCTCTCTCGCCTCTCTCTCTCTCTCTTCTTTCAACTCACTGAATCTCTTCCCCTCCCCTTCATCTATCAGAGAGGGATGAGGCATCTGAGGGAAAGAGAACAGTAAGGAGCGGGAGGAGGGAGTCGGGCATCGAGTTGTGAGGCTCAACGGGGGGTGAAAAGCTAAATATAGAGACGCTTTGGAGGAGTGATGTCATGGTCTGGCAGAGAAGTGGAAATCGGCTTGAATCTCCAGGACAGAATTTAGTGTGTGTGTGGACGCAGGAGGCGGCAAAACCACAGAGGTTAAAAGATGTCTAGTCAGCCCGAATCAATACAGATGCTATGGAAAAATAGACAGAATTTGCAAGCCAACCTTTTGAGCTGAATGTGTAAATTTGAGATTTTTTATTTTGTGTATATATATATATATATTTTTTTTTTTTTTGGAAACACTTTACAATAAGGTTTCATTAGGTAATGTATTAACTAACATGAACTAACAATGAACAAAACATTTGTTACAGTATTTATTAATCTTTGTTAATGTTAGTTAATACAAATAAAATTGTTCATTGTTTGTTCTTGTTAGTTCACAGTGCATTAACTAATGTTAACAAATGAAACCTTATTGTAAAGTGTTACCTTCTCACATCCAAGAGCCTCCATGAATTAGAGCATCAATAATAAATGCCCAACATGAATCAACACCTGATCCCAGTTTCCTAACCATTGCAGGATTGCAGCGTTGCATGTTGGGACAAGCTGAGAATCTAGGTGTGTTTTGGTCTGGATTTTACATAATGCTTCTTCTTTTTGCTTTATGCTGTAATATCAGACATTTTGCATTTTTTTTTTCACTGTCTTTTCTGAGAAATGTTTGAGGAATAAGGAGAGCTGGCAGAAATGTTGTTGACTCCAGACTGATGCAATAACCGGCCCGACGGCTGCTCTGGGTCAAGGACAGGTGCTGTAATCCAGCGCCGGGGCTAAAGCTCACTGCGTACACTCCTATACACACTTTGGATTACTTTGACCTGACAGCTCTTGGTTAGACCGATTACTAGGCATGCACAGAATCTAAGCCCCACACAAAATTTGAACAACAGTCATTCACAATGTGTCTTCATCACCAAGTCATCAAGTCAAGTCACCTTCATTTATATAGCACTTTTAACTCTATATATTTTGTAACAGCTTTACAGTGATGATAGGAAATTAAAGTAACAGAGATTGTTTAGGCTTTACAGCATGTTGCATTAGTTTTACTATCTTTGGAAGGGTGGCCCAATGTAAGCTGGTAGTGCTGCACAATATATCGAAATATCGCAAATGTATATATATCGCAAATGTATATATATCGCGATATGCATATCGCAACGGCTTGTAATAACTGGGGTTATGAACAAAAGAGAAAATCACTCACTCTCGGCTGAATCACTTTTGTAGCTTTAATAAGAATCAGGATATTTAATTCATACAGTGAAAACTAAGCTATGTTTTATTTTTACATTGTTTATTCAGTTTGTGTTGTTAAATAACCCTAATGTAGGATAACCTGAACCCCAAGGTTTACACTGATGTTAAAATAACACTTCTTACGCGACAGTAAAACACTGATGTTCACTGTCAGAAGCTGTAGGGATGTTTTCTCGTCACATAAAGAATGTGAAACGCGTATAGGTTATATAATTTTAAATCTGTTTTAAAGATAATTTAAGTTTATTTCTTGTCGTATCGAATATCGCATTATTTAATGAGTTATTGCATATCGCGTTTTTCTTCAATATCGTGCAGCCCTATAAACTGGATATTTGAGTCCTTTAGGAGTTTTAGAAGTTTTATTTGCACTTGTGCACATTAAAACATGACACTTAATAGTTCAATTCACGTTTATTTGTATAGCGCATTTCACAATACACATCGTTTCAAAGCAGCTTCACAGAAAATGCACGAGTCCACATTACAATTTACAGTGATCTGTTATCAGAGGAACTGTATAAGCATTTCAGAAATGTAAATATACAAAATCACAGTTATCTAAACATGTATTAATTTAAACAATGTATTAATTTAAGGCAGAAACAATGAGCTCATTGAAGTACTGAATACTTGTTAACAAATGAAAATGACATTTAGAAACATGTAGCATTGGTGCACGTAGTGTGAGGTCTGACATTGGGGACATCAAGCAGTTTTTAGTTGTTTTTCTGACTGACATTCGAAGACTTAAATTTGTGTCCATTCTTCTCACCAAGCGGTCGTACCGCTTCAGCTGACTTGAATGTATGAGTCATATGGACTTATTTCATGGTAGGAGCCATCTTTTCTATTAAATGGGTCTGCTCAGATATTTGAGCTTGCATAGCAAGTGTGTTTTGCTGGTTTTATACGAGTGTGTGCACAGTGCCCTGGCACCTATGTGGACGGAGACAGCAGGTAGGCGACAAGGTAGTGGGTGGTTGCAGGTGTTGGGCAATGCTGAGGGGATCGGGGCCGAGAGCAAAGGACAGGGAGTGTCAGAGACGTGGAGAGCATCTGTTGCTGGAGCAGGTGTGAGGTCTGTCCTGCCCGATCTGGTTCATGAGCAATCATTGGAGAGTTCTCCCCTGCGACTCCACCATCCTCTGCTTTAAGCTCACATAGTCCTTTTGTGAGTTTAATGCTGTGTTTCTGTCAGGATCACTATCGTCACATACGATTGACAATTAGCATATAGTTTGGATTGGCAGTATGGTTCTGTTCTGGGCGAGAACTTCCCTGCGCATCCATGAGGCCTCGCACGGATAAGAACAGCAATAACAACCCTTAGGGTAAGCAGAACAGAACCAACATTAATGTATTGCAGATATCATTAATGTCAATATTTTAACGTACAACATAATTCGAGAATTTAGTCTGATTCAAAGGGGAATCAGACCGCCAAATCCTGAGTGAGGACAGGAGGAGCTGGGGAGGGAGGAGGGTAATGAGCTCCTGAGAAACGCGATAGCTGCTGATAAAACTGAAGGATATATTCCTATAGGTAGACGTGGATCAGCTGATGCGAGCTTGACTAGCGTGACCTGCCAGAACTGTTGCATCAATAGCATTCCTGAAGATTTATTTAAGAGAGACTAGGCTCTGGACCGTTAAATCCAGTTTTTACCTCAAGTGTTTTATAAAGTTGATGCACTTACTCATCAACCACAAGCTTATTTAGAGCTTTGGTAAGTGTTTGACTGCTGGAAACTTTCTGTTCTTACTGTTTTTGTTTGTGAGGTAGTGACAGCAAGTGTGCATGTTTGGAGGAAGGAAATGAAGCATGAGGAGGAGAAAAGGGTAAAACGGTAACATTTGGTTTTTGAAGAAAAGTGGACATTGCAGTGAATGTTGAGAGACTGCTTGTGGTTTTATTGAAGCTTTGCTTATACAACAGTTTTACTTGCTCTTATTGTGCCACGGGTGAAATTGAGGTATGAAGCACAAGATGCATTTAAATCTTCTCAATTTCTATTGTTACCTCTTGATTAATGCATGTCTTCAGTGCACACCATTTCAAAGAAAGAACTATCTCACTTCACATTCAGATCTGGTTACATTCTGGTGTGGAACGCCCACTTTTCTCTAATGCATTCCTGATTAATAAAATGAAGTCGCACTCATTATTTTAAAGAATTGTTGATTGTGATTACAGGTTTTAAATCTGTTCAGAGGTTAGTAGATTAGATCTGGTGGTCTTTGTTGTGAATGGTAGGCCTGTAACGATAGTGTTCAAGATATTTTCAAAGGCTCTGGTGATTGAGCGAGAGCCGGGGTTGTAAAGGTGTTGTTTTATGACATGTGAACACATTGCCTCTCATCTCCTGACAGACCTCTGATGTCTCTACTACATCCCTCTCTCAAAGTCTCTTTCGTGTTCCTATTGAGCACCAGAACACACTTCCATGGGGTTTTGGCACATGTCTTATTGGTTTAATTCTCTGAAATCAACAGACAAGTGATGCTCATGGTGTAAACAGACTGTGTTGGAAGTCGCAATGAAACCAAAGTTGCACCAGATGTTTTTTTCCGTATTGTGACGTGTGATTGTGGAAAAAATGTAGGGAAGGGACTTGTTTCTGTGTGTCGGTAGTTGATTGGATTGGACTGAGATGTGAGCATTGCTTTTAAAATGTGGAGGATGATGAACGTTAGCCTTGCAGGGGTGAATTTAAGCAGACTAAACTCCTGCATACGTTTTCTCTATTTTGATTAAACATTACAAGGTATATATGCATGGACAAATTGGTCACAACAAGATCTATAACATGCATCTAGAAAATAGAAAGGGTGAATTTTCACTTCATGCTGACCTTTAATGATGTTGGCTTCAAGAGGGGGGAAAAATCCTGTTATCTAACTCTTTTGGACCAGAGAAGAATCTCCATGGTAATTGATGTCATTCTTCACCAGCTAATTGTCCTTTGCCCTTCCTGTACCTCAGGAAGTGGATGGCCAGCTGCTAAATGCATCATAATTCTGATTTAGTCCGTTCCTCTTATTAAATTTAAAGCTTTAACTGTGAAAATAAATACATGTGAATAGTATTTCAAGGTTCCTTGAAACGAACCTGCACCCGATCTGCCGTTTCGTCCCTCACATGCTCCCCTGCAGTGTAGCGTGAGTAGGTTGCCTAGCAACATGCCTGAATATCCGCAGGTTTTGAGATCTTCAAATTGTCTGAAAATAAAGAATGAATGTGAGTGAGGGTGGGTGCGCAACAGAATAGATGCATGCACAATATATCAGTGATCATGTCTGTAATAATGCTGTAATTTGGAGAACAAACCCATCCCATGTCTTTTGTTGGAGTCCAAATTAATTATCCCATTTAATAAGCTGTAATGATACTCATCCTGTTTGTTTTCCCCATTTTTTCAATGAAGTTCTACAGTAATTTTGAGTTTTATTGAAGGGGTTAGGTTTAGCATTGGGGATGAGTTCTGTACAGTAGTATGGTAACATCCAGTCTGTATTTGGTTATATAATTTCTTATGTCTCACTATGGCTGTTTTTTAGGGATGCATGATATATCGGCCACCATATGTTCATTTTTTTATGTTATCGTTATCGGCCCGATAAGAAAATTTGGCCGATATATTAAAGCCGATAAATAATGGATTATTTTCTTCAGCTGAGACACTTCAGATGTGCTCTGTTCAACGTAATGGTTTTGAATTGCTTAACATATGATTGGAATCACTTAAAAAAAAGAAGCAAAATACAGTTCAGTGCAGTGCAAGTCTGTCATATAGGCTACATGAATTATAATGAGAACATTATTATTGTGTGCTTGGGACATGGATTTTAATGGTTAGACTTTTGTTTTTGTAATCAGGCTCTCAAAAATTATGTAAAATTAGAATTTAGATTTATCGGCAAATATATCGGTTATCGGCTTTCCGATATAAAGAATTATCTGTTATCGATATCGGCCAAAATGTGCATATCGGTGCATCCCTACTGTTTTTGCGTTCTATAAGTTTACCTTACAAACATTTCATGCATAAAACAAAATAAATGTAGGTTTACTTAAAGATCATTGCATGACTTCCACTCAGCTATTTTTCCTTTAACTTACAGGGCTTTTTTTTAGTAGGACAGACAGACTCTTCTTGGTAAACCTGACTTGCCGTTTATGCATGTACAAAATTGTCAGTTTTCTTATTCAGCAAATAACTTAATTCTGCATATATTTGCGCTCTATGTGGTTCTGTAGTTAATGATAATATTACTGTAAGATTTTGTTTATATATCTGCGATAAACAATTCTCGTACTGCATTGTCACTACCTGTTGTGAATCCCCATTGGTTTGTAGCGTTTACTGCTCAGTGACACCAGTCTGAGATTATTTATGTTCTGTGTCGACATGGAGGAATGACCTTTCACTGAAATCTAGTAATTTACAGCACAGAGAGAGACGGAGGCCACTCCCATGCTCCGGATCCGGGCACAGCTGTAGAGGTAGAAACTGGGCCTGGCCATGGAGACCACACTCAATGAGAAACGGCTAAAAAGAGAGAAAGAAGCAGCAGTAGCAGCGGCGGTGACGGTAGCAGGAATGAAAAGCCTTTGTGTGCTTAATAACAGCGCTGGCGCTCAGCCAAGGACTCGGGGAGTGTGGGATTAGCCTGAACAATCAGGACTGCAGGATCAAAACAAGGAGGCAGGAATGACGAGGTCACTGAGCTGCCATCTGCGCTGCCGCAGTGAGGAGGAGGGGAACGAGGGAGGAGGAGAGCGAGGGAGGACTGGCGGCACAGGATCTACAGGCAGCGACGATACTGACACGCTCAATACTCTAAACTGCAGCTTTTAATATGCGTGAGTTCTGCACGTGTCCAAACCGCTTCTCAATGCCTTTCATCAGGGGTTAAAGGATGTACTTCTGGTAGATAACTGGGGATGCACCGATATGAACATTTTGGCTGATACCGCTAACCGATAATTCGTTATATTTAAATGTCGATTACTGATATATTGGCCGATAAATCTAAATACAAATTTTTATGGTTTTTTTTTTTTTTTTGAGATCCTGATTACAAAAAAACAAAAGTGTCACCAGTAAAGCCATGTCCCAATCACACAATTATAATGTTCTCATGATACTTTTATGTATACTTTATATTTTCAAAGGATGCATTTAGATGACTAATAATTAGTGTGCCATTAATCGCATCCAAAATTTTCCAAAGTTTGTGTTTATGTAATATATGTGTGTACTGTTTATTATTATTTTGTATATATAAATACACACACATGCATATATATATATATATATATATATATATATATATAGAGAGAGAGAGAGAGAGAGAGAGAGAGAGAGAGAGAGAGAGAGAGAGATAAATAAGACTTTTTTTCTTAAATATATACATGCATGTGTGTGTATTTATTTATACAAAATAATTATACACAGCAAACACACAAATATATTATACGTAAACAAACTTTTATTTTGAATGCGATTAATCATTACCCAGCATTACTAATAAATTATTAATCAGTGAAACGGTCAAAATCCCTGGTTTAGATACTCTACAAAATGTTCTGTTTACTCTGCCTTTCATATTGTCTTGCCTGTTGAGAACATGTACAGCTTTGAGGTCCATGTAAAGGTCACGATTTATAAGTATGAATGTACTTTCTTACCACGTGTGTGAGAGACGTACACTAGGCCTCACACTCATCTACACAGCGTTGCAGTCGCCTTTGTGTGTGTTTGCTATAGAGAGGCTCTTTTATCACATAGCTGAAAAGCTCTTTGAAATCAGTGGCCTTCAACGCTGACGTGCACAGAAGACGTCCCACTTCTTTCCTATCGTTCTCTCACATTTATTTCGATTTTTTTGTTGTTGTTGTTGCTCTGCACACTTCTCCGTTGTAAATTAAAAAAAGGGACTGTGCATTTCTCTCTCCTTAAATGAACTTCCTGTCTTTTCTTGAGCCTGGCATTTTGTTTCTTTGTGCAGTCTAATGTTCTGTATCAATTCTTTGGACATAAAAAGTATGCATTTTAGTAAATACTCAATGCAGTGAGCAGTGGAATAACTAGTCCATGTGCTGCGTTTGCTTCAAGTTGTGAAATATTACCCACTGCAAACAGGCCTGTTCATCTTTCCCCCAACCATGTGGGCTGTTATGAATCTGCAGTGCAACCGTAGATGGTTTGGAAGGATCATTTTTTTCTATTAATGCACACCTGCATCTTTATTAAGCCGCATCTTTGTGCGTGGTGTTCTTACTTTGCTGCACTGTTTCATTTGTGAAATATGTACTGGCACAGAGATCAGAAATGGTGCACGCCGTTTACAATGTTCTTGAAGGTGCTGCACACACTTGTAGTTACAAACCCCTAAAATGAGTATTAGGCTAAGGCACGTGTTGTGTCCAGCGCTGTTAGGACCTCCTGAATTACCCCTTAATAATACAGCTTTTCTAAGTCATCCAAATTAAAGTCTTGACAAAGCAGCGACCAATTTTGTGACGTGCATCTGAGTGTAATGGATTATTGGAAAAGAAAAACTATAGTATTGGGACTAGGGAAGGGCATTTTTATAAACTTCTCATTTGATCATTGATAGGTCTCAAAAAAACGAGTATTTGGGGTGACGGGGCGTGACATGTTCGGAGAAGTCCAGTCTTTTTCACTGGAAGATTTAGTTATTACATTTTGATTTGTTTATGAGATCAAATCTTGACATCAAAGCACATCTTTAACATGCATTCAGAAAATAGAAATTTCAAAACCGATCCCCTAGACCAGCTACAGTCATGCAAAGTCCCAACCCTGCTCAACACGCATACCTATAGTCTAATTAGTAATAGTAATTGGGGTTGATTCCCTAATCATTTGCACCCCTGCCCTAGACTTGCACTAAAGAAGTGACCTCATGTCTAGGGACCAGAATATCAGGATATTGTGCTAGTTTTGCATCCCTTTCAATCACTTTTCTAAAAATGTTGTTTCTGGTTGTTCTTGTCCGGCTTTAAAAATGTTGGTTAGTGAATTACAAGTCGGCTTCAAACTGTTTGAAAAGTTTTTGAATGTTGCAGTCATAGATCAGAGTTATTCAAATGTTGTTTTCCATGTGATCATGTGACATTTTTCATCGGGCCTATTCGATCCCCAGCCTTGATTAAAAATGCGTCCCAGTGTATGTGTGCTGCAGATGGGCTGAGGTTGCTGGGTGATGTAATGTGAAACACAATATGCTTGGCTTTGTATGGACGTTCTGTGCATTAGGGCTCTATAGCCCTGCCTGCTGTATTTATCATCAATAATGCACAACGTTTCACTGCAACACACACACATAAGCGCCATTCTCTCTGTCCATTCACTGTGGGCCGCTTCAACAATCATCCATACTATATATTGAATTTCATATCCAGAATGGCCCACCGCTCCCTGCTGTAATCAGCCTGATACGAATCATGTTGAATGCAGTCTGGTCTTGTAGGTTGAATGAGGACTCGGTTGGTCATATAGTAAGTGGGGGCAGTGCTGATGGAGCGTAATGGGTCTTGTTGAGTCCCTCCGGGATGTAGCCTCGCAGACAGAGATGAAGTAGATGGTCTGCTGTTGTTTGTTGTTTGCTTTAAGAGCAGCTCTGATTGAAAGCAGACATCCCAAGTCTTTGCCATAACACAAGCTCAGAAAACACAGGCCAGAATTACCCTCACCTCTGATGCCGACACTCGCTGAGAAGGGTGATGTTGTTCAGGATGTGGATTGATGCCTTAGTGGTCTCGCTGGGGATTTAGTTTTAGTGCAATTAGCATGGATTGTTACAAAGTTTACAAATAATCAATGGGATGAATCAAATAATAGGTTTTTCAAAAGCTTCCCCATGCGCAACTGCATTCTGTGTGGTTTATTTAGGTCAGAAATGCCCAAACAAGAGCAATGCCATAAAACAAAATGCTAATTTTAATGTAATATATTGGTTGCTACATGATTGCTTTCTGGTCCAAATCGAAAAAGCACACACGATTCACATATTGAACAAGTACTAGCACACTTCTAAACAACCTACACAATTTATTATTCATATCTGTCTCACAAACTACTAGGCTTGTTACTTTTAGTACTTTGGATTTTGACTTATGTTTGGGATTTTTTATTTTTTATTTTTTTTTTGCCTTTTATCATCATATCAAGTTTGCCTTTTATCATCATATCATCACATCAAGTTTAATCTTTCCAAATACTATTTTAAGATCTAAATCTCAAGCAAATCTCAATGAACTTCTTTTTCATAGTGTAGAATTTCTGTAATCTTATGTTGTTTTAGTGTTTTATTTTATTTATTTGACAAATTCTATTGTAGAATTTTAACATTTATTCCATTTTTATTCCATTAACATTCCCATATTTATTAGGGATTCATAATATATCGGCCACCATATCGGTATTGACCGATATCGGTTTATTTTTATGTTATCGTTATCGGTTAATTTATGTTATCGGCCCGATAAGAAAATTTGGCAAATATATTAAAGCCGATAAATAATTGATTATTTCCTTCAGCTGAGATGGTTTTGAATTGCTTGAAATATGATTGAAATCACTTCAAAAAAGGAAAATACAGTAAAATGAAACATGTGCAGCGCAAGTCCATCATATCGGCTATATAAAAATTATAACGAGAACATCATAATTGTGTGTTTGGGACATTGCTTTTAATGGTGAGACTTTTGTTTTTGTATCATGCTCTCAAAAATGTCAATATATCGGTTATCGGCTTTCAAAAAAAAAAGATTTCACGGTTATCGGGATCGGCCAAAATGCTCATATCGGTGCATCCATACCATTTATCTAACATGAAAACACTTGTGGGTATAGGACCAAATTTTAATGCCTGTACACATCTAGTTTTTAGTATTTTAAAATATCACTAAAATATAAAAACCTTTTGTGTGCATGTTTAACCATAGTTTTACAGAGAAGTAGAAATGTATCTTCCTTGTTTAAAGGGAATTGCCCCTAATTTGAATAGACATTAGGCATAAAAAAAGGGTATGTAGATGAACATTAAACAATCACGTCTAAAAATAACACCAAAAGCAATCTGGACAGAACAGAGACTGATGTGAGTAGAGCTAATTACTCGGGTCTATAGCACACCTGAGGCCAAGCGGGTTGTAAGCAGGTTTGTCTGAAGCCCATCGACGCTGCTCTGTGGAGAGTTGTTGCTCATGCTGGGTTTATTTAGTGCTCACCTCTCGCCTGATCAATGTTCTGCTTTTCTGTTTTCCATTCTTTCTGCTCCCACAAAAAAAGCATGAACCATTAAGAACACTTTCCTTTTCACACACTTCCCTTTGGTCTAACTAACGCTCCTCATGCCATTGGCTGAGGGTCTGTGGCGCAGTGAGACATTTGAAAACTTGTTTTTTTTGGTCTGTTTTAATCATAGATTGTAAAATAAAATATAGACGTAGTGTCCGTGACGTCACCCGGGTTTATTTAGTGCTCACCTCTCGCCTGATCAATGTTCTGCTTTTCTGTTTTCCATTCTTTCTGCTCCCACAAAAAAAGCATGAACCATTAAGAACACTTTCCTTTTCACACACTTCCCTTTGGTCTAACTAACGCTCCTCATGCCATTGGCTGAGGGTCTGTGGCGCAGTGAGACATTTGAAAACTTGTTTTTTTTGGTCTGTTTTAATCATAGATTGTAAAATAAAATATAGACGTAGTGTCCGTGACGTCACCCGTGGGTTTCAGCCCAAAGTGGGCGGAGCCGGCCGTCGCCATCTTGGCTGCGAGTCACTCCCGGATAACTGAAAATGAGCAAAAAGGCGGATTATCTGAGGTGACATGACGCTAACAAACAGCAGACAAACGGCTAGAAGTGACATCATCGCAATCCACCTGTCACTCAAGTGGCCACGCCCTTAATTATGCAGGACTTTAAGGCTTAATATAATTTAAATTTAATTTAAAAAAAAATTCACCACCCTCACAGTTTTCATGAAGGACAAAATTACCTATATAGACCAAAACCACTTTTTGGACCAGGCTGTAAACATGTTTATTTCTGCATGAAAGTTGGGTATTTTAACATGCGTTTGAGACTCTTTTGTAGCCTGTCTCTAGTGGCCAGTCGATGAACTGCAGTTTAAAGCACTACCGTGTTGGTTTCAAGAAAGAGACCGAAAGGTTTCCGCTTGGTTTTAATCTAACTGAGAAAGACATTGAATAGAAACTGTGTCTTTTCCTCTTTGGTTTCTGCCTGAAATTGCGTTCTCTGTTCTCCCTTTATGAGCTGCAGCTCTCGTCTTATGTGTAGTATGTGAAAACAGCTTCATTGTATTGGAAAGGAAAAAGGGTGGGGGTGATTAGGAAACCAGATCCAGGCCTCTGCTTCAAAGGGAGCTGAAGACCTCTGCAGAGCCTATTGATTAAAGGAGGAATGTATTTGCCCTCGCGCTGCATGAGAAACACTTCGGGACGGCCAGCCTTGAAGGTGCATTAGACCGAAAGCTAGCCTCACGTTAATGAACACAGAACGGGGCTTCAGATACCAACTCAAATGTTTTAAGCATTTTGAACAGGCACTATGTTGTGTTGGAATAGCATCCATGTTGTAAATGGAGAGACTTTTTTGTTTTGTTGCAATTTTATTCAAATCTTCTATATTTAAATGTCCCATAATTGATTTAAAAAAAGTATGAATATATGTATATTTAATATCTTTTCAAAAGGATCTCGTATAAAATTGACTATCTAATAGGGGTGTAACAATATATATTGTCTTAACCCTCTACTGCATAGCGTTGCCCTCAGGCAACGGAAAGTTTTCTTAAGCCCTGTGTTCAGTACATTTTTCTTTAAATGATTGCAACCAATTAGAATGTTTGAAAAAGTATCAAAGAACAGTCCAATAAGGTTTGGAAGTCACTATCAAGCACCATTTGAAGGCGGGACGTCCTTTTCTGACACATGGTCACAGGAGCACATGGTGTGAGATGAAAGCAAGATTATTTGCTTTAGTAATCATATTTAAAATGACATGAACTGTACATAAAAAATATGTGTGTGTGTGTATGAAGGTGTAGAGAAGCCTTTTGGCAGGTTTTGTGAATTTTTTTTTATTTTGCATGTTCACAAATTCAGTTTTTCTTTTTGTTGCCTCAGGGCAACGTTATGCGATAAGGGGTACTTTTCAAGGATGTCTTGGACAATACCTCACAATGGCAAATAATGTGTTACAAGTAGGGAAGATGTAGGGTTCCTGGGTGCACAGGAACGACCAAAGTCACCAAAGTGACACTAATGTGCAGCATCCACAGTCATTTTAGAACAGAAAGGGGCCATCTACAAACTGTTCCCACAAAGTTGGGAGCATGAAATTGTCCAAATTGTCTTGGTATGCTAAAGCATTAGGAGTTCCTTTCACTGGACCTAAGGGGCAAAGCCCAACCCCTGAAAAACAACCCCACACCATAATCCCCTCTCCACCAAACAACCCCACACCATAATCCCCCCTCTACAAAACTTTACACTTGGCACAATGCAGTCAGGCAAGTACCGTTTTCCTGCCAAACCCAGACTCGTCCATTGGATTGCCAGTCAGAGAAGCATGATTGGTCACTCCAGAGTCCAGTGGCGGCGTGCTTTACACCACTGCATCCCACACTTTGCATTGCACTTGGTGATGTAAGGCTTGGAAGCAGCTGCTCAGCCATGGAAACCCATTCCATGAAGCTCTCTACAAAGTTTGGAGGTCTGTAGCTATTGACTCTGCAGAAAGTTGGCGACTTCTGTGCGCCTCAGCATGTACTGACCCCACTCTGTGGCCTAGTTGCTGTTGTTCCCAATTGCTTCCACTTTGTTATAATACCACTAACAGTTGACCGTGGAATATTTTGTAGTGAGGAAATATCACGAATGGACTTATTGCACAGGTGGCAACCTATCACCGCGCTTGAACTGACTGAGCTCCTGAGAGTGTTTGTTGAAGCATCTGTATGCCTAGGTTCTTGATTTTAAACAACTGTGGCCATGGAAGTGATTGGAACACCTGAATTCAATGATTTGGAGGGGTCCCAATACTTTTGTCATTATACAGTAGTGTATATGGGGTTGATTAGGATACATGAAGTACATGATATGACATGACGCACTACATGATACAAACCTATGTCTGTATCAAATCAAGTATATTGATGTGAATCAAATCAAGTGTTTTTCCCTTTTTACTTAAATGATTTCTTGACATTTTTTTATTATTTTTTTATTTTTGTATTGCTCTCTGAGAATTGTATAATGATCATTTTCTCTATGATTCTTTACCATTGTTGCATAACGTTGCAAAAAATATTAAAAATATTTTGGGTTGGGGGGGTTGGGGGAGGGACATTTTTCAATAAATCAATAAAATGTTCCCAAATGAGCCAGGAAATGATGTGAAATAATTTTCATTATTTCATCATTTCATGTGTCATCAAAATTCATGCAGTAGAGGGATAATATATCGCAATACAAAAATGCAACAATATGTATTGTGTATAATTCACTCAAAATGAAAATTACGATGCGTGAAAAAAGTTTTCAGTGTCAGAACAACATTAAATTGCTATATATAATGTTGAATATAATGTATAATAATGCAATGGGGGAATATTTGTGGGTCCTGATAATGCCAAATGTCTTGTTACCAGTATAAAGTGCCTACATTATATTAAATATGTCTAGTCAGTGAAAGAGCATATTCGTCTAAAATAATTTTGTATTTTCAGCTTCAGAATCATGAATATTGTTATTCTGGTGTCTCTATTGTCCTGTGCTTTGGGTTTCAGCACCAAGTCCAAGCCTGTTCATTTACACACACAATGAAATACCAAATTTAGCATTTTAACCACCTGTGCATTTTTGTTAACCGTCGTTTATCATATCTCTCGAGTATCACAATAATATCGTATTGTGAGTTTAATATCGTGATATATATCGAATCGTGACATGAGGGCATCGTTACACCCCTAATATTAAATATTGTGTTAAAAAAGAGCTTTTTCTGGTGTGCCGTGTCTCATGCAGTGTGTTTGGAGTGTATGCTGCACAGTTTGGTTTATGCAGTGGGTCAGCCCATGCATAATGCACTCATAGATCCACTGCAGAACAGTGCGAGTCGTTCGCTGCCTTGCTTTTACGTGCTCACGGTTTGTGCATGTGTTTACCAGCTTGTATTCAATCACCAGATATTTATTCTCTGATTATTCTCTGATTTGATTTGCTGTGCGTGAGTAGAGTAGATGACCCTGTCATTAAAAGCAAGGCAAGTTTATTTATAAAGCACATTTCATACACTATACATAGAATATACATGCTTTACATAGAAAGGAATAAAAGTAATCACAAAATAAAAGCAAGGACAATTAAAAGTTATTCAAAATGCTTTACATAGAAAGGAATTAAAATATCACACTATGGCCGTTCAAAATAAATAAGCACAAAATAAAAGCAAGGGAAATTAAAACAGTTATAAAATTAATTAGAGTGAAATGAATTAAAGTAGTAAAAAGATGATACATAGAATAAACTTCAAAATAAATCTAGTTTTACGGAGTCTGTGTTTATTCGGCGCACATAAGAATTCAATTGGACGTCTCAGATGGACCCGCTCTAAACTCGCTCTAGGACTGACCTCGGGTTCACTGCCCCATCGGTCCAAACCCCATTGGCTCGGAAGCTCTAGGACTGTAAGAAGACTGTAATGGCCACTTCTCCTCTTCCTTCGCCTCTCAGACTGCGGTGTTGTTCACTAGTTCTGTCTCGCTCGCCTCTTGCTTGTTTTCTCCTTGCTGAGAACGGTACAGAATCTGACTTGGGTAAATAATTAAATATGCAGGAGCCTCAGCCTCTCTTCCAAACACTGCCTATGTAGGTCACCATGACTCGCTTATTTTACGCTTCACAAACCCACAGATTTCTGCACTCAGCGGCTCCTCAAATTTAAGAGGGAAAAAACAGAGCATGTTCATATGATGTTTTCATAAATTGCTTGTGTTGATAGTTTGCCATATTTAATATGTTGTGATTCTTAGTGCCTTTTTAATATATTGCACATTACACGCATCTGTAAAGCTTTTTGGCGCTGATTTCACACTGACACTCCTCATTGGCAATACATCATCATAATGACTTCGCTATTAAAACCAAACCTCGTCCACATGCATTAAACATGACGTCACCCTTACAGTGCCTTTCATTAGCTTTCTGATGAGTGGAGTTGCATGGAAGATATGATTTTCGCAGAATTGGACTGTGAAGAGCAATTTCATCTGGCCCTTTTAAACCAAAATCGAATAAAATAAAAAACCCCGATTTGCAGCATATCAGTCGCACATGAATAGTTTTAAAGATATATGCATGTACATTAACTATCTTTAATGTTTACGGTCTTTTCTGGCAGGATAAGTAATATTTTAGAACTTGTTTAGATGAGCGTGTCTACGGCACTAGCCTAGTTAAGCATGAACATATATGAATCCTGTGATTATTTGCAGAAATTGATTCAAATATACATTGAATATTATATTATATTACGAAATTGCACTGTATTATTAAAAAGGTTAACCATGCATCCTCTGGCTCGGAGTGATAGAATTAGGGTTGCAAAGGGGCGGAAAATTTCCGGTAAATTTCCATGGGAAAGTTAAGCTGGGGAATTTTGGAAATATTCATTACCACGGCAACCGCTTGCGCGTCCACTCTGAAAGTAACTGTACACATAAGAGACGGATAGTTACATTATTTAAGGTTATTTCTATTCATTAGAATGTTGATATATGAACTTGTTGTCAAGTAAGCCCCGTTGTGAGCATGTGCGTCTCTCTGAACTTTCAGTGTGCTGCACTGCTCTAGTTGACTTCTAGTCTTGTGCTTCTGTACATGTGATGGAGGCGTGCACTGTGCCAGTAGGGGGTGTGGTCTCAGCCATGCAGTAAGCAGTGTGCTATGTGCATGTGATTGAGGAATGGCATGGATATTCAAGTGTATTTGAATGGCATCTGTTTGTTTTAGTCAAGATTATGCTAAAATATACTTTCCTCAACTATATTTAAGTTCCCTATGAAGAGCCAACCTTCAACTTTGAAAATTCCCAGTTTATTCCTGTTTATTCCCATAAATTCCTGTTAATTCCCTTAAATTCCCATTAATTCCCATGGAAAGTTTCCATCTTTGAAAATTCCCAGAATTTTGCAACCCTAGATAGAATAAATGCTTGGAAATAAAGCGTTACATGTCTTTAAAATCAAAGCATGATTTCTCTGAATAAGTTGTGAAGTGTGTATATTATTCCCTGTTGCCTTTTGACCAACATCCGCTTCAGACTCTTGGAGATCTTGGAAACCGTTAAAAACGCCACAGGTCAGCTCATATTATATGGCGTTTTACTACTGTAGCATGCCATTTTGCATATGAAATGTTATTTGTATTATTGAGCTAATTATCCATTTAACCAGCGTTTAAGATGCTATCTTTCCTGCTTAAGGTGCTATTAACAGAAACACTTAAGTCATTTACAGTTACTGTATGAATATTATATAACGCAACATAATTACATAACCACAGTGAACTATACATGACTAATTAAGTTGCATGCACATGTTCCTGACTTTAAACAAATAATAATTTAAATTAAGACATTTGCATTGTAAGAATGTTTAGGGAGACTTCAGATATAAAAACACTGACTTGTTCGGTCATGTTTTCTCATTAAAATCAGATGATTTCATATTAATTCAATAGAATGTGAGGGAATCACAATATGGCTTCACTTTTTATGACGTCATGAGCAATCCAGTCATTTAGATCAGTGGCTTGGACCAACACTGTTGGTGAACTGTTGTAAATGGACTTGGTTTTTAGTGTCATTTACTTATATCTTTACATGTGTATCTTTGAGCACAGGGTGGCCGCGGGTCCTTAAAAAGTCTTAAAATGTCTTAAATAAAGTTTTCCTAATAAAAGGCCTTAAAAAGTATTAAAATGTCTTAAATTCAGATTCGATAGGTCTTAAATATTTCTGGTAACGTTACCGCAAAAATGTCTCCAGTCTGACGGACCTAATGTCCGTCAAATAAGCAGTGAAGCATCGAATCGCCAGAATGATTCAGATTTTATTACATAAACAGCTATTGATAATGATAATGTAGGCTTTTTCTGGTAACGCTGTTGAGGCTCGCGCTGCTTGTCTCTGTGTCTGTCATAGATTTTAAAGGAAGAAATCAAAACAAATGGGCATAACGGCAAACATAAAGAAACATACTGAGGTAAAAATGAGGATGGTTCTGTTTTATTTCATTTAATGTAAGTGGCGATTGATAGCCTATAGTTGATAATAATATAGGCCTACCTAATGTATACGGTAACAATGTTGCGCTGTTGAGGCTCGCGCAGTTATTTATAACATAGTTAAGAAACAATAAATAGCTAGGCTACACACGACCAGAGAGCTGTTTTCCTGAATGCCATCAAGATTGAAACCAAGACTGATTTCATTACAGTTCAATAAACAAATAGTTAAAATTAAGTCACTTACATTTTAGACGCAATGACTGTTTTTGTTCTGTTTCAGCAGCGAAAATAGTTCCAAACAAAGATTGCGCATCTCGGTTGAGTCAAAGAATCAATTACCCATTCATAAACTGCCTCATTCTGAATAAATCAGCCGTTTGAACGAATCGTTTGAATGAATGACTCAATGACTCGCTCATTAAGACGGTCGCCTGCCGCCTCCTACTGGCGGTTTAGTTTCATAAAGTATCATCTTTTCAACATTCCTTATTTGTATATTCAAAAATATTTAAAATAATCCAATTTAATACAGTTATAATTTTTCAATGTAAATTGTTTAATTTGATTAACAGCCTAGTGTCTTATTATTTTAATTGAATATATTGATCAAATTTAAGAATTTGAAATGAAAGATGAAGCATACATTTAATAAAATTAGGGGAAAAATGCCTTTTTATAAAAGTTACAAAAAATAGTGCTTTCAAACAGTGATGTAATGAAATATTGACAATTTAAGTTTGAAGGGAGTAAAGCCTCTGTTTAGGCTATTAAGTAAATGTAATTTTGCCAAAAGAAGAACTTTTATTTTAAATAAATGTTCCTTTTAAATCAGGCTACTTCAGTGTGATATTTTACCATATTATCATGCTTAACACTGATCATTTAAATAATTGTAATGTGATGATCAGATGCAGATATCTAAATCAAAGAATTTGGGTGGTTTGCGGGTGGACTATCTATTTTTATTAGTGGATTTGGATGACTCAAAGTGCACCAGATTAATGAATTTATCTTTAAAAATGTACAAAATTTTCTTCCGGGGGGGCATGCCCCCGGACCCCCCTACAAGTACCAAGCACCACCCACAAAAATAATGTGGGAAACACATTAGGCCATATGATGATCTACAAAAAAATACAAATTTAATTATCTTATTATTAAAATACATTATTAGGATTTTACCACCTACGCCTCATTTTGAGCCAGGAAAAACCCTGAGTAACATAACATGACAGGAGCTATTTTGCTGAATATTCTCACGATTGCAAATGTTACATTGATTTTAGTTCAATAAACAAGTAATGATTATTAAATTATTTCAATTACTTAGCTTAAATATTACATATACGCATGTAATATATTGTGTATTTCCATCACAGGTTTGGTCTTAAATTTTATTTAAAGTGGCATTAAAAAGGTCTTAAAAAGTCTTAAATTTAACTTGTTTATATCTGTAGACACCCTGGAGCAAGACCTCGCTGGCCATGTTCCCGACAGACTAGATGTGGAGAACATTAATGTCTTGGACTTCCTACAAGAACATCTTTTACCACTTTTTTGGCACTATGGTGCTCCTCAGATGTTTGCAATTAAATGCTGTGCTGATCAACACCAAAATCTTCTCCAAAACACCATTAACAAACTAACAGCATGATGTTCCTCATGAGGAATGTTGTTACAACTTTGTGGTGCCCTTAGATGCCCCAAAGCTATGACTTTTAAAGACTAAATCGTGTCTGCTAAGTACATTTCTCTATGGTAATAGTTTAACAACAGCTTCGCATATTGGCAGTTTTTGAACTGCTCAAAAAATATGTTCATAATGAGATTTTGTGCAAAGCCAGGACTGATACTTATAGCTAATGATAGTTTATGCACAATATGTCAGTATCATATCAATTTTGGCCAATATTAGATTTTTTTTTAAAGAAAATAGATGAATGAATAAAACGTACTGACGATATTGGATGTTTTAATGGTGTATTTGACAATTCAATCTTTTTTTTTTTTTTTTTTACAAGGTACAGCAATATCTGCATCTGACGATTTTCTGTTTGGCCGTTAAGGACTTTTATTTATATTAAATACATTAAATACTATATATTTTGTGTTGGAAGCGGGACTTTTATTTTGACAGCATGCCAAATCTTTGAATATCTAATAAACATTTAATTTCACATACCTTCCAGACTTAATCAAATTCAGTTGTGTGAACTTCTAAAACATGTAGGCTACACTGAATTAAATGCGGACAGACGATTTCAACTTAATGAAATCTATGCTTTGCTATATCCAGTTATGCACTGTCATATCCATGTCATTTTCACTGTGCTGTATGTAAAATTATTGTTATTTTGTCTTTATTTGAAAAATATGATTCCATGAACTTGATAAATTTTGCATGTTTTACTATCCATAACCAAATGCATTTCAACTTGCGTTTGCAAAATTCAGAATTAAATAAATATGTTGCGATTTGTACAATTAGACATTTTTTTGTGAATGTAAGTGTTTTATGTTGTGTAAGTGTAGCATAATTTGCACATGCAACAAAGATGACGTGCATTTGTGGACATCAATGCATCGTCTTTTCTGAGACTCATTTTTCTCATCTCATTTGATTCATATGGATTTTGAGACTTTCTTTTCATAATTTTCAAGCATTTCACAACTCACACACAAACAACTACAAATAAATAGAAGAAATAAATGAAAAAAAAATTTGTACTATTTGTACAAATTGCTACACATTAATTTAATTCAGAATTTGATACACGCCAGTTGAAAGGCCTTTGGTTGTGGATAGTAAATTATACCTGCAACATTTATCAAGTTCATAGATAATCATGCATGTTAATCATTTTGAGATCCCATACTCATCCCATACAAATTAAGTAAACATAAATTATAAATATATCTGCTGTATATCGGCCACTCTGCTCTCTAAAATATTGGCATTGCCCATCAATATTGGTCGAACCACTATTAGTGACCAGCAAAATAATGCTTTTTATTTATTTAATCAGGGACAGTACACATTAATGTGTCAGATTTAACCAACAGCGGCTAATTTTCATCAGTTGTCCCATTTTGCAGGTTGATGTTAAGGACATACACAACACAAAAATTATAAAAAAACAAAAAAAACTACTGTACCAGAGTATTAATAAATGATCAACTGAGTAAACTAATGTCTGAAATGATCTAATTCCAATCAGAGCCTAATGAGACCAAAAGAGTTTTAAAAGTGCAAATTGATACCAATGAGCTCACAGATGCATGAAGCATTTTACATTGTTCACTGCTTTGTTACAGGACCGTTTAAAATGCCGTGTAAGTGTTTGATCCTGAACTCGTCTTATTTGCGAGACAGATTCGGAGGGCTGATTGGTTCTAGTGTGGGAAGCGAGCTCAGTTCTTTCTCCACACACATGACTGAGGATCTACATATGAAAGAGACCTTCTGCTCATGAACAGAGACGCCCTGACTCTGCCATTGTCCCCTGAAACTCGACGGGCCCCTCAATGCCCGTCCTCTGTTATGCAATCCTGTGCTCTGTGTGTCGGGAATGCATGTGCGTGCCTGTTTTCAAGAGCGAGGCTGGTGAAAGAGGCCGGTCTGGGGGAAAGAGGAGTGGGCGACCGCTGTCAGATGCAGGAATTAGGGAGACGGTTAAAGAAACGGCAAACTGTGACCTAGTTTTGGAGAGTGTTTACAAGCATGTCAGTGCGTGTGAGAGAGAGAGTCGTCGTGTTTGACAGTGTGAGGGATTTTGACGAGTCACTTTAGCTCACGGCCACGGGGCGATTAGACGACAGACGCTTATACGCCAGATACACTTTCACCACAAACACCCCAACATTACAACCTCTCTCCGGGATGGAAAGGATCCATGTGGATGTAAGGTTATCGTGAAACTGAACTGGAGTTAGCGCACACACCCTGTGGTCATCTATCTTCGGGAACACTTTACAATAAGGTTCATATGTTAACAAATACAACCTTTGATTTTAATAATGTATTAGTAAATGTTGAAATTATGTGCATACAACTTCATATAGTTCATTCTTAGTTCATGTTAACTACCTTGAACAATGAACAATACATCTTCAGCATTTATTCATCTTAATTTCAACGTACTAATATGTTAATAAAATCAAAGGTTGTATTTGTTAACATTTAGTTAATGCACTGTGAACTAACAATGAACAGCTGTATTTTTATTAACTAATATGAACAAGGATTAATAAAAATGCATTGTTCATTGTTAGTGTAAATAATGTTAAGTAATGAACCTTACTGTAAAGTGTTACCCTTTCTTCACTCCCAAAGCTCAGTGTGTTCATGAGTGGTTTCCATGTCCCTGCTGTTCCTTCTGGAAGACCAAGGGTTTTCTTTACACCACCCGGCCTTTCGCAAGTACACCAACGCGTGCAATCTGGCCTGGTAAAGACACGGTTCGGCTGTCCCTCTGGCTCCTCCATTATTCTGTCGTCAGGCGTACCTGATGGTGATGCCGAGCTGTCCATCTAATCAATATCAAATAGCATGCATTTGATACCAGCCTTTCCTAGCGTTCACTGAACCACTCAGAAACGTTGGAAACCGGTGTCTGGTTTGGGCTGTCAAATAAAAAGTAGAATTTCCAATATCATCAAATAAAAATAAAAAAACTACATTCGAATGCAAAAACCGTGCATTTGAATTTTATGTGTGCAGAGGCGCGAGACATAATGACGTAACTGGCGCGGTTTGTTTTTGTTAGCTTATCCAGTGTAGCGCCGCGTTGTTACTTAGAAAAATGGCGGGGAAACCCTCTCAGTTGTTGGCAAAGATCATGTAACGACACACTTGACCAAACATGCACATCAGTCAGAGCTGAGCGTGTGCTTTCATCAGCTGGAAACAAGCTCTCCGCACTCGCGGAAGTTGAGCGTCGGGTGTTTTCGACGAACAATATGTAGATGTAGTGAGTAGAAGTGAGTGTTTCTGAATGTCAGTTTGTCCTTTTGTGTTCATGTAGTAACGTTACATTACGCTTGGTGTGTTTTCTTAGGTTACTGATGCACTTACAATGTTATGCACTATTTTTTCTTTGCATGCACATTTAAAGAAATTATATTTGATTTAAGAACAATTGTTTCAAAAGTTAATGCACTTTAAAATTTCAATTTCAATAAAAGATGCGATGCTTGATTTGGTTTATATTTGCTTATTCCGCACCCTCTTGTGGCCACAGGAGACAATACAGTACTTTTCCCCTCTAACATTAAGTATTGCCTTCAGAATTCAAATATTTCCAATATTAAAGAAAGAAATTCGAATTTATCTTTTCAGCCATTTTGACAGCCCTTGTACACATGCTACTAAACACAACTCTCCCTCTTGTTTGGCTTTCGCGCTCCCTCCTCGTCTAGAAATGTTTTATAGCTGCAAGTTTTTCCACTAAGTGTGGCTGTTTGCAGTGAGCCGTCTGAAGGAAATTCCAGACCGAGCGGGAGAACGCTGGGCCGTGGAAGCTCTGCTGCGTAAGGCTTTTTCTGCCTGGCATGAAGTGTGGTCTCGCAGCCAACAGGGGAAATGCGTATGGATTAGAGAGCTGGTCAGTGAGCCCTGAACAGAGGCTTATTTGAGCTGGTCTCGGCTGCGATGCGGCTTTAGCGCTGAGAGCGACGAGACCGACCTTATTTGCCTAAGGCCTTGTTCACACTTACAGACTTTTGTTTGAAAACGCATCTTTTTCTCTCCGTTTTGGCCTTCCGTCCACATTGAGATGGCGTTTTTACCAATGACGTAAGTTTAGTCATGTGACGCATATTGTACCAATAGATATTCATGTTTATATTGGTATTGTGCCTGTTATGTGCTGTTCACTTTCAGACTGTTGTTACCTCACACACTCTTCATATCTCAGTCCTGCAAAGATGACAGAAAATTCACTCGCATCTGCTGTCCTGCGGCGAAACATAAGAGTTTTGGACCAAACATGTAATAGTGAGTGAGTGCGACCTGACGCATCAGTGAATGAGATATTTTGCTAAAAGAAATGATCCTGTCAGAAGAATTGCGCAATAACTTCATTATGTATTTTTCCGTCTGTATCCTCTCAGTGAGCTTTTGTGAGGATTTACACATGTCCGGTATAAGGTGAATTTAGCGTTTTCAGGCGTTTCCCAAAAGTTTCTCATCCACAACTCCTGAAAACGCCAGTGTGGACGGAGAGCGTTTTTAAACGAAAGCGCCGTCTTCAAATGTATCCGCATTAATGTAGACGTAGCCTCAGTTGCATGCATCTGAAGGTGTCAAATATGCTTTGATTTGAAGAGTGAGCTCTTATTGTAGCAGGTTTGGTGTTGAGACACAACCACACGAGTCTTCTCTGCAACTGATGCATGTCTTTTGCTCTGCGTCTGTTGTTTTTGAAACACACATTGTTGCTGAGGTTCAAAGGCTCAGCTAACATGTCAAATCTTGTCCTATTTCGGTTAAATGTCAGTGTTTGTGTTCGTGTTCAGGTGAATAGTTGCAAACCTGCTGCGTTTGATTTACTTTAGTAGGACGCCGAGATATCTGCAGAAAACCCGTATTGAAGCGGTCTTCAAAATGGAATTACCTGTATGAAGGAAATCAAAACCAATCCTGCACAAATCTTGCATTCAAACATATGAATTTATACTGCAATGTCTCATTTCTCTGTGTTGAAGCATTTTATTTGATGACAATGCTGTGCTTTAAAGATTTGAAGATATGGTTAATTTCAAATATGATTCTGTATGAGGTTGCAGTTGCCACTGGTTCTCTAGTCCAGACTATTCATGTTTCTTTAAGGAATATTAGCCTATTGCGTATCTCTTTAAGTTTAGATGGTGTGTATAGAGTCAAAATGACACTTCATCTTCATGCATCTATCAGAAACCTTAAAAAAAAAAAAAAAAAAAAGAAAGTGAGCTTTGGCTATGCATCCTTAACTTACATGACACTACCACTGACTAGTTTCCCAGGATGCCCAATATATTGGTAATCTTAGCGATTTCAGCTCTCAGTGGCACTTTTTACCATTACCAGCATCAGTCTGAATGGGATGAGACTATATGCAGATGATATCAGATAAAAACCCTTTTGTTTTTGGCAGGTTTCTGAAGTACCGTTATCCTTCTGTTCAACACATTAAAATGTAGAAATTCATTGCAAATTCAAAACCATATGCATTTATAATATCAGCCATTATAAAGACAATGAAACAAAAAAATCTGGATATGCCTTTGTTTTCCCATTAATTTTTCCCATGAGGATTGAAAAAAAAACAGTATTAGTTTGAGTTATACAGTTATGCATATTATGCATATAAATATTTTAGCAGTTGAGAGCATTTATATAAACTGCTTCAGTTTTTTCACCAAAAATTCTGCTGTTTAACACAATTATTTAAAATACAAGTTGAAATAATGCTAGCTGAATGCTCCAACATTAACGCATTAGCAGCCTCGTAGCTCACAGTGTTTGCTCTATATATCCCTTTGCTATAACATCGAATGTGACATTCTCAACATTAACACACGGTAATGGACGCTTTGGTGCGTAAAGGTCAAAGGTCATTACATTGATGCCTGGGGGAAAAAAAAACACACTTGAATTATGAATCAGCGTTCACGTAATAAGCAGATTGTTTTAGCATTCCTTGCGCATATAAACGTTTCTCCTGGACACAGATCGACAGCTTACCGCCGCAACACACAAACACAGACGCTCTTGGCTTCAGTCAGATCCAAACAGCAGATCCGGGTCCGGGTCCTCATGCCACATCACAGGGGCTGACGGGGTTGAATCATTGTGTAAACTCTTGCTGTAAATTAAAGAGGGTGACGAAGTCTTCGCGGAGCCTCTTGGAAGAAGCCTTTCGCCAGTTGCAGAGAGAGACCCAGCAAAGGGCTTTTATAGCAGCCATCACTTGTCCCTGTTTAGTGATGTTTACGCTACGCTCTGCACCGCACTGCACTCTGGGAAATGTGCTGATAAAAACAAACACCCATCTGAACATGTCACCTGAGCCTTTGCAATAATTCATCTTGACAACTGCCCGCAGTGTTTCTCAGAGTATGTTTACTGCAATTCATAAACTATTTGCTAAGATAGCATGCATCCAGTGCTTAACATGAACAAGCAACCGCTTTAATTATTATCCTAACCATCAATCACTCTCACTAGCCCCGCCCACAGCGGAATCTGATTGGTTCAAAAACCCCTCATGTATATTTAACATCAAATATTTTCTTTTCACTCATCATTTCCACCTTTATTGATAGCAGAACAACTATGACCGTAATAGTGCTCAGTAATAAACACCTCAATTTAAAATGTTAGTATATTTTGGAAACTTATTTAATCATAGTGACTGCTTGTATCATCCCCGAATGCCGAGTTTCACGGGGAGGATTTATAAACCAGAATATGAGTATTTTAATAGATATATTTACAAGTATATCGAACAGAAACGAAGCACAAACATTTGCTTGACCAGCAGCAACATTGCAAAGTTATTTATTTACATCCAACTCTCTTTGCAGAACACACAATCCCTGCTCTCGTCCCCCCCGATCATCTCCTCCTCCATAACCTTGTTTCTTTTTCTCCTTTTCAGCGCACACACAATCTGGAGCATCTAATCATTTTTTATCAGAACGCCGGTCTCACACACGCGTGATCTTATGTGATTTCCTTATCACTGTTCGTGTGTGTTTGGTTGTGAAACCTAGTTTGAGTTGTGTGCGATTCTTCCTCTTGAAAAGTCATGCAATGTGAAGCCCTGTTGCCGATCCAGAGTAAAATGTGAACGCAGCAGAAACTGAATGCTAACCCAGATAGAAGAGTGTGTTAATCTTGCAGTGTGAACTGAGCCTCTCAGTTTCTGTCTTCTTTACTACCCCCTTTTTTACCTTTAGGAATAGTATTACAAATGTTTTTCTTTTTTCTTTTTTTGGGTTAAACCCCTCCAGATCTCCAGCCAGGAATGCATTAATTAAATATACCGGTCTTACGAATTCATCCCTGTTACTAGAAGGCACAAGTCCAAAACCATTAATTGGTGCAGCTCTACTTTGCCTAATGAGAATATTGATTATCACCACGAGCAGCTGGCCGTCTGTTGACACACACACACACACACACACACACACACACACACACACACACACACACACACACACACACACACACACACACACTGCTCCTTTCTCAGCAGCGTATCACTGCAATCAGACTACAGAATAGGGCTGGGTATTGACACCAGTTTCACAGTTCGATACGATTTCGATTCACAAGCTTGCAATTCGATTCTGATTCAATATTGATTATTTTGGATATCAGACACAATACATGATGGCACATTTTCTCAAGGAAAGCAAATCTCTTAACTAATGCTGTAAACTATGGGAGTCAGTTTATTTCTAGAATAATAAAGTTATATGAAATATAAACATTTAAATGGTGGCTGTCATAAAAACCTGCCAGATTTATTCAAACATGCATTAAATATTGAAGAGCATTAAAAATTATAATGAATATGTAATATGGTGCCTATATTTAGCAAAATGCTCCTCTCTTCAGTTAATTTTTCTAGCTGACTAACGAGTTTATGGTCACTGGATATGGTTTTTCTGAGGTAAATGTGAGTTTACATGACATTGTTTACTGACGTCTTTCCACGGTTGAAACACTGATTGAGCGACTCCATGTCACATGATACGGACTTCGATAAGTTGTACGGTCTTTTAACACACTTTATAGATGCTCATTCATGTTTATTTCGCGCTGTAACTGGTATTATTAAGCCGGAAGAGAAGATCATGTGCTTCTCTCGAGCTGATCTCACGCCACAGCGCCAACACGTTATTTATGTTTTTGAATTTCATAAGAAAATGGACGTTATTTGAAATCTGAGACTTTTTTTTTTCGTGTCAATAGTAACAAAGCACAAAGATTATTGGGATGTATTGGATGGGATGTGCGCTACAATGTTCCAATCATTCATCAACTGAAAACAGGATGACTAGCGTAATCGATTCTTGGGATTTAAGAATCGATATCGGTTCGTAAAAATGAGAATCGATTAAAATCGATATTTCTTACCCAGCTAGAGACTCTCATCAGTGTTATTTCTTTCTCTGAATGCAATACTAGATTACTGCATATTGCACAGTACTATACTGTTGTGTAAAACAAGTAGGCCTATGTCGAAACAGTGTGTTTCTCCTGTCACACGAGCACATGAGTCTGTAGAGCAGTGCTGTATAAAACAAACCATTAATTAATTTAATATTGATTTTTCCTGTATAATTGATAGAGTAAATGTAGCATTCTGTGCAATACTAGGTATTCCATGCAGTCAGATGCAGTGTGTACACCAACCGTACATAGTACTGCAAAAATAGTGCAAGTATTTATAGATCAGGGTTTGTACAAGGTGCTTAAAGTGCTTGAAGTTTTTGAAGAGGAACTTGGAAAGTACTTGAATTATTGATTTTTTTTTTTTTTTTTTTTTTTTTTCTGGAAATAAAAACAAAATAATCTTTTTACCCAAAATTGATGCTGCAGCCCGTCTGAGATATAGATCTATGAGCTTGATTATTAAGTTTATGATAATTATATAACAACTTTCATTCTTCAGGTCAATCATGGAAAAAAAATACATTTGAATAAGGAAGTATAAGGATAGTATCCCATGCCTGACAGCGCTGGTCAATGGATTGATCTCTATGAAGTGAACCATCAGATACCATATATGTATATGTGTAATTTGAGTAAAAATATAAAAATAATAATAAAGATATTGTTTGATAAGTACTGATTGTAGTCTTCGAAATCCAAATAAGTAGTCCTGGAATTTCCTATTAAGAATCCGTGCGTATGTATAGAGTAGTGTGTCATCCCGAACATACTCTCTGATTGGTTATGATTGGACTGAGTGGTATAAGCTTGTAGCATTGATGTCGTTCTTTAGCGCTCACACACGTGCACGTGCTCCCTCGTCTCTGTGGTGAAGTATGATCAGACCGAGACCACGCTGCTAACTGTGAGCCGCTCTTATCCCCCTCCCTGATATTTAATATGCCACTTCTCCGGTCCAGTTTCCACTCCAGAGCCCGTCTGCTCCGTACACACACCAACACACACGCCTGTGTGCATGTGCAGTCATTCCTGCCGCTCTGTCCCCGCGCCTCAGAGACTCTATCAGGAGTGCACTGGAATAAAGGGTGTGTTTGCTGTGTGTCGTCTGCGTTCGAGGATCAGGTTTCACCACCATTCCTCAGTTTATACACCCTTTTTAGGGATCCTCCGGCGACTGCTCTGTTAGCCAATGGCTATGAAGTCTGTCTGGACCCAGACATTAATTAATCATGAGATTTGTTCTGGTATAATGGTTGTTCTGCTTTAGTTTAGTTTGTCCATATGCAGCTAGTTGAGTCGGTCTTAAGGTCATGTTTACCAGACACCAAATATAAAACCAAAATTGATAATAAAAACTGTTGTCACAAAGTCAATTCAAAGACACAGTTTACTCTGTTAAATGTTTAAGTCCACTTCCACGTAAGTCCACATAATGTTTAAGTCCACGTTTAAGTTAAAACACAAGTGGAGTCGCTGAATCCATAGTCATAAAAAGTCATAAAAATTGAATTTTCTCTATCATGGCAAAATTTAGACGAATAAACCAAAAGTAAGGCTGTACACTACATCAAATGGTGATTATGGATCAGTGTTTGTGAATATTAAACCACACAAAAAAGACGGTTTCATTTACTACACACTTTTAATCAGGTGTTTTCAGCATCTGCCGTCTCGCTTATTATGAAGACATGAACATCATCCGAGAGTCACTTCACCAGTATTTCACCAGTTCAGGCCCTTTAATGCAATATACAATATTTTTATTACAATATAATGTTTTATTATTAAATGCAGTCCTGTTTAGTTCCAGCAATACTAATAATTTGTTGTTACAACGAATCAAAAGTGACACTTTGAAGGGGTTAAGCTTAGAAATGATAACGTTCTCAGAGGCTTTTTACATGCTGACAGTCCAGCTGTTACTGTTAGCACACTTACTAAATAGTTAACTTATCCAGTCTGTTCCTCGTGAAGCCATGTGACTGTTGGCTTAAGTGCATCGCAACAGTCATAGAACCTTTCATTTTGTTTGTCACACACACACACACACACACACACACACACACACGAAATGAAAGGTTCTATGACTGTTGCGATGCACTTAAGCCAACAGTCACATGGCTTGAGGAACAGACTGGATAAGTTAACTATTTAGTAAGTGTGCTAACATTAACATCTGGACTGTATATTTGTGTGTGTGTGTGTGTGTGTGTACACTAGAGTGATTGGTTGTTTGGGAGTCCTTGTGTTGAAGACTGACCATGTAGCCATGTGACTGTTAGCATTGCAGCGCAGTCATAGAACCTTTCATTTCAGAAATGCTGCATTCTTAGTGTGTGTGTGTGTGTGTGTGTGTGTGTGTGATTGGTTGTTTGGTAGTCCCTGTGTTGAAGTCTGACCGTGGAGCCTGCGGCCCAGCCTCGGGGCACAGATGACAGGCGCTCTCGACACTCCTGTGCCCTGCTGTTATCCACTGCCTTTCACTTCAACAACTCTCACCTGAACATCTTTGGTTTACATGCATTTTCCCATCAAGAGATGCAACTATCACGGTTGAGGTTTTTGAATCTTTACACAGTTTTAGAAACTGTATTTTGCTTTGATTATGTGAACATGCATGCGTGTGCCAATCATTTTGAGACTAAATTCCTCCCACACAAATTAAGTAAAGTAAACATAAACTATAAATGTATCTGTTTTATCCCATAAACGCATAAAGATTGTGAATCACATTAATGCATTAGCGTGCCAGCTCTCCAAGGGCGTCAGCGGAGGTGGACAGCAGTTCTGGGTTTGGATTATGCAGGCATTCGCTTGTCTTTTGGTTCAGTTTTTAATGGCTCTACATTTGAGCTGAATATTTGGCTACATTCAGAAGTGGCCCAAATCATCTTTTTTGTTTTTTTGCTCGCTCATGTTACTCAGATCTGTTTTTACATAACTATTTGAACAGCATGAGCGCATGCATATATGGTCCTAATTCACATACAGGTCCGATGTTTTGTAATGCAACCTCTAAACAGCCATATCCAAAATTATGCTTGTCACTAAAATTGCAATTTTACACACCTGTAGTTTCTTGATCACTTGGTTAATGTGGAAGACGGCAGCGAAGGTAGTCAGAGGAGGAACCGTGAGATATTATATCTCATAAGTGTTATGATGACAGCTCTATACCAGTGAAACTATACGAGAGAAACTTTGCTCTCTCTCCTTATCCTCGTCTTCATCATCCTCATCGCCTGTGCATGAATCCACTAGCTTTCGCAGCACATCGCCTTATAAATGAATGCATAAACGCTGGCTTCAATGTCCTCCATATTTACTCACGAGTGACAGTGTTGCGTGCTGTATCTTTATTGCTCTTTTGCACATGCGGGTCATTTCAGGACTGGGACTGGGTCATACTCGAATCTCATATTGGCCACGTCAAGTCACCTCTATTCATATAGCGCTTTATGCAATACCAGTTGTTTCAATGCAGCTTTACAGTGATAAACAGAAAAATAATGATCAATAATGCAATCAGAATTCAATTCTGCTTTAATAATGTTTAACTTATATAGCGCCTTTCCCAAGCTCAAGGATGCTTTAAAGCAGCTCCAAAAAAAGTCAGGTCAGTGTTGATTCAGTTCAATATCTGTGTAGTGTTCATTAATTATGGCGTTATTATGAGTTCATCTGTAAAGCAGCTCTGCAGAAAACAGATGTCATAATCCAGTTCAGTTCTTATCAGGTCAAAAGTCAGTTTAAATAATGAAAGAAATGAATATGAACAATAAATCAGAATTGAACACTAAGGTTTGCAGTATGAGCGTGTCCTTTGACCTTCATACTTGATGTTTCTTCATTTGAATGAGATTGCATCAGTTCATTTGTGTGCTATGGTTATTTGTCCTCTTGAATTGTTGCAATAACACCAATATTTGGATCTGTGGACTGATTTCTGAGAGCCTGAGTGCAGCACACTGACTGAAAGATGAAGAAGCATGCGGCGTCCCACCCGCCCTCGCTCACGAGTTACGAGTTACTGTGACATGATTTGGCTTGGCATGGCCTATGGCACTGCATGGCTGCTCTGGCAAGGCTTGCATTTGTTTTTTGCCACTGTAGTGTCATGCTCTTGGGCACACAGAAGTGTGTTGCTGGAAAAGCATGCAGTGCCTGTCACTAAGTGTGTTATGCATGTGATTTCTCAGCTGTGTTGTAATGCATACATGCTCTTATGTGCTGAACACATTCACAGCTCAGATTTGCTGCAGTTTGTCACCTTTGACAGCATGCATAATTTTTGTTCTGATGTAGAAAATCTACAAAAGTTAACTAATTCTAGGCCTGTTTCAGTCGAATTCAGTCATTGTGGGAATTGAAAGTTGTTCGTTCATGTATATAAGCTCCAAAAATGGAAGACAATAGTCACAATTTCAATGCATTGGCCCTTACAGTATAAATGCAGCCTTATAGACCTGCCACTCTTCATTATTATTAATATTTATCAAACTACAATACTAACCAAAAGGGAAAAATGCTTAGTCCTTTTTTATTACTGACCGTTTAATTAAAAAGCAATGCTTTTTGGCTGAGAAATACTGTGGTGTGTGCAATAGTTTCACTTAAAGTGTAAATATTCCTCTTTTTTTACCCTACAGTATTCAGTTGTATATTATTTTTCACTTTAATATTGAAATTTCGGTCTGATTAGGGTCCAGTTCTTACTATTAACTGACGTTTGTCTCAATATACTCCTAATTACTGCTTATTAATAGTGAATAAAGTTACAGTAGTTGTAGGGATGTAGAACATGGTCATGCAGAATAAGTACTAATAAACAGCTAATATCCTAGTAAAATGCATGCTAATAAGCAATTAGTTAATAGTGAGATTTGGTGCCTAAACTTCAGTGTTACCAAAATCTGTTTGGAGAATTGTGAACTTGACTGGAATTGGTTTCGACTGAAACTTTGGGATTGTCTCAACCTAAATGGACAATACATTTTCTCAATTCACTTAACACATTGGCAGGTGTGGCACGAAGTTAATTTTAGACCCTGAGTTTATATGCAGGGACTGGAAGCAAGTGACAAATGGCTTCATTAACTTGAGCGGTGTGTAGCTGCCTTGTACAGGTCTCTTTATGTGCGAATCTTCTCTCAGGACTAATCCTTCCTGTCAATATGAGGACCCAGGTTATGCGTGTAATATATTATAGGGATCCTGTTCCGTCCTCTTCATGTTATCCCTCCATCTGCTCTCTCACTGGAGGAAAGTATGAGTATTCACATTTTTCATCATGATCTTTACATTGCTGACCGCTGAGATGATCTTCGCTGTTTGCTTAGCAAATGTGGGTTGAAAACAACTCAATTTGGGTTGTTTTCAACCCATGGGCTGGGTAAATATAGGACAGAACACATGTTGGGTTAATTTTACCCATCATACTGGGTTGATTAATTTTTACTATAGTACTAGCTGTCTTTAATTATTTTACTTAAATACCTGAATTAATGTAGATTAACTCTAAATGTAAAAAAAAAAAAAATACTCTACACAACCACTGGTTTGCATGATAATTCCTTTATTTTTTATCATATTTTACAGTATAGCGTATTTAATATATTTTTAAATACATATTGCCTACATTTTAAGCTTGTTTAACAAATATTAGAAGTAAAAATTAAACATTTAGAAGTAATTCAAGTGTAATGGACCAGTCTTTGTTGTCCCGTTTCCACCGTAACGGCACTGGATCTCGTGCCGGAGCTTTTATCATGTTTAGCGGGAAAACTTCTAACTTCAGACGCCGCCCTGCGTTTCACTCGTAGCCGAAATATGCTCCATAACCTGTCCATAAACAATCCGTGTACAGTTCTGAGAACATAATTCAACTTTCTAAGCGTTTTTGAATAAATTTTATGCAAGGGATCAGTCGTTTCCATCGCACCCCTGTATGTTGTTTTGCATAAAATTAAACGATATACAGAACAATAACAAATTTATAGATACAAAAAATGTACACAAACCTGTATTTTACTGAAGGCGCACCAATTTGATGGAGCTGCACTACTCTCTCCTGAAGTTATTAAAAGCAACCACTCTCTTACAGTGGTTGCAAAAAGTCTCCAATAAATAACTCAATCCCTGGGTTGTTACTTCTGACCCAGGATCTGGGTAACACGGAAACTACCCAAAAGATTTGGTTATGTCTGACCCAGGATCTGAGTAACACGGAAACTACCCAAACATTGGGTTGTTACGTCTGACCAAGGATCTGGGCAACACGGAAACTACCAAAAACATTGGGTTGTTATGTCTGACCCAGGATCTGAGTAACACGGACACTACCCAAAACACTGCGATGTTAATTACGTCTGACCCAGGATTTGTGGGTAAGTCAAGTCAAGTCAAGTCAAGTTTATTTATATAGCGCTTTTCACAACACAGGTTGTATCAAAGCAGCTTCACAGTAATAAATTAGAACAATACATCAATGTTTGTTTCTAGTGGAACGTCTACGTTTGGTAATGCTGATCAATAGTATTGTTGATTGATTAATTCAATTAAATATCCCCAAATATCCCCAACTGAGCAAGCCAAAGGCAACAGTGGCAAGGAACCGAAAAACTCCATCAGGTGACCTAGCCTAATGGAGAAAAAAAAAACTTGGGAGAACCCGGGCTCAGTCGGGGGCCAGTTCTCCTCTGGCGTTTATGAACTAGAGGTCGGATTTAACTGTAGGATTAAAAGTATTATATGAATGCCTGGCTGAAGAGATGCGTCTTTAATCTAGTTTTAAACTGGGAGAGCGAGTCTGAGCAACGAACAGTATCCGGAAGACTATTCCAGAGTTTTGGTGCTAAATGTGAAAATGCTCTCCCTCCTTTGGTGGACCTAGATATCCTAGGTATGACCAAAAGCCTCGAATTTAGTGACCTTAAAGAGCGCGATGGATTATAGGGCGATAGAAGATCCGTTAAATAGACTGGAGCTAAGCCGTTTAGGGCTTTATAAGTCAGTAGCAATACCTTGTAATTAATACGGGACTTTATAGGTAACCAATGTAGAGATGATAAAATCGGTGTTATATGATCATATTTTCTTGATCTAGTTAGAACTCTAGCGGCGGCATTTTGGACTAACTGTAGCTTGTTTATTGAGGATGCAGGACAACCGGCTAATAACGCATTACAGTAATCTAGTCTCGAGGTCATGAATGCATGAACTAACTTTTCTGCATCAGAAACAGATAGCATATTACGTAGCTTAGCAATGTTTCTAAGGTGGAAAAAGGCTGTTCTTGTAACATATGAAATATGATTTTCAAAAGACAGGTTGCAGTCTAATATAACACCCAGGTCTTTTACTGTAGAGGATGAAGTAACAGGACATCCTACTATGTTAAAGTTGTATTGTGAGAGGTTTTGTGGGTGGTTTTTTGAACCGATAAGTAGTACCTCTGTCTTGTCTGGATTTAATAAAAGAAAATTATGCGTCATCCAATCTTTTATATCTTTAACACACTCTGTCAATTTGGATAATTTAGCGTTTTCATCTGGCCGTGATGAAATATAGATTTGAGTGTCATCAGCATAACAATGGAAACTAATTCCATGTTTCCTTATAATATTTCCAAGTGGCAGCATATATATTGAGAATAATAGAGGGCCTAACACAGATCCCTGCGGCACTCCATAGTTTACTGGAGTTATGATAGATTTTTCTCCATTTAAATAAACAAAATGGTAGCGGTCAGATAAATACGATCTAAACCAGCTTAATGCTTGTCCTTGAACACCAGTATAATTTTGTAGTCGATCTAAGAGTATTGTATGATCTATAGTATCGAACGCAACACTAAGATCAAGTAAAACTAATATTGAGATACAGCCTTGGTCAGAAGCTAAAAGTAAATCATTTGTGATTTTAACGAGCGCCAAGTTCAGTGCTATGATGCGGCCTGAACCCAGACTGAAACTTTTCATAGGTGTCATTTTCTTGTAAGAAAGAGCCCAGTTGAGCGGACACAACTTTTTCTAGTATTTTAGACATAAAAGGTAGATTTGAAATGGGTCTATAATTTACTAGATTATTCGGATCTAATTGTGGTTTCTTAATGAGAGGTTTTATAACTGCCAGTTTAAATGTTTTTGGAACATAACCTAAAGATAAAGACGAGTTAATAATATTGAGGAGAGGCTCTTCCACTACAGGTAACACTTCTTTCAATAGTTTAGTTGGTATAGGATCTAGTAAACATGTTGTTGTTTTAGATGAAGTAAAAAGTTTATTTAACTCTTTTTGTTCTATAGTTGTAAAGCACTGCAATTGTTCTTGCGGGGTGATAATTGAGGCTGAATTATAAGGCGCGATTGAGGATTGAACGTTTACAATTGTGGTTCTGATGTTTTCTATTTTCTCAGTGAAGAACTTCATGAAATCATTACTACTAAACTGTAATGGAATATTTTGTTCAGGAGACATCTGTTTATTTGTTAGTCTCGCCACTGTGTTAAATAAGAACTTAGGATTGTTATGGTTGTTTTCTATTAGTTTGCGTTCTATTAGTTTTTGGTAACACAAAAACTACCAAAAAATTGAGTTGTTTACCCAAAAAATGTACCCAAAAGCCTTAACCCAGATTAAGGTAGAACAAAATAACCCAAGATTTTTTAGAGTGAGGAAAATAACGTCTGAAAAAGCTCCCCACCCCCTCCATGTAACACAGATCCATCAATCTGCAAGCTTCTCTCATTGGATAAGAGCTCTCATACACGCAGCACTCGTTTCAAAGCATTTAGACAGCCGTTGTAAACATACTTACCGTTTGTTGTTTTGGTTTTGCAGCCAGGCATAGGCCTAAGTGATGAAAACCATTCACATTTTGCAAGAAGTCTCTAAGGGAAAGTGGTTTGGCTGACCGTAACTGTGGACTGTGTGTGTTTAGGGTTTTTTCTCTCTCTGAGATTCAGGCCTCCCTGATTATTATCTAGTTTTTCCACAACATGGCGGCTGTAGATTCACTGTAGGATTACCTACAACCAGGCATATAAAAATCAGTTGCTAATGTGCACGATGCTTACATAAGCCGCCACAGGCGTTTGCCTTGAAAATCAGTGGGGAGGAATGTTATTATTCTAACAATCAGCTCTCGTTTTGTGATGTTTCCTTGATTTATCAACACATCACAACAGCCCTGCATACAAATGCACTGAAATATGACAATGTCCCCAATGGGGTTGTCACTATACCTCAGTCATTTCTCATGAAACCATTGAGCGTCGCAATACGAAGGCTTTATTTTGATAACCCAAAATGCACTAACATCAAATTGAGCTGGAAAGGTTAAGTCATTGTTGTTGTTCATTTAAAATGTTTTATTGCATATTTTTATTTAAACCTTTGGTGCAGCAAAGAATAGCACTTTGTTCATGTGATTTCTTCAATAATACCATTTGAAAAGCAGTGGCACTGCCAGTATTTTGAGGATTCGTTGTCGCAACAATACTGTAGCTTTAGGACTCGATACGCAAGTAGTCACATGATGCTTTTGAGACACGTGATACCAGGTGTAATCTGCATGTTGTGAATACCAAATGTGAGCAGAATTAAAATGGGAAACTTGTCCGTGCGAAAGGTTTTCCACACTTGCCTTTACAGTCAAACCAAAAATTATTCAGACACCAGATATAATTTTTTATATTTTTTTATACTAGTGTGTGCAGGACACTATAGTTCACTTATGTAAGTGAGAATAGCATAATAAAGTAAACTCTGACATATTATACACAAATATTCTCCATACAGTGACTACCAGTACAGGGTTTCCGCGGGGTCTTAAAAAGTCTTAAAAAGTCTAAAATTCTGAACTTTAAATTTAAGGCCTTAAAAAGTCTTAAAAACGGACAGATTTTCATCCTAGGTCTTAAATTTCATTTAGTTAGGTCTTAAAAAGTGTTTACCCTCGTTCATTTCCACAAACGTTGGCCGCAGAAATTAGAAATTATAAAGTAGCAAAAAAGTTTCGAGTTACAAAGCGGAGCTCTAGCAGGGGTCTCCAACATGTCGCTCGCGTGCTACCAGTCACTCGTGGCTTCATATGAGCTAGCTCGCCAGAGGCCGTTCACATATCGCGTCTTTTGCGCGCTCAAGTTTGTTCAAATGTAGGCGGGCGGCAAGCGCGCTCATAATTGAAGTGACGCGCTAATTTTTTTACCAGGCGCAACGAGATGAAAAAAAAAAATCTAAACTTTTCAGAATGCCACAAACGCACCACAGGTCATGTGACAGGAACCAACCAATCACCCCTTTCCATAACAACATTAAAAGCTCAGTCAACATGAAGGATGGGGGTGCACCCAAACACTACTAATAAATATAAGCTAATGTATAAATGTCAGTAATTTATCTTTTTTGACTCATTCTTTTTATATAAAAAAGATTTAAAGGCTGAAATATGAGGTTTATCTTTGTATAAAACCTTTTTTGTCAAAACTTTATTTGAACTTATTTGAACTTGTACTTGTACATGTTAGTAGATAATGTAGATAATGGTATTTTAATGTTTACGTAAACAAAAAGTGCATATTGATGCTAATCAATTTGTTATTTACTGTTTTTCGACATAAAACTTGTTGAATTGACTTCATTCTGTAGTATTAGTACTTTTTGAACAGGATTCTGTGATAACCATGATAATTTTGGTCATTTTAATCATCTCGTCATTTCCTCTCTAGTTATGATCAACTATGATCAACTAAAATCAACAATAATTGTGTTTTTATAACACAATTATTGTATATACAGTATAATATGCAAAAGTACAATTTTCTATTAAAAAAAATCTACCTCTCCCTCTCTCTCACACACACATCAGATAATCCTAGATAGATAGAAAGATAGATAGATAGATAGATACTCTAATGATCCCGATGTAACTATCTATCTAACTTGGATAATGCGTCGTGTAGGTCTTAAATTTCAATCTTTATGGTCTTAAAATGTCTTAAAAAGGTCTTAAATTTGACTTATTGAAACCTGCAGAAACCCTGCAGTAAATGTACACAAATATGGGAGCAAAAATTCCTCAGACACTTTGACATGAGCATGTTTTGCTGAAGTGTTTATTTTTTTAATTGCTAATGCGATGTTTTTACACCACAGACTGAACAAAATGATGCATTGCTTGGTAATTTGTTTGCCTAAATTGCTATCTAATTGTGTACTTAAATTTAGCAGCTGACAGATATTCAACATAATTCATGTGTGAGACAGTCTAACAGAAGGATGGACAAAACCAGTCAAATATCAGTTCTTCTCATATTTTATTTCTATTTTCTAAACTATAGCGAATAAACCCTGATAATGTGAGAAATGTTGAAGGTGTCTGAATACATTTTGGTTTGACTGTATGTCCACACATGTTCATTAGCGCTCCGGTCCTCCTCCTCCCCGTTTCTCTCTCGCTTCGCTCAGAAACACGTGCCCCTGCTCATGCGTTGCTAGGCAACAAGACGTGTGCATATCGTGCGTATGTATGCGTGTCAGCTATGATCTTTTCCCAGTTCTCTGGTTGTCTCTGAGATAGTCGGATCTATTTCTGCATGTGAAACAGAGGAGGGAGGAGTATAAGCGATGGAGAGAGAGAGATAAAGACATGTCTCTAGTTGGAGAATAACATGTCCGGATAGAGGGAGAGTGTTGAGTCAGAGTCTGTGTACACTTTCACCTCGCCGTCAGAAATGAGCGAGTGATTTCGAAGTTGCCTCAATTGGTGGCCCGCATTGAATCTGTGCACTTTTGTCACATTTTCCATGTTGATTGTCTGTGGAATTCTTTGTAATGCGTTTAATGACCAAAATTGTAGTTTTGCGGATTTCCAGTCCGCTTCCATGAGAGCATCCCCTCCTCCAATCCCACCGACTTTTAATAGCAATAAAGAGTGGTGCAGGTTTTACACCAGGACCCTGGAGACCAATTCCTTCAAGAATATCCTATTGGGTTTTTATAATTGGGTTTTTCGATTTATGTGTTCAATAAAGCCTATGTGGTAAACATAACTTGACGTAACGTTAATTACACACACCCATAGCGAATTTTGAAGCAGTTATTTTTAGGGATGCACAAGTATGAAAATTTTGTCCGATAACCAATAATTCTTTATATTTGAAAGCCGATAATCGATATATTGGCCATTTAAATTTTAATTTTTATATAATTTTTGAGAGCCTGATTACAAAAACAAAAGTCTCACTATTAAAAGCCACGTCCCAAGCACACAATTATAATGATCTCATTATAACTTTATGTAGCTGCACATGTTGCACTTAACTGGATTTTCCTTTTTCAAAGTGATTCTAATCATATTTCAAGCAATTCCATAATTCCTTATTTATCAGCTTTAAAAAAAATGTCAAGTTATGTTTACCACTGGCTTTATTGAACACATAAATCGAAAAACCCAATTATAAAAACATTTTATCTTAAACATTAAGATCTTAACGACAAACTTTCAAGTTAAAAGTTCGGTTTAACTTTAGGAAATTGACAAAAATATATCACTACTGTTCACTAAACTGTACTTAGTTGTATTAATAATAATATTTCTAAGGAATATCGTACAGCCAAGATATTGTTTCATCCTTGTTTAAAATTTATTCAGTTCTGTTGTGCAGCATCTTATTTGTAAAGTAAAAATGTTGTAAATGAATTGCTATGTTTTCATTTGTTTACATTTTAAAAGGTTGATTTAACTGTTAATGTTTATATAAAATTGCATTAAATCATAAAAAAAAAAAAAAAAAAAAAAAAGATCCCCCCCCCAAATTTTTTTTTAATGGAAACAGAATTTAGGGGGAAAATAAAATGGATTTCATTGGGCCCTAAATTAAAAGGTATTTAATTGTGAATATTTAAAGTTTACATTGATTCTCAAGGTCTAACAAATATATGGAAAGCATTTCCTTCCCCATTAATGGTAAATTAATCGTGGTAAATATCAAATACCTTATGATATGGGACAAAATATTGTGATAAAATTTTTGGCCATATCGCCAAGCCCTACTTTAAGGTAATGTTAATCAGTGCTGAAGTTACTATTATTGCTAACAGAAAGCATGATCAAATTAGCCTGTGTAAACTCGACCTTTTATTTAGAATATGATTCAAAATGCAATTAAAAGCATGAGGCTTTTTTTACAGGCGCTGCTTCCATTTGGGCTTCTTCATTAGCAACTACACGTTCCCAGAATACCACTGCTATTCCTTCACCACTATAGCACTTTCGTCTCTTTTCATTTATTTATTTATTTATTTAGTGAAAACAGCACGACAGACACATACATACAGCCTCCTCGCGTCACTGTGGAATAATAAAGGGAAACTGCAGGAAGAAAAGCGTGGCCTGCCGCCTCTCTTCTCCTCTTGTTTGTCTTCTTTCCTCTCGGCACAAAAGCCTCTAATCAAATGAATTGGTGTGGGTCAGGGTCTGCTCCACCATCCCATCCCACCGTTGCCTGGAAACGGCAGTGGGCCCGGCTGCCCTCAGCGCTGCTTTATTTGCACACCAAACAGGGCTCGGCGTGGCGGCCGCTCTTATATGAAATGTAAATAGGCTGTTACAGCACCAGAGCTCAGAGCGAACGCGCCACGCCTCGGAGATCCGTTCATTAAACTGCTCTCAGCAACACCTGGGAACCATCAAGGCCCTCGTTATATCCCACCATAGACTGTAAAAAAAAGATAGACGACGCATCTTCTATCTCTTCCATTGTAGAAAAGTGAAGCCGCTAAAGTCCAAATATGGCGCTGATTTGGGACCTGATTCTGCGCAGTAGTTGAACTTGAAGTGGAGCCGCTATATCAAGGTCCCGCCCACACTCACACACACCCTCGCAGAAACGGTTAGTACAGTTTACTGCAGATTAACTCATGTCGGTGTGAAATAAATAGTTATTGCAATGTAGAAATTAAAGTTGAAGCTCCAATCTCCCCCCAAAAAGGCTGTTGGTGCCTCAGTGATACTTCGTTTAGAGAAGCTGTCAATCACAGGTGTCAATCATGACATCACATTCTTGAAAACATCTACAAAAAATGTATTTGAAGTGTAATTTGGTTGTTTAGTTTCCCTCGTGTCCCATTAGACTTCATGGAGAGGCAGAGTTTATGAGCTATACTGGGACCAGCCACCGGGGGGGTGATCGATACTCTGGGTTTATGAGCTATACTGGGACCAGCCACCGGGGGGGTGATCGAGACTCTGGGTTTGAGCTATACTGGGACCAGCCACCGGGGGGGTGATCGAGACTCTGGGTTTATGAGCTATACTGGGACCAGCCACCAGGGGGGTGATCGAGACTCTGGGTTTATGAGCTATACTGGGACCAGCCACCGGGGGGCGATCGAGACTCTGGGTTTATGAGCTATACTGGGACCAGCCAGCGGGGGGGTGATCGAGACTCTGGGTTTATGAGCTATACTGGGACCAGCCAGCGGGGGGTGATCGAGACTCTGGGTTTATGAGCTATACTGGGACCAGCCACCGGGGGGGTGATCGAGACTCTGGGTTTATGAGCTATACTGGGACCAGCCACCGGGGGGCGATCGAGACTCTTGGTTTATGAGCTATACTGGGACCAGCCACCGGGGGGCGATCGAGACTCTGGGTTTATGAGCTATACGGGGACCAGCCACTGGGGGGCGATCGAGACTCTGGGTTTATGAGCTATACTGGGACCAGCCACCGGGGGGTGATCGAGACTCTGGGTTTATGAGCTATACTGGGACCAGCCACCGGGGGGGATCGAGACTCTGGGTTGATGAGCTATACTGGGACCAGCCACCGGGGGGCGATCGAGACTCTGGGTTTATGAGCTATACGGGGACCAGCCACTGGGGGGCGATCGAGACTCTGGGTTTATGAGCTATACTGGGACCAGCCACCGGGGGGTGATCGAGACTCTGGGTTTATGAGCTATACTGGGACCAGCCACCGGGGGGGATCGAGACTCTGGGTTGATGAGCTATACTGGGACCAGCCACCGGGGGGGATCGAGACTCTGGGTTGATGAGCTATACTGGGACCAGCCACCAGGGGGCGATCGAGACTCTGGGTTTATGAGCTATACTGGGACCAGCCACCGGGGGGCGATCGAGACTCTGGGTTTATGAGCTATACTGGGACCAGCCACCGGGGGGGATCGAGACTCTGGGTTGATGAGCTATACTGGGACCAGCCACCGGGGGGGATCGAGACTCTGGGTTGATGAGCTATACTGGGACCAGCCACCAGGGGGCGATCGAGATGCTTTGGCTTCACTTTTCAGGACTTGTGCGACACGTTTGTACCCGACACATGTCCATGTTCCCGATGCAACTATACTGGTGCAAAAAGATGCATGTGCTGGTTGAGTTTGGTGAAGTCGAGCTTAAGGTGCTGTCAAAATTCACTCATTCCAATTAGCGCTGTCACATAATAATTTGAATTTTGAAATTTTTTTGGAATTTTTGTTTAAAAAAACTGCACATTCAAATGCAAAAACCGTGTCGCGTGCCAAGAGGCGCGCGAGACATGACGATGGCATAGCTGAAGCATTTTGTTTTGTTAGCTGATCCAGTATACATCAGGTGTGGCTGCGTTGTTCGTTTGAAAAATGGCGGGAAAAGGCTTCCTGCTACGAAAACCCAATAAATTGACGAACAATATGTAGATGTAGTGAGTAGAAGTGAGTGTTTCTGAATGTCAGTTTGCCCTTTTGTGTTCATGTAGTAACGTTACATTACGCTTGGCGTGTTTTCTTAGGTTACTGATGCGCTTACACAGTTTAATGCACTATTTTGTCTTTGCATGCACATTAAGGAAATTATATTTGATTTAAGAACAATTGTTTCAAAAGTTAATGCACTTTAAAATTTCAATTTCAATAAAAGATGCGATGCTTGATTTGGTTTATATTTGCTTATTGCACTCGCTTGCGCCCTCTTGTGGACATAGGAGACAGTAAAGTACTTTTTTCCTCTAATATTAAGTATTGCCTTTAGAATTCGAATACAATTTGAAATTTGCTAATATTTAAGAAATAAATTCGAATTTAGCTTTTCAGCCATTTTGACAGCCCTAATTCCAATAGGAATCCTCGCGATCGGGAGAAGAAACTCACTATGCAGATTAGGTTTGTTCAAATTGGTAATGCAAACCAAAAGAAAGCTGATTGGTTTGAAAATGTCTTCTGTTAGCAGTCATGAGACATCTTTCTTTACGAAATATCTTTCAATTTTTTTTATGTTCATTCATGTTTATTTTGTTCTGTAACGTAGTAAAGAGGAAGGAATTTATCACGTTAACTTCACTTTGAATTTTGTGGGGGAAAAAGACAGAATTTGAAAGCTGAGATTTTGTTTCATATCAGAAGTAACAAAGCACAAAGCTTATTGCGATTTATTAGACATTCATGATGAAACCTGAAAAGTGACACACAGTCTCTGTTCAGCTTTCTCTTCATATATAAATAAATGCAGAATCTAGCCGATATGCATTTCCCATAAGTTCGTGAATAAAAATGAAAATGTGAACAAAAACAGCCTATTAAATCCCCTTATTATCATAAAAATTATGGGTAATTAAAGATTATGAGGGAACTTTATGACCCTGTTCATCAAAATGATGGACAATCCTGATGTCTAATGCGACCTTTACAGCTGATTGGTCTGTTGTTTGTGAATGTTTCTGAGATGAGGACGACCTCGAGCAGTTGTGATGTCACTGTAGACACCAGGAAAGAGGCCAGAGCTCATGTGATGCACATGAACACACACACACACTCATTTCCACGCTGACTCGATGCAGTGCGGCCCTTTTCCGCTGACAGACAGATGCACTAAACACCAGTGAACGTGATGACATCGCCCGACGTTACCATGGTGCAGAACTGGGGCATTGTGGGCCCTTTTATCTCAGCAGGAGGAACCGTTTCCAAAGCAGCCCATAATACTCATACTGTGCAGCAGCGATTGTGTGAGGAATGAGGAAGAACTGGACCGAGGCAACACACTGCGATGGCCCCTGTGTGACCGCAGAGGGAGGATCGCTATTGATCGATGCATGGAGAAATATTAGTTTGAGCTGAGAGTTCAGGTGCAGAGGCATTTCTTCTCAGTGTCTCTCCAAACATGCTGACAGGAAATGGCTGGAAATGCTGTTATGATTATATGTGCTGACTAAACTATAATGTGGCCAGTGGTCGAGCGATACTGGTTTTTTGATGGCCAATGCCGATATCTTTAGAGATCAGGGTTGCCGATACAAAGCCTATATATAATTTATATTTATTTTAATTCTTTTTTCAAAAATACGTATTTAAAATAAACATATCTAAAAAAAATTTGTATATATTATTAATAAATATTTGTCATTTATCTCATTTTCCCCCCAATTTTAAAGACCATATCTATGCATGAGAAATTGGCTGACAGTCTTTATAAGATTTAAGACAATATTCCCAAAATGATCACTGTAATGTCACTAATAATTCGATGCATGAGACGTGATCTCAGATGTGAGAATACTGACTCGTTTGAGCATAAAAACATGCAGTGTACCTGCTTTGCATTTAGTCTTTTCTGGCGACTCCTGTAGATCTGGCGATACTGCATTTGTGCGAGCATGCAGCAAACATATTTTTGGTATCACTTTACTTAAAGCCCTTATGTATGATGCATTATAAAAATATTCATAATGTACAAATAATGCATAAAATCTTTTCATAAATAATTGTATCCAAAGTTAAAATGCATTATAATATTTGCAGATTCTGAAATTGGTTGTTTATCATGTGTTTTAGTGTATTGTACTTTCTAAAGGTGTGTTCAATGATTAGATAAGTTTTATAATGTATTATTACAGTTATTCTTGAGACTATACAATGCAGTATAAGGTGCATTACAAGGCATAATTAATGCATTAAAAATACTTTTATAATGCATCTCATAAAATCTAACCATTAATAAGAAGTAATACAGAAAGTTGCTTAAATTAAGCATTTATTGAACAACACAAGCCTCTCCAATCAGTGCACTTGTATAAAAAAAAAAATATATGTATATGTTATTAAATACACATACAGGTCATCAAAAATCTAAACTGTCAAATAAACTTTTAGATGATTGCGCCCGCCTATTAATCGGTCTAATTTGCAGAACAATCAGCCGATGCCGATTCATTAAAAAAATGCCACAAATCAGTCGACCTCTAGAAAACACTTTTATAATGCATTATACATAAAGGCTTTAAGGAAAGTGTTATAGTGTTTTATAGTCTTATTTTTCTCTGAAAGAACAGCCATGTTATGTTGGTTTGTTTTCCTATCTGAATCTGTGTAGTTTGCACATGTGCTTGTGACGGGCCGGTGGAAGCAGGAGATTAGAGGGAGCTTTGTGTTCCCGGCGGAGCAAAGGCAGGACTGCCCCGTCAGCAGGCTCGCTGTCTAACCACTGACCCAGGGTCAGCCTCAGCAAACCGAGAGGGCCAACATTCCTCCCAGACTAATCCCATGACCCAGAGCCAGCCATCCACTAACAAGGCCTATCTATCAGCCCATCATCTATAGCTGGAAAAATGCAGCGGTTGAATCTGTATGTGGAGCCTGTGACCTCTCCAATAAAGACTAGAGTTGTTGTGATACGAACATTTCGATACCATGTTTCATATCACATTGCACCTGGTTTGGACATGTCAACTTATTCTGCTCTACATAATAGGGACCTGTGAAATCTGTTTTATTTTTTCCCAAATTTCTTTTTTTCTGGACTGGTTAAATTCTAGTAATCAAAAAGCATGTCTAATTAATTGAAGTCATGATATGTATACAATTTCACAGCAATCTATAAAAGGTTTAACAAAAATGTACTATGAAATGTTTTTTTTTTTTTTCTCAAATTCTGTTTTCTGTTTTAAGTTTTCTGGATACCATTTTAATTGTTTAATTTAATTTCTAACTTTTTTTGTCAAACAAAATGCTGCACAAAAATTATTTGCAATAATAATAATTATTTTTTTATTAATGTTAGTATTATTACACTGAGATGTAGCTAAATTCTACTCTACAACAGTGGTATATTTTTGTCATACTTTCCCCAAGTTAAACTGAGCTTTTATTTTGAAGGGTTGCCATGAAGACCTTTGAGTTTTTATGAAATGACGATAGTTTTTCTCAAATGAAGCGGTAAAATGCTGATGAAGTGACTCTCAGAGCGGCTCTGAAGATGAAGTTCATGCATTCATGTCCTCATATAGGCTGAAAACGTCGTAAATGAAAAGTGCATCTGCGTCATTCGTTCACACAGAGACAGGATATTTTGCTGTTTAATGTTCTCAGACACCAATCTATAGTGCAATTTAATTTAAGTGTAGTGACCTGCTTTTTATTTATTCATCAAAAATGTTGCAAATTCCATTTTTATGAGCGTTTTTTGCATCACGGAAATCATAGGGCTCTATATATACAGTCTTGAAAACTGAGGTCTGCTTTGGTGAAAGTTCCTGAACAATCAGCCAGGATTCAGACGAATGCGAGACCGCTACAGGGAATATGTCCAAACTTGCACACACACTGTTGTTGTGTGTTTGTGCAGAAGGAAACGGATGCAGGGAGAAGTCAGGATTAGGCCTTGTGTCGTCTGCTCCAGCTACAGTAGAGTACAGTGCTAAAAGTAGACCTCATATGTGATGAATTACAGCTGGCTGCAGGCAACAACAACAAAAAAAAGCCCGCTTTGTCTGACACAAGCACCCACACTGATGGCAGATGCGCAGCAGCTTTTGATTGGGCTGGAAAGCAGAGGAAATGAGCCGTGTATCTGGAATGGATGTTGTTGTGTTTCTTCTCTGGGTGCCGTTCCTCTGTGTGTTTCTTTTCCTGCAGAAACGCTTGCAGAACACACACACGTTCACAAGCAGGGTGCACAAAAACACACATTCCTTAAGCAGACACATTATGCTTCATGTACGTTCATGTACGGACGGTTTTTGAAGATTTCCAACAGCCTGTTGAACTGTGAATCTCACAGCTGAGCTAACATATAAAAGCAGTTGAATGGCCTGTGGTGGTTTTGATCATTGCTTGGACAAGTTTTGTTCTAGAACACATGCACATGTTTGTGTGCCTCTTCCACACCACATTTGTTTATCCCCATTTGAGCCTGACCTTTCGACCACTTCGAGGTGTGGGAGACAACAGAAGAGCAGTATTGTGTGTATGCGCGTGTGGTACGTTAGCTGGAGATATAAATAGCTGTCTTTGAATAGAGAGATGGCTGTGGTGAGTGCCAGTTTTCCAGGCAATGGCCAGTCACACAAACTGCCCTCACGACACGCTTTTTGTTCAGCATACACAAATATTTGTTGATCCAAGCATCATTACCCAGACACATTAGATTGACGCGTGCGCACAAAATTAAAGCTGCAATATGTAGTTTTTTCGCTGCTAGGGGTCGCTAACCTCTTACAATAACAAAAGCCGCGGTTGATGACGCATAAGCGGAGTTATGGAACTTGCCGTCATGCTAATGGACCTAATAATGTTTATGGATGAGTGAATACACTGATGTTTTTAACATGACTGTGGAATGAAGCAGGGCGCGAGTGCTAATGAGAGATATCAGCGCCACACGCGAGTCCTGCGGATATAAATGAAAGGACATTTCATTCTACCGAACTAACTTACCCGCAAGTGCTGAATAATACTCACACAGGTCAGTTTATTAGACGAATGAAACTTGTGAGGTAACACAGCGCTGTTTCGCTTGCTTGACACTATCACACTAAACAGCATTTGAGTGAGTTGAAAGTTATAATGTTATTCTATGTGTTAGTTTGTCTGTATGAGACTAGCAGTGAGCTAGATAACATTAGAATAACATACTGATCAATCATATTCTAACATTTCATCATGTTGAGCTATATAACATTGATTAGTTTTATGTACATTTGCTCACCTGTCTAATAAATACAAGAGCGGCGTCTCAAGTCAAAGTTAAGTCGCGGACGCTAGCTCTCAGCATCTCGAACGCCACGCCGAAATTGATCCTCGTTTTATTTCTCCTTTTGTCCCAAAGTCTGCTTGCCATGGTCCATAATGAACGAAACAGCAACAGCGTGAGCGCGCCGCTAGACGTAACGCAGTTTCCACGTCTGTTGCCATGGTTACTATGGCAGTTCGAGCGGAAACCAGGGATTACGCGGATGTTACGTCATTGACAAGCGACAAGTGAACAGGGATGAGCCATTATTTAAAATTGGAATTTCTCTGAAATTAAAAATCTTTGGGAACTTGTACACAACTGCAGGAAATATATCACACTACGTGGTTTTTGGATATTTTATTACAAAATTCTTACATATGGTAGCTTTTCTCGGCGAGTATCCTCGTAAACAGTCAGTTATGTGTTGTAAACAAGTGAGAAAGAAAACGGATGCGTATCATTATATTGGATCCGTGCGTTCGTCTTAAAGGGACAGCAGCCTAATAAACCCGCAGCTGTTTGTCACCAATGGTGATCAAACAACAATAGTAGAGATGCACCGATTGATCGGCTGGTGACCGGAATTGGCCGATTTTCACGTGATCGGCCGTAACCGGCGACCGGCCGGTCAGTCTGACAAATGCCGATTTTATGCCGGTCAAATGCACTCGGGCGCCGCATGATTAACATCGCGCAACATCAGCATCACACGTGCACACGGAGCACATGTAGAAAACCTCGTGAATTACGTCCGTTCAGACCGCAAGCGAGTATTTTTTTTCGGCGTGCATATGTTAATCAATGAGTGCTTTTACAACGGGAGCGGGAGCAGCGCGTGAGCTTCAAGCAGGAGCGTCGCGAGCGGTCGCGAGCAGTGAAACGCGTGTTTCGGCGCCGAGTCTATTTGCTGCACTGCTCGCGCTCAATTAAAGGGAAAGCACACTTTTGATGGAAAATAGCCTAAATAGGGTTTCACAAAAAAAGCCCAAAATGCACAGAATTTGTGTGTTTTAACAAGAACTGGAGTAGGCTATGTCAGAAAAGAAAACAAAGACTAACATTTTGTACCCATTTAAACTTGTTTTACTATTCAGTTTGTACAAGTGATTGCAATAGGCCTGTGTGTGTGCTTTGAGAAATGTCTTTATACTGCAAGGCTATATTTATTTTATTTTTTATTTATATATTATTTTATTGCCATTCCCTGTTTTCATACAGGCGTTTCGTTTGCTAAATACATATATAAAATTATTGGATATTGAATGTGAAAAGGAAATGGTTCTTCCACAACACTGCACTTTAGATGTGTGTGAACTATGCAAATTGTAAAATGTTCTATTACAGAAAAGATATAAAATAAATATTTGTGTGTGCTGTAAAGTGGTTAGAAAAAATGAAATCGGAATCGGCTAAAATCGGTATCGGCAGGTCAAACTCAATGAAAAATCGGAAATCGGAATCGGCCCAGAAAATTGTAATCGGTGCATCTCTAAACAAAAGAGTACCTTTAAAAAAGATAAATTGTATTAATTATATATATCATAATTAGAGCTATTCAAATCATCTGGTGAGATTGTTTTTATAACAAAATATTGCAATGTTACGTTTTTTCCCCCAATATTGTACAGCCCTAATACACTTGGTTAAACTCCTCCATCGAGGGTGATTAAGTCACCCGTCATGTGCACTTTCACAACATTTGGGTATGATTGCAGTTCACGTGACGTTTCTTGCAAATTGAATGTGTATTATAGAGATTGTTTGTTTCCTAAGTGAACCCACATGCTAGATGTAAAATTGCAACAGGGCATCTTCGATCTACAGCCGTGCTGTGGGAACGTTCAGGATAGAAATTGCTCCCAAATGAGTAGAAAAAGATGACTGTGCTCCATTATAGACATTAAACCAATGCATTTGTTCAAAATACCATATTGTCAAAGCTTTGATGCAAAAACTTTGCATCGATATGGGTTGTCTGCGCACTATTTGCAATGCTATAGCGAATTGATTTCTCCCCTGTAATCTTGTGCAGCAGCCGTCTCCTCCCTGCAGTGCTAATGAATTGCAGTGCTCTTGCGCTTTAGTGTTTTATGTCTTTATCTTATCGTTTGCCGGGAGCTCTGATCTGTGTGTACGTGACTGTGTCCGGTTTGCTGTTTTGTTTATAAGCTTCTGAATCACCATGCTTGATTTATGGACTGTAAACAAGAGGAAAGAAACAGTATATATATATATATTTTTGGGTTTTTTTTTTTTTTTTTTTTCAGAAATGGTCTGAATTATATTGGGGTTTTTTTTAAAGGTTTTGCTTAAATTTGCAAATACCCCTGGGGGTGTATGAAAATGCAGTCAAAGCCTCAGTCAAAATCTTAGCTGGTGTTTGTAATTGTTTTCTTGTTTCACTGGATCAAATGCATTCTGGGGAACGATCCAGATTCTGGAACAGTGTTGGTGTTGCATTTAAAACATATATTGAATGTGTCATTTTTCCTTATGGGGAAAAAAAGATTTAGTTTTCTACAACTGATTGCAGATCAGTGTTATCAGATGAACTGGTCTACATTATCCTCACAATGGAAGACATAAATGATGCCATTTGTTGGCAGTAGGGCTGTCAAGTGTACAACATTTTGACTAATTGTGGTAGTGACTGATTTTATATAAATTGGAATGTTACAAAAAGTAAGTTTTTTATGATGAAACATTTTAAATGTGGGAATTATTTTATAAAGCTTTAGTGTATTCATTTAAATCTTTCATTCAAAAGGGTTTTTTGAGCACAGAGTGATACAATTTTGTTAGAAAATATTACCTTATTGAAAATAGATGTGTATTATTATAAATTTTAACACATTTTTGTACGTCTTTTTCCCATCTTTGAGTTTCTGTGTGTAATTAACAATGGTTATTTTAATGTGCCCCACATTCAAAATCTGGGAGATGCTGTCATCTCCTCTGCCATAGCAAGTCATTAGATTTATATGGTAATTTATAAATGCCAAAAATGTTTTTTATACAAATGAGAAGTGAAAATAAAATGCAACCAAATGCCCATTATGATGGTAATCTGAAGTGTGCTATAATCAGGTGATTTTATAATAATAGTGACACACTTTCTGACGACTGTTGAGGTTTTACTACTGTTTACATCCATCTAAAAGCCCTATGTAGAACATTAACAGATGTAATTCAGTTCTTCAGAAACTGTTATTAAGCTTATGAGATCTGTATCCTAAATTATATTTGTTTTTGAAGATATATTGCATTAAATGGCTTTGCAAATAAGCAAAAAATGCGGGGGAAAAATAGAGAACATTGTGTGTTGAGTTAAAGGTGCAGTGTGTGATTTTTAGTGCGCCATCTAGTGGTGAGGTTGTGAAGTGCACCCAACAGAAGTTATGGTGGCTGACAGGAAGTGATGTCGTCGTCTGAGACAGCAGAGAGTAGCCAGTTAAACAATGAGGTTTCTTTACAAAGTTAATTAAGAAATAATGTTTACTTTATTATTCAGTAAAACGATATGTTATTGCGAATATTATTGTTATTTGTTCATCATTGTGTCAGTGTTTTATTCGCTGACTTTAGCTCGCTTCTTATCATGAAGAACAACATAGTGAGGAAACGCGTTTGTCCGTTCAGGGCCACTGTAGATACATGTCGACCCGCTAATAAACATAACGCTTCATTATGTAAGGTCTTTATACGCCACTGAAAACACAGTTATGTATATGATATTGCATTTCTGTCTACAGATCCTCCTGAATATTACACAATGCACCTTTAAAGGAGCTTGACAGTGAAGTGCTAATGTGTGCTTCTCTTCTCTCTGTCTCACAGACGGTCGATGACGATGCGATGGAAGCGTGAATGAGGTTTGGCGTGGCAATAGCTGAACGATGCCCAAGGGTGGGGGTGCTAAAACCCCCCAGCTGGAGGACTTCCCACTCAACACCGACATGGTGGAAAAGCAGGGTGGGAAGAAGGTGAGGAAAATTGCTTTTATATTCACACACACACACACACACACACACACACACACACACACACACACACACACACACACGCACACACACTCTGCTGGTATAACCTCCTATAACCTCTCTAAGCTGATAAGTAGCAACCCATTGAATAAGGTTTATCCTAAGTCATGTCGTAAGAGCTACATATTCACATTGCTGTGCGATATTGGCCAAAAATTTTGGGATTTTCTCGATAACGATATTTTGTTGAGTGTGCTTATTGTGTTGGTATCTTGGCAGGTTTAGGACTGCTGTGGAAATCTGACTCCTGAAGTTTTTAATATTCTTTATGTTCTGTGTTGTGGTCAGAAATTATCTTTTTCAATAGGTTTAAATTAATTTTTTGTTTTACCTCGTATTGGCATTTTTACCTTTATAAAGCCACCTAATTAAATGTGTGCCTCATCTTTTGTGTCAAATTCTTACATTTAATCAATAAATTAAGTTAGAATAATAAGACACTATTGAGCTGTTACAATCAAATGAAATCAGTATCAACAAAATTCATCTTTGTAATGCGGAGGAAACACAGAAGCTGCATCTGAAGTGGCATTTAGATGCATTTACACAGTTTAATGCAGATCAGAGCGACATGAAAGCGTTTAACCTGTTGTTACACATGCATAAATAATGTTTGATGTCTTAATCATAAAACGTTGAATACTGATATAAAGATACTTTAAATGTGAAACTAAAATTAATAAGTTAAGTCAATGTTAATGAGTGAGTCATTGAATCATTCATTCAAACGATTTGTGCATTCAGTAATGAAACAGCCGTGTGTTGCTCAGAGATGCATATCTGTCCTGTGGTTTTGTTTGGAACTATTTTCATTGGCGAAATAGAGCAAAAACAGGCAATGTTGTGTCTAAAATGTAAGTCGTTTAATATTAACTTCTTGTTTATTGAAATGTTGTATAAAACCAATATCACGTTTTGTTATTGTACTGATATTCGGAGAAAAACGGCACTCTTCGTGTGATTAACTATATTAAATGATGCATAAAAGACATACAGAGGTATTTTTGCCCCCTTGAATATTGAGGGCATTATTAATGCATTTAATAGACTAAATCACGCAGTGTACACGTGCGCTCTCTGTGTTTTTGTAAAGTGAGAGACATGCTCGATAATGTCATATTGCACATCGTTAAAACGACAATCACGATATTATCGTAGACGATATATGGTGTGCTCACTTCAGCATTCAAACAAACTAAGAATGGACATCTTTAATTTGATTTTAAACAATCTAAACATTTTAATAATATTTAAAGTCAATAGATGATCATGCTAACTAATCATTCTACACTTATGTGTACATTTACATAGATTGCTTTTTACTCTTAGCCATCTGACTTAGTTTTTCATAAATTCTGACATAATTTGTGTAAATCATGCTGTTTCTCCGCATACTTTAGTGTGTCCTAAGTAGGGATGGGTACCGAAACCCGGTATTAAACGGGCCCCGGTGCTGAATTTTGAAATACCGCTGGATCGATAAGCTCGGACGTTATCGGTTCTGCTGTCGGTACTGGAGAAATTAAGAAAGTGCTATTGCTATTAAGAAATTATTATCTTGCTAATTTAATCTCGCCAGCCACTTCTATATATAATAATATTTAACCATTTGACTGTGATGCATTTTTGCTAAAGAGAGAGAGAGAGAGAGATCTTTAACGCGGAGCGACGGCGCGCACATCACAACAGTCCTGCTTAATGAGTGACGATGAGGACAGAACTAAACATTCAAATGGTTAGGCTACACTTTAGATCTTTGATATTAAACTAATTTTATTTTAGATTTAGATTGTGGCTTCCAATGATTATAAAAAAGATATTTGAGGTATAACCATTAAAAACTAAAGCCGCATTCATTCTGTTTAGCGCAACTTCCCCTCACAGCGGTGCGCTGTCATTTCTCCCTAAAACCCAAACGTAATGTCAGAATCTGCACGATCGGTGATTGTTGTAAAATGTGGTCTATACTGTTGCTAAACTGCGGGACGCGTTTGATAATAAAAGGCAAGTACCAAAATTGAGCAAGAGACGCTGTTTCAAATGAGGCGCGCGCTCCGAAACACACCACAACGAGACAAGCAACGTATATTTTGGGCTTTGTGCGGATCTAAACGATCAAATATACACAAAAATATATCAAAATGGCCGTCTTGGAGATTCACTTAAACAGTTTATTCACTTAAATACAGTTTGTCTTAAATGGGTGTAAATAGTTGTAATAATGATTAGATCTGCATTTGGTCTTAAAGAGGCAGCAGTCCAATAATTCTGCTGACGATTGCTCCATTAATGTGAATCAAACAACAAAAGGCAAAGAGAAAATCAGTCGCAGCTCTTGAATGAAAAATTTTGGCTTTCATAAGCTTTAATCTATCTATGATTTAAACTATGCAGTGTTATTTTGTATCTGACTTTATTAGATGTCTTTTTAGCCCATATTACTCTTGAACAGTAATGTCAGACATTACTGAAATTAAAGCACTGGGTATATAATTTGTATATTTGTTTTATTGTATACTTTTTTTTTGTTTGACCATGTGTTTGTACTTTGTTTTTGGTGTCCTATGTCTTAATATAAATATATAAAACACAAAAGCCTGCTCCCTTCTGCATAACACAGCCTACATATTTGTTTTGTTAAAGCATTGCTTTTTCTTTTGCTATATATATTTATTTTACATTTCAAAATATAAAGCAATATCAATTATGTTCTAAATATTTTTTTTCCTTTTTTTAATATAACAAAAAGAACCGATAAGAATACCGTTAAAGTACCGGATCGATAAGGAGTATCGGTAAGAGTAGTAATACCGTTAAAACCTTAACGATACCCATCCCTAGTCCCAAGTCTGCCTGATTTCATAACTCGACAGCTATAATATAACGCACCGCCTTTTACCCTCACATAGGCAAAACTGTGAGAATATGGCAATCCTTAGTTAAGAGGTTTAGCCATCTTGAGGTTGTTCAACATGGAGATTGAGATTCATTGGCGTCCATCCCAGGATTCATTAATGCAGACAAAACACAAAGAACAACATGAAAACAGCACTCAGTATACAAAAAAAAAGGAATTAATAAGTGTGGTAGAAAGTTGTTTTCCACTGCATTTTGAAGGAAATTCAGTATGGCATTGTGTAAATACAATTGAGGCGCTTTTTCTTTTCATGAGTGTTTTTGAATCCGAGGGTCAGTGTTTTGGTGCAAGACGAGCCAGAGTTGGTGAAGAGTTTAAGGCCCAGATGGTGTGTGTGTGTGTGTATGTACATCATTCTGTGTAGTATTGCATCAGACTCTGCGAAGGGGAGGGAACGAGCGCGTGAGCGAGGAAGAGTGAAAGCATTGCTAGGAAACCAGTAAGTAAACAGGGCTGATCACACAGATGGTTTTAGAGAAAAGCAGTGAAACTGTTTTTTTGCTTGATTTAGCTTTAGTTTCTCTACGTGCTGCAACTCTGCTCTCATCTTTTTCTCTCACTGTGAGGGTGAGGGGGCAGAGTGTGTGTGTGAGAGATTTGAGGACAGAAATTTGTATAATGACATGGGTATTACTAGTGTTGCTTTCGTCAACGAAAATTATGACGAAATATTGTCGTCAACGAACCGTTATCACCTGACGAAAACGAGACGAGACGTAAATGCTGGTCATGTGACGATGACTAAAATACATGTATAATGCAATATCGTTGACAAATAAAAACAAGACTAAATGTGGTTTACAAAATAAAAACTATGCTAAAATGTCTTCATTTTCGTTGACCAAAACGAGACGAGACGAAATGTTATACCGTCACGACGAATGAGAGAGTTGTGCGTGAACCCATGGCTTTGTCGGGTTTAAATTCTGGTTTGCGATCTGGTCACCCGATTATCAGCGAATTTAACAATATTACTCCATTAGTTATTCTATTAAAATGTCTCATTGATATATTTGACACATTCATAATCATTATCCTACTTTTGCCGGTTCTTTGTGACAGCTGTATGTTATTGGCAGCGTCTCTGGTTACATGAACGCGTCACCGCATCGCACCAGAACATGGAGATTTCATTTTAGAGAATAATCGCACAACCTATTCAATATTCTTTAATTAAATAAACTAATCGAATATTCAAAAATCGTGACTCATCCCTGCATGGAATCTCTTGTTTCTTTTCCCAAATCTTCACTCACGTCTCACCCATTTTCTAAAGGGATTATAAACGTTTCTTCATTGGTTCGCTTTTAATTAGGCCTATTATATTCGTATTCTTTACTGTGGTAAAGTAGAAAAACGCTGTAGGACAGATAGCCTACATTTGTACTTGCATGTCAAATTCTTTTTAACACAGTTTGTGCTTGTTATATTAGACATAGGGCTCGTCAAGTTTAGTTGTAAAGCGCGTTTCACACGCGCGGGTGATTTTTAGTTTCACTTTCTCTGGCAGCGCAATCTCAAACATAGCCTAAATATTTTGCCCTTGTGGAGGATAAAATTCGCTCTTCAGACCAATTTACATCAAGTAGAAAACACGAAGATATCATAATGATCGATGGTCTCTTTCCTGCTCGTGTCCCACATCCCTCTCAGAGCGCAGAGTGGTAGGCTATATCACACGTCTTTATGTGGAAATATAAAATGAGTTTTTATTTTTTTTAAAGGTCCATTACAGTAGTGAAAAAAAAAAAAAACTGCCACCGTCACAGCCCTAAATATACTAAATATAATAAGATAACCTTGTTTGAAATTCTATATTGACTGGGTTAAATAGAATTGCATTACTAAAAAGAGACTAAAATACAATTTTCATTGACTAAAACTAGACTAAAATTTCATGAGTCCTCATATAATCTCATATTTAAAATGGCTTTCAAAACATACGAAACAGTGTTTTATTAAAAATTAAAAAATGTTTTCTGTGATGGTGTGTGTGTGTGTGTGTGTGTGTGTGTGTGTGTGTGTGTGTGTGTGTGTGTGTGTGTGTGTGTGTGTGTGTGTGTGTGTGTGTGTGTGTGATGGGTTGGTTTAGAGGTGTGTGTGTGATGGGTAGGTTTAAAGGTGTGTGTGTGTGTGTGTGTGTGTGTGTGTGTGATGGGTAGGCTTAGGGGTGTGTGTGTGTGTGTGTGTGTGTGTGTGTGTGAGATGGGTAGGTTTAGGTGTGTGTGTGTGTGTGATGGGTAGGCTTAGGGGTGTGTGTGTGTGTGTGATGGGTAGGTTTAGAGGTGTGTGTGTGATGGGTAGGTTTAAAGGTGTGTGTGTGTGTGTGATGGGTAGGCTTAGGGGGGGGTGTGTGTGTGAGATGGGTAGGTTTAGGTGTGTGTGTGATGGGTAGGCTTAGGGGTGTGTGTGTGTGATGGGTAGGTTTAGAGGTGTGTGATGGGTAGGTTTAGGGGTGTGTGTGTGTGTGTGTGTGTGTGTGATGGGTAGGTTTAAAGGCGTGTGTGTGTGTGTGTGTGATGGGTTTGGTGTGTGTGTGTGATGGGCAGGCTTAGGGGGGTGGGTGTGTGTGTGTGTGTGTGTGTGATGGGTAGGCTTAGGTGTGTGTGTGTGTGTGTGTGTGTGTGTGTGTGTGTGTGATGGGTTGGTTTAGAGGTGTGTGTGTGATGGGTAGGTTTAAAGGTGTGTGTGTGTGTGTGTGTGTGTGTGTGTGATGGGTTTGGTGTGTGTGTGTGATGGGTAGGCTTAGGGGTGTGTTTGTGTGTGTGAGATGGGTAGGTTTAGGTGTGTGTGTGATGGGTAGGCTTAAGGGTGTGTGTGTGTGTGTGTGATGGGTAGGTTTAGAGGTGTGTGTGTGTGATGGGTAGGTTTAAAGGTGTGTGTGATGGGTTTGGTGTGTGTGTGATGGGTAGGCTTAGGTGTGTGTGTGTGTGTGTGTGTGTGTGTGTGTGTGTGTGTGTGTGTGTGTGTGTGTGTGTGTGTGAGATGGGTAGGTTTAGGTGTGTGTGATGGGTAGGCTTAGGGGTGTGTGTGTGTGTGTGTGATGGGTAGGCTTAGGGGTGTGTGTGTGTGTGTGTGTGTGTGTGTGTGTGTGTGTGTGTGTGTGTGTGTGTGTGTGTGTGATGGGTAGGTCTAGAGGTGTGTGTGTGTGTGTGTGATGGGTAGGTTTAGGGGTGTGTGTGTGATGGGTAGGTTTAGGGGTGTGTGTGATGGGTAGGTTTAGGGGTGTGTGTGATGGGTAGGTTTAGGGGTGTGTGTGTGTGTGTGTGTGTGTGTGTGTGTGTGTGTGTGTGTGTGTGTGTGTGTGTGTGTGTGTGAGATGGGTAGGTTTAGAGGTGTGTGTGTGATGGGTAGGTTTAGGGGGGTGTGTGATGGGTAGGTTTAGGTGTGTGTGTGTGTGTGTGATGGGTAGGTTTAGAGGTGTGTGTGTGATGGGTAGGTTTAGAGGTGTGTGTGATGGGTAGGTTTAGGGGTGTGTGTGTGATGGGTAGGTTTAGGGGGGTGTGTGTGTGTGATGGGTAGGTTTAGGGGTGTGTGTGTGTGATGGGTAGGTTTAGGGGTGTGTGTGATGGGTAGGTTTAGGGGTGTGTGTGTGTGATGGGTAGGTTTAGGGGTGTGTGTGTGATGGGTAGGTTCAGAGGTGTGTGTGTGATGGGTAGGTTTAGAGGTGTGTGTGTGTGTGTGTGTGTGTGTGTGTGTGTGTGTGTGTGTGTGTGTGTGTGTGTGTGTGTGTGTGTGTGTGTGTGTGTGTGTGTGTGTGTGTGTGTGTGTGTGTGTGATTAATTAGCTGCGCAGTACTTGGTAGCCTTGTTGTCCGCCTAAATGAATTATAAATAAACATAAAAAACTAGTAGGCTATTTGCAGTATATTAAATCGTTTTTGACCTAATTATTTTGCACTGAAATGACACACTCGAGTCTGTCAGCTCTGACAGCGTTGCATCACGTGCACCTGTGCAATATCATAGCCTATGATTTCCGAAAATAGTACTGTCAACTAGTGATATCAGCAGAAGAACTGTTGAGGAATATGCAGCATAATTTAGACAATTGTTTTTGTCATGTTATAATAACTGACAGACACTATCATTTCAGCCGCTCTGTGGAGCTCTGAGCATAGGAGCTCAGCTTCGCGGCTGAGACACGAATAGACTATTAACTTAAAGCTTTTACTCTTAAACACAAAAGGCACATCCATTTTAGTAAAAAAAAAAAAAATTATTAAATAAACCAGATCAGGACGAGAGCAGAAACAAAATAAAGTGCATAACTGAAAAATAAAGCATAGGCTCAAAACAAATACAAACTGTGGGCACAGTGCAATTGCCCATTAGGCTCCAAAAAAAATTAAAAAAAATAAAGTGCCCAAATGAAAATAAATAATACTAGAAATAACATACTAGAAACAGACGGGGCAACCTAACGCAGACAAGTTAGCTTACGTTTTCAGGTGATATCCCATGTTTGTTGTTGCTTGCAAACTTTGCATTCGACTTTTTCCCGTTATCTATTTTTGTAAAATGCTGCCACACTGCCGATAACTTTGACATGGTAGAGGAGGACTGACTGAAAATTAAACGCTCACAATTAAATAAATATTCAGCAAACCACCAGACCAAGGCCTTCTAGTACTTTCTTCAATCTGTCTCTAGTGGGTTGGGCTAATCCAAAAGAAGTGAAAACAAGGGGGGTGTTCTGAAGACAGACTACTGAAAACACCCCCATTAGCAATTAGTGCTTTCCACCTGATGGAATTAACATGGCAAAAAATCGACCAATCAGAATTTTGGTCAAGCCAGAACGTATCGGCCAATAAATCGACTAGTTGACTGGGAGATTAGGTTTAGGGATATTGTGTGTGTGTGTGTGTGTGTGTGTGTGTGTGTGTGTGTGTGTGTGTGTGTGTGTGTGTGTGTGTGTGTGTGTGTGTGTGTGTGTGTGTGTGTGTGTGTGTGTGTGTGTGTGTGTGTGTGTGTGTGTGTGTGTGTGTGTGTGTGTGTGTGTGTGTGTGTGTGTGTGTGTGTGTGTGTGTGTGTGTGTGATGGGTAAGTTTAGAGGTGTGTGTGTGTGATGGTTAGGGTTAGTGTGTGTATGTGTGTGAGATGGGTAGGTTTAGGGGTAGGGTTAGTGTGTGATGGGTAGGTTTAGGGTTAGTGTGTGTGTGTGTGTGTGTGTGTGTGTGTTTGTGTGTGTGATGGGTAGGTTTTGGGGTCAGGTTAGTGTGTGTGTGTGTGATGGGTAGGTTTAGAGTTAGTGTGTGTGTGTGTGTGTGTGTGTGTGTGTGTGTGTGTGTGTGTGTGTGTGTGTGTGTGATGGGTAGGTTTAGGGTTAGTGTGTGTGTGTGTGTGTGATGGGTAGGTTTTGGGGTCAGGTTAGTGTGTGTGTGATGGGTAGGTTTAGAGTTAGTGTGTGTGTTTGTGTGTGTGTGTGTGATGGGTAGGTTTAGGGTTAGTGTGTGTGTGTGTGTGTTAGGGCTGTCAATCTTCCTCTATAATACTATTCGAATTCCATTCCTTATTTTATTTAATATTCGAATAATATTCGAATATTAAATGCTCAAATCATCCTATTATTAATATTTATGACATTACACAGTCTTATGGATCGCCAATGCAAATGCGTGATGTTGATCGGTCTCATATCTTCACAGATAAACTGTGTCAGTTTGTCTGTTATCTCCTTTTTGCGGACAGCTGGTAAACGTTTTCGTTTGAAAATGTATATTTTTCTCTCCATTTTGGCCTTCCGTCCACACTGAGACGGCGTTTTTATTAATGAAAACGAATCTTTTTCGTAAACGCACTCCAAAGTGGATAGGCTACATTTGAAAACTTCGTTTTCACGTTGTAGTGTGGACTGGGAATCAAATTGTCAGGAGTGGTGATCTCCGTTTCCGTGGAGACATTGCTCTCCGCGATTTTTGTATTGTTATGATACAGCGTGGATAACGTGCACAATTGTTACGATTCAAAAACGGTAGCCTATTGTTCATCAGACGAAACAAAAGCATTTCATTTTCACATGCGTGTAAGCGAGAAAGATTGCATAATTTTCTTTTTTAAATATACATAAAGCAATATTCGAATAGGAACTTGAGCATTCGAATAGTATTGATTTTTTAAATATTCGAATTATATTCGAATTTCGGAATTCGTTCCAACAGCCCTAGTGTGTGTGTGTGTGTGTGTGTGTGTGTTTGTGTGTGTGTGTGTGTTTGTGTGTGTTTGTGTGTGTGATGGGTAGGTTTAGGGGTTGGGTTAGTGTGTGTGTGTAGAGTTAGTGTAGGGCAACAGAATATGCTGTCAGTACAGTATAAAACCATTACGCCTATGGAATGTCCTCTCAAGTATAGCAAAACGAACGTTTGTGTGTGTGCACGTGGATGACATCATAGTCTCATGACAGTGGGGTGTGTGGGCTGGGCGGAGACGCTCTCGCAGCAGAAACGGCTCGACGCTGCGCTCAGCTTTAGCTTTATCCCTGCACTAAGAGCTCTTTAATTAGCCTTCATTAGCACTGCCAGTAGCAGACAGAGACCCAGCTGCTCCAGTCCCACTTCCTCTCAACAATCACACACATTTACGGATTATTTGTACAACCACATGTGGTCTTATGAAGAGAACTGGTTAAAATCTTCATTTTTTTTCCATTGCGTGCACCTTTTTCTTTTTCTTTTTTTCATAATACTTTGTTACAAAGTTCAGGGACTCTCAACTAGGGTTTGGTATCGTACCAACAAGGTAAAAATAATTTTTCAGATATCATTCACATTTATTCTGAGTCTTAATGCAAAACATTTGATTGTAGCTGAATACCATGAACAAAAATGAACAGGCTAAAGATCGCTTTCACAAGGAGCTTTTGCCTGTGGTTTAAAAATACCATAGAAAAAACAACTAGCCTAACTAATATCATTTCCAGTAGCACTTTATTTTAAAGGTCCCATGACATGCTATTTTTTGTAGGCTTTAATATAGGCCTTAGTGGTCCCTAGTACTGTATCTGAAATCTCTTCTCAAAAATCCAGCCTCGGTGCAGAATTATAGCCACTACAAGCCAGTCCCAGAATGAGCTTCCTTCAGACAGGCCGTTTCGGTGTCTGTAGCTTTAAATACTAATGAGGAGGAGAAAGGCGGCGCAAGGTGGAGGGTGGGTGTGGCCTTGACCATCTTGCGCAACGGTACCGGTCCGTGCATGTTTACGTTGGATATAGCAATGGCACGAGGACACGTTCAAGCATTTCAGTTTGACCCAGAATCTGATCCGGATGGAGAAGCAACAACTCAGCGGTTCCAGCAGGACATTTCCGAATGGTTAGTTTAAAATATTATGTCTGGATAGGGTACTTTATTCGGATGGTTTACAGTTATTATCATGTAGCTAACGCTAACCTACTGTTGCCTTTTCATGAGAGATCTGTAACATCTGTAATTTATCTTATTACAATTACATCATCAAGCTCTGCGATCTTGAAATGCGGATATCGCGCGCGCCGTATAACCAACAGGAAAACGGTTATCCAAGTAACAAAGAAGTGTACAACACTCGCGTTACAGTGTGTGTATTCACACACATAAACTGCATGGCTGCATAGCTAATGTGACAGCCACATTCTACGTGTAACAGTCTAGGCAAACATAAACAGTAAAGCAACACACTTATATATCATTAGTTGACTTACTTGTCCGAGGTGTGTAGCTGAGCCAAAGAGAGTGATCCAGACTTTAGTTTCAGACGTTCAGCAAGCCCAGCTCTGTATTAACCCTTCGGTGTTCATTTGTACATCCAATTATTGAGCAATTGTTATGCTTCGCTCGCTCAAAAGCCATGATATCTCTCGTGGACAAACTAAAATCGCGCACGCGCGTTCCTACGTTAATTCCTTCCTAGCTCATTTTCTCATGGGCGGAAATATTCTCTGGGCGGGCAAAGCAGAGACAGGGGAGGTAACATTCCTCCTTATAACGTCACAAGGAGGAGATTCAAGATCAGCGCGATTGAGCTTCCATTTTCTCAAAGGCAGAGAAAGATAGCAAAAGCTCGATTTACACCGATTGAAATTTCTAGAAACTTGGGGACCATATACAGGCTAGGGGAACTCATATTAATGTTAAAAAACCTCAGAAAGTGAAAATTTCATGTCATGGGACCTTTAAGTTACGCGTTACTACATGTACTTACTACAGTAATAACAGTAAATTATGCATAATTACAAGTAACTAACCCTAAACCGTAACTATAGTATTAATAAATATTATTCAGTACATAAGGACAATGTAACTGTCACATAAAAATAAAGTGTAACCTAAATTTCAAGCACTATTAAAGACAAGTAAACGCGTTTTCTTAGTCGGTTATGTCTTTGGTGAACAAACAGTTGACAGTGTTTACGAGGATATTTTGACTTTTGTGTATTTCTCCGTTCAAGCGCAAAAACACATTTAAGAGAACACTGTTGCGCACTATATAGTATGAGAGGCGGCTTTGTGCACACGTTTTGGATGTGTGTGCAGCACAGAAAACAGCTTCCAAGTCTACATGCACTTAAACGGTTTAAAAGTAATATTAAAATGCACACAAAGAAATCGACAAGAGAAATCGAAGCGCGCTCGTCTTTATCGAATTTATCGATTTCTAAAATGAAACCAGTTCTCGATACCCAGCCCTTCTCTCAACTCCATTTAATACATTTTACCATGTGAAATCCATTCAATGCTTGTTACTACCCCCCCCCCCCCCCCATCAGCATGGAAAATTGGCCTATAGCTGTAAAGTACTAAGAAACCACAGGCAGAATGAAGCTACCCTGTACGTGTCGTGTCTCTTAAGTATGGCTGATGTGCATGTTTGTAGTCTAGGAGTTTCTGCAGAATGTGCTGTATTTGAGATCTGAATATCGAATGGCTTTAATGGTGGGCTTTTGGCAGGACTGTGTGTGTGTGTGTGTGTGTGTGTGTGTAGCTTTGAAGATGGTGGGGGTTTCTGATGGCTTCCAGTTGTTGATGTGAAAGGTCTGGAACTGTTTCAAACCCCTCCTCAAATTTCTTACCTCGTGTTCACTGAGTATTTATCACACAGAATATCTCCTGTGTTGCTTCGAGTCACATTAGGAAAGCTTTTATAGACATACACGTATGCTTCCCTTATCTCAGCACTTTTAATGGTGAAATTTATCTTATTTTAATCGTTTCACTGGGCAGCAAAGATTTTTTCCGTGTGTGTGTGTATGTATGTATGTATGTATATATATATATATATATATATATATATATATATATATATATATATATATATATATATATATATAAATCATAATCTGTTTAAATTGTAAAATGTGGTAGCTGTCCAACTTTTGAACTTATTTACAGAAATATGTCCTACAGCATTTTGAACATACTTTTTTTCCGTTATATAAGTATATAAACAATTTTTAACCCTAAAATCCGGATGTTGGGGAAAAGTTCCATAGCCATATATTATATATCCAATAAAGATGTACACAATAATGTATAAAAACTAGTGCTGGGCAACGATTAATTGCATCCAAAATAAATGTTTGTTTACACATAATATATGTGTGTGTACTGCGTATAATTATTTTGTGTATATATAAACACACACATGTATATATTTAAGAAATATTTTCATGTATATCTATATTTATACATAATTTACATTATATAAATATTTTATATATAAATACAATTTTCTTAAATACATACATGCGTATGTGTGTATTTATATACAAAATAATTATACACAGTGCACACACATATATTATGTAAACACAAACTTTTATTATTTTGGATGTGATTAATCGTCGCCCAGCTCTGATAAAAACATACATAGTTGTATCTTCTACATTTCTTCTTTTTGGCAGTAATATTTGAGCACTTACTCATTTGCTGTTTCCTATTAAACTTACACTATTTCCCATGTTCCCCTAGGATAAAGACAAAGGCTCGTCAAACAAGACTCCTAAATTGGACCGCAGCGATGGTGTGAAAGAGATGAAAGAGAAAGCTCCTAAGAGGAAGCTGCCCTTCACCGTCGGAGCCAATGGAGATCAGAAAGATTCGGACTCTGGTAAGGGGGCGGGGCCAGTTTGTTGCAATGAACTATGGGTAACAGGAAGTGTGTGTGTGTGTGTGTGTGTGGGCTTCTGTTGTTGTTTTTCTTCAGTACTTACTCTGATCCCAACTGAATGTGGAATTTTGCACATTTATGCTGCATTTTATTTTTTTAAACATGATTGCAGGGTAAAATGATTTGAATTAGTTTTACTTTTCCATTCGTTCGATTTGTTGATCATAATACTATAGTATTTACTCTGATCCCAACTGAATGTGGAATTTTGCACATTTATGCTGCATTTTATTTTTTTAAACATGATTGCAGGGTAAAATGATTTGAATTAGTTTTACTTTTCCATTCGTTCTGTTGTGTGTTGTTTAACTTGTTTGGAAAGACGGTGTTTTGACTGTATTTTTGGGTTCTGTGGTTGTTTGAGTCTCTAAGCTTGTAGCGAGCCGTTGGCAGGACACCCCCACCCCCCTTTGAGACGTGGCTGTGAGGCGTGAAGCCTTGCCCATTTTCTCTCTCATCACACAATGCCTGAAGTGCTCATTGTAATGCTAATAGGGGGTGTAGTCACGTCCGTTCTTTGATTGGCCTGTCTCAATGTTTCTCTCTCTTTCTCTGACCGTTTCCAACACTTATTTAGCCGTAAACACTGGAGTGTGGCTTTTGCGTTTGTTTCATCTATTAATACCCCTTCACATATTCCATCAGAGACTCAAATCCTCACTTTTAGGCCATGCAAACCTCTGTTTTTATGCTGCATCATTGTCTGTTTCTGATGGAACACGTCCAGCTCTTGGCTTTGTTCCTCGTGCACGTTCACCGGGACTTTCTGATGTAGTTGAGCTGGTCTCTCCATGGTCTCCTCCCCCAGTTGGACGGTTTCCAGCACAGGACTAGTTAGACCTTTGTTCTGTTACCGCAGTGAGCTCATACAAAACACCCTTTCGGCTGCTTCTGAAAGTTGGACGCTCATTTAACATTTTAATGGGTGCTTTTTAATCATGAAGTGTTAGCAGCAGTTGCTACCAAAGCCATTATAAACTCAGTCCTGGCCGGAATGAAATGGAAAGGAAGATGTTGCTGATGGAGACGGAGTTTTGTTTTTCTAAGCTTCTGTGAGCTAGAGTTGGTTCCTCAAAGAAAACAAACCTAAGAATAGCACGAGAACAGCTGATATGGGAAGGACAATTGGATGCACTGATTTTGAAATGTTTTAGTCACTTAAATATGAATGGTAACTGATATGATTATAAATCTATACTGTTTTTGTAGGTTATAAAACAACCAAACTTAGTGCTTAATTTGCACTGTGTAAACTTAAAAATAAAATAAACATTTTCAGGGTTTGTACAAGGTGCTTAAAGTACTTGAATTTGAAATTGAAGTCCTCGAAAACCCTTGAAAATAGTGATATTTATGAAAAGGTACTTGAAAAGTGCATGCTTAAATTATTGAAAGACAATATATGTGAAATTAGTGTTTAATTTTATTGATAAAACAATCTTTTCACACAAAATCAACGGTGCAACCAGTCTGATATAGAGCCATTTCACATGGCTATGAGAGTGATATTGCTCATATAAATAACCAAGTATATGATACATCTTTCATTCTTCAGATCAATCATATATTCACGAGAGAAAATATCAGTTTGAATAAGGAATAAGCGATATCTTTGTCATCGTATCCTTTCAGTGGTTTAAGTTACCGCAGTCATTGCTTGTGCTGCACTTTATTCATACCATTTTGTTTTATTAGTTTATTTTTATTTATCGATTTACCTTTTTTTAGAATTTGAAATATAATAAAGATATTGTTTGATAAGTGAGATCTCTGATTGTAATCCTTGAAAACCAAAAAAGTAGTGCTTGAAAAGTCCTGGAATTTCATTTTACAGTGTTATAAACCCAGGGTTCGTACAGACCGTTTTTTACCTGCTGTTTTAATCCAACAACCTGGTATAGAGAAAAGATGCACTGTTTGTATCGGTTCTGTTTCTGGCGGGGCTAGTGAATAGTTATGGCGCGACTGAGATCATTATTGTATTGAAGTCAAAGTAAAACGCAGCCAGCTTCACTCGTCACCCTTTCTGTCCTCCATTTTCTGGACGTTTCCATTTAAAAATACATAATTTATCCATCTGATATTTTTACATCTCTCTCGCGGGCTCTCGGTGTGCGTTCTGCATTGAGGGAGACCGTCTCTGCCACTTATCCATAGAGCTGGAGAAACCCACAAGGCCCAAGAGCACTCAGAATACTTCTCTCATCTCACGGTCTTCTTGCCTCCATCTTCTTGTGTTTGCTCATTACCGCTCCTGCGCTTTCTCAGGCCGCAGACATCTTTGCTGCATTATGTATTAGACACAGAACTTGGCATGGAAGTCGAATGCAGTGCATCTGCGCGATGCATTTAGCTTGCAAATAACGATGCATTTCCATTTTACAGAGTCCGAAAGGCTTGTGAGGCGCTTTTTGCACTCGGGCTGGGTATCGATTCACATGTTCCAACTCGATTCGATTTGCATTCTCGATTCTAAATACGATTTTCGATTCAACTCAGTGAATATAGATTTAATACAAATCCTATATTTATTTTAAAAAAGAACATTGAACATTAGTTTACAAGTGGTTAATTAATAAAAAGATATTAAGAGCCATAAACCTGTATATTAAACTCTTTTTTTGCTGCATTATGTATTAGACGCATTTGCACGATGCATTTATCTTGCAAATAACGATGCATTTCCAGAGGATATTACAGAGACCGAAAGGCTTATGAGGTGCTTTTTTGGGGATATGCACGGCACGATGTGATATCTTTGGGCAGACGGTGGACGAGAGCATGTTGTGGATGTAAGGGTGAAGGGAGTGGGTTGGCTGATAAGAGACAGTAATATTTGCTGCCCACGCCTTGCTAACGCTGGCAGGCATGTGCGCTGGTACACTTGCACACGCGATTGGTCTCTGGCTAACATGCACACACACTCGCATTTAAAACGAGAAGAGATTCGCACCAGTGATGTTCTCTGGCCTTCGTACGGCCAAGCCATTGAGCGTTACTCATGTTCCTGCAGGGAGGATGTTTTTTATAGTATTTCATTTAATGTCATGCAGAGCTTTTATGAAATATTCACCAGTCAAGTCACCTTCATTTATACAGCGCTATTAACGATATAGATTGTTTCAAAGCAGCTTTACAGTGATGATAGGAAATTACAGTAACAGAGATTGTTTTGGCTTTACAGCAGCTCTGGAATAAAGTTATTGTCCAGCTAAAGTTAGTTTTTGATTGATTCACTTCAGTTGCAAAGATCATTAGTTATTAACTTAGGGGGCACTTACACGACACTGTTTTAACTGAAAACAGAAAACTTTTAATGCGTTCTGGCCGTTCATTTGCACGACAACAGTGTTTGGTGCTCGAGAACGGTGCAAGGTGCAAGTTTTGAAAAATTTCCATCTCTGCGTAAACTTCAAAAACGTGAATCTGTGAAAACGGTTGACGGTGTGCACATGCATATTACGTGTTTAGTCTCTAGATATGCGCGTTTGAATATAGGTGTGCGCAGACGCGTAGTCTTTCTTTACAAAGTTCACCACTCTTTTTAACCCCTTTGTTTCGGCCTTTTCTCAAGGCCACGGAAGCATATCAGTGGGCTTGTGTTTTGCTACGCATGTCATTCCACTGAGCGTTGTTTGTTTTCTTCTTATTTACTTAAATCCGGATATTTGATTTACAAAACATCGATTGAAATTAATGTACAAATTATACAAAATGAAAAAACTTCAAACAAACGTATGAAGTGCGTAGCAAAGCACAAGCCCACCGCCATGCTTCTGCGGCCTTGAGAAAAGGCCGAAACAATAAGTCATAAATCGTCTTAGACCCACTTCACATCTCATTCAATCCATTTCCATGACGTATCCCATTTTCAATATTTTCTTTCTTAATTAACAGATTAAATTAAAACAAAACACACCAATAATATCATAAAATTGTAACAAAAATATGAAAACTCCCCCATAATGTCCTTTCATCCGCTGTGCATAAAGTATTGAGACAACATCCTGCGGGCACTTCCTGTCTCTTCTGCCTTCATTTCCTGTTTCCACTGGGCAGAGAGTTCTGCCTTACGGTTTTGGTGATTGACAGTGGAGCCATTGTGTAAAGTTAGGCAAGCATCACTTGTTAATATTGCTCTTTTGCACAAAACCTTAACCATGAGTTTTAAAATTCAGTGCATAACTCGTTTTGTTCTCATGAATATCTCATTCAGCGTTAGAGAGGTGTGGTTTTACTTGCGCTTTTCTGAGCAATTTGAGTGAGCACATTAGATTTGCTAGTAATAAACCACCCAGAAAATGCAATGCTTAATGTTTGATTTATATTTACACATTCACCATTGAAAATCCCCCTTGTTTGTTGTGCTGTCGTCCCTGTAACCCTCAGTCCCTGACCTAGATTTCCTCCAGTCTCAGAGGACACACACTACATTACGCCAAGAAATGCTTGTAGCAGGTTTGCATTTGCTTAATATAGTCAATCAAACTGAGAACAATGGCCTGAACCATCTTTACTCATCAGATGAGCTCATTCTGAACATTTGATGGTCTGTTTGTGTCTTTTTCAGGTGTACAGTTTTGATCAGAGACATTAGACCTCGTACCTAACCAGCTCTTCTGGTTTGGGTTGTTTTTGAAAAACTAGTTATACCACCTCCATAACTATAAGGTTATAGGTTAAGCAACATTAAATTGAAAGTTTCGTGTTTCATGTGAACTCCTCGTATATCTGCCTCCTCTCAGAAACAGGGCTTGAATTTCACAACTTTCCTGCAAGATCTGCGATGATAATGCGGAAATTCCCACAAACATTCACTCATTGTAGCCCATGTGGATTGAATGAGTAAATTAATCCACACAGATAAACAGATCAAATTAATAATATTTCTGTCAGACTGCAATTTCGCAAACAGTGAACGTGATTTTTTTTTTTTTTTCACAGTTTGTGAAAAGTACTGTAATACGATTACTGAATCAAGAAGTTGCCGTCTAAATTAAGTCTGTTTAATATAGAGATTTATTTCTTAAATTCATTTTCAAATAATTTATTTCTAATTTCCTAAATATTAATTCAAATAAATATGTATCTGCTTTTTATCTGCCAATCTGCTCTCTAATATGTCGGCATCGGCCATCAAAAAACTATATCAGTCGACCACTAATATGAAGCTTTTGCGCTTAAATTTTTTTTTTTTTTTTTTTTTTGCTACACAGGTGTTTGCTATGAAGTCAGATTTTTAAAATGGCCTCAACCACTTACAGATATCCATAATATCCATGAAAAATAATCTTGGTACCAATTTTGATACCATTGCACAAACTATTGAAAAAATCTTAAATTCTCCCTATAGCTATTTCAATAATATGAAATGTTTAAGTGCTACACTTGTTAGTAGACGTCGTTGTTTGCAGGAGTCAAGCTGTGTTGAAAATTGCTGCATTCAACTGTGCATATATCCACTGTTTTACAACAGCTTTCAATGTGCTCCTTTAGATGTATTATAATTGCCATTTTGTCTTTTTAACTTGAGGGTTGCACTGATTAGGCTTAGATTAGATTAGAATTTATGCATCTTATTTTTTTTTTTTTTTCAAGTTTTCCCTTTTTCGTTTCTACATTATTAAAAAAATAGGCAATGTGCAAAACATTCTGCAGCCACAAATTCACTTTTATGTGTGACAAATGGGGACAGAAAGCTTTTGTAATACTGTACCAGTGCCATTCCCTCAGTTGAGTGTATTTTAGAAGACTAAAAGTGCAAGCACTGTGTTTTTCTGTTCCCTTCATCCACCCGTTATATACATGTTTAGACTGCTTCATGCTCTTCGAGGGTTGAATCACAGGAATGTGACTTAGCAGGGCTCCAGACTGCGACCAAATGGTCGCATTTTGCGACCAAAATTTGAGAATGTGCGACTGAATTTTACATCCAGTCGCACATGTGCGACCAGTAATTTTTTTTTTACGTTAAACGTGGAAGGGGCGCGTCAAAGAATCCGGAATGTGTAGCAGGCCAATGAGTGTGAGAAGAATAATGTGTGGAGGGGGAGGGTCCTAGAGATAAGCGAGCGCGCGTAAGTTAAACGTCTGTGGGAAGGAGACGGAGACAAATATCAATGTCACGGACAGACCTATTTTTTTACAGTCTATGGGACAGACACAGTCGGTCGGGTGATGATAAAGGCCTGAACCCACTATTTTCGGGAAGACTGGCTACGAAAATTCAGCTGGTTAAGGTACTGTAAGTAAGGTGACGAACTCCATGAGCTGCGAATGTTGCAGTCGCTACCCCAGAACTGCGGGGAAATAGAAGTTTGCAGGCACTTCGCAGTTTAAACACAAAACGCATCTCAGCCTCAAGCAGAGTATTCCGTGACATGTTATTAAATAAAATGAAAAAAACTGCGCTGCGCTGCGCTACTCATTTCTACTTCATAGACCGTTTAATAGTTCGAACCAATAATAGACAGCGCAGAGCTTCTCTCGCCAGTCGCGGGCCGATCGCGATTACGCGAAACAGTTACATCGTGGAGATCCAGTGAAGAAATCCATTGAGTTCGCGACAGAATTAATAACATTGCTGCGAGATCCAGTGAGAAACATTCAGATTTGACGCAGAATTCTCTGTTATAAACCATATCTGATCAAACAGCGCTGACGTGGAAACCAGGAGAAACATGTGCAATGAACGAACAAGTCATAGAAGGCTTTAGGTCCACAGATCAGCAACATTCACCATGGATTTAATGTAGTAACACCACTTACTGTAACTATGGTATATTGTGTTTATAACAGTAGCCTACACATCTTTTTCCAGCACTTGAAAACTATAATATCATATTTAAATGTTATTTTTAATGTGTTGACCAAAACATTTTTTGTTCATCCTTTAAAGATTGTCCCTATTTATAAAACTAAAAGTTTCAAGAAGTAGGAAAACTCACACTTATTTAAAAAAAGAAAAGAAAAAAATATTAAATTACTATTGTAAACATAGCTGCAGAGGACGCTTATTGGCTATTTTCACTCCCTAATATCTATTTTGTCACTCATTTTGCTTTTGAATTATTAAGACATTATGAATGATAATAATTAAAGTTAACTTTATCTATGCACCTCAAATTTAGCTCAGTGCTTTGCTTTGTCATCCCACAGTGCTACCAAATACTTTCTGTAGAACTTAGTGCCGCTGCCCTCAAATGTTAGTCTGGAGCCTGTGATCTTAAAATAAAACTGCACCATTTCTGCACGTTAAGGCTATTTATTATCAAAGCATTTGTCAGTAATACAGTTATTTTGGGGGAAAATGTGAATATTTGCATTGTAAGATGATTTAAGGTGCGCCCCTAAATTTTCAGCTTGTGCTCCTAAAATTTTAAGTCAGGGGCTACAGCGCTCCTAATAAAAAAAGTTAGTCTGGAGCCCTGCTTAGAAAGAAAGTGTGTGTGTGTGTGTGTGTGTGTGTGTTCGTGTTCAAGAGGTTGGGCTACATTACATGTAAGTGTTTACAGGTGTTAGCGAATATTCATCTACTCTAGACATGAAGAATAATGTCTGGAAAGATGTGTCTGGCTTCCTTTCCCTATAATATATGCTGGTGGCCTCGAGCAAATGTTGAGCACAAGCTTGTATATCTTCCATAGATTATGCAAGAGCAGAAATCTAGATGACAGGATTGTTGTACCTCATTGGGTTTTTATTGGTGTTAATGGCACATGAATGCTTGTGACATTTGGGCATGTTTGCACAGTTCGAGGTCATACAGTGGAAACTGGCAAACATGAAGATGCCTCTCCTACTGTAAGTCGATAGCACGGGTGAGACTTCATTGTGTGGCAGATATGTTGACACTGACATACTGAGAATAATTGATGGGCATTTCTGTGAAGAGCAGCTGCTTTTGTCCAAACGTTAAACATGACCTTGCCTCAGCCACATTGAAATGTGAACACCGGCCATTTTGTAATCGGTGACAGGCTGCCAAGTCATAGCCTTAAAGAAACACACACACACACACACACACACACACACACACACACACACACTAGACTGCCACCAGCAGCTGGGAATTCACCCAAGGTTTCACTTGACCTTCAGGCTACTAAGGATGGCAGGGACGGGAAATGCACTTAATGCATATTAACTTGTGCTAGCTTACTTCAGGGATTGTACAAGGTGCTTAAAGGAGTAGTTCACTTTAAAATGAAAATTAGCCCATGATTTACTCACCCTCAAGTCATCCTAGGTGTATATGACTGACTTCTTTCAGACGAATACAATCGGGAGTTATATTAAAAAATATCCTGGCTCTTCCAAGCTTTATAATGGCAGTGGATTGCAACCAACAGATTGAAGCTCAAAAAAGTGCATCTATCCATCATAAAAGTGCATCTATCCATCATAAAAGTGCATCTGTCCATCATAAAAGTGCATCTATCCATCATAAAAGTGCATCTATCCATCATAAAAGTGCATCTATCCATCATAAAAGTGCATCTGTCCATCATAAAAGTGCATCTATCCATCATAAAAGTGCATCTGTCCATCATAAGTGCATCTGTCCATCATAAGTGCATCTGTCCATCATAAAAGTCCATCTATCCATCATAAAAGTGCATTTGTCCATCATAAAAGTGCATCTGTCCATCATAAGTGCATCTGTCCATCATAAGTGCATCTGTCCATCATAAGTGCATCTGTCCATCATAAAAGTGCATCTGTCCATCATAAAAGTGCATCTGTCCATCATAAGTGCATCTGTCCATCATAAAAGTGCATCTGTCCATCATAAAAGTGCATCTATCCATCATAAAAGTGCATCTGTCCATCATAAGTGCATCTATCCATCATAAAAGTGCCTCTATCCATCATAAAAGTGCATCTGTCCATCATAAAAGTGCATCTGTCCATCATAAAAGTGTATCTATCCATCATAAAAGTGCATCTGTCCATCATAAGTGCATCTGTCCATCATAAAAGTGCATCTATCCATCATAAAAGTGCATCTGTCCATCATAAGTGCATCTGTCCATCATAAAAGTGCATCTATCCATCATAAAAGTGCATCTGTCCATCATAAGTGCATCTATCCATCATAAAAGTGCATCTGTCCATCATAAGTGCATCTGTCCATCATAAAAGTGCATCTATCCATCATAAAAGTGCCTCTATCCATCATAAAAGTGCATCTGTCCATCATAAAAGTGCATCTGTCCATCATAAAAGTGTATCTATCCATCATAAAAGTGCATCTGTCCATCATAAAAGTGCATCTGTCCATCATAAAAGTGCATCTATCCATCATAAAAGTGCATCTGTCCATCATAAAAGTGCATCTGTCCATCATAAAAGTGCTTCTGTCCATCATAAAAGTGCATCTATCCATCATAAAAGTGCATCTATCCATCATAAAAGTGCATCTATCCATCATAAAAGTGCATCTGTCCATCATAAAAGTGCATCTATCCATCATAAAAGTGCATCTGTCCATCATAAAAGTGCATCTGTCCATCATAAAAGTGCATCTGTCCATCATAAAAGTGCATCTGTCCATCATAAAAGTGCATCTATCCATCATAAAAGTGCATCTATCCATCATAAAAGTGCATCTGTCCATCATAAAAGTGCATCTGTCCATCATAAAAGTGCATCTGTCCATCATAAAAGTGCATCTGTCCATCATAAAAGTGCATCTGTCCATCATAAAAGTGCATCTGTCCATCATAAAAGTGCATCTATCCATCATAAAAGTGCATCTATCCATCATAAAAGTGCATCTGTCCATCATAAAAGTGCATCTGTCCATCATAAAAGTGCATCTATCCATCATAAAAGTGCATCTGTCCATCATAAAAGTGCATCTGTCCATAAAAGTGCATCTGTCCATCATAAAAGTGCATCTGTCCATCATAAAAGTGCATCTGTCCATCATAAAAGTGCATCTGTCCATCATAAAAGTGCATCTGTCCATCATAAAAGTGCATCTGTCCATCATAAAAGTGCATTTGTCCATCATAAAAGTGCATCTGTCCATCATAAAAGTGCATCTGTCCATCATAAAAGTGCATCTGTCCATCATAAAAGTGCATCTGTCCATCATAAAAGTGCATCTGTCCATCATAAAAGTGCATCTGTCCATCATAAAAGTGCATCTGTCCATCATAAAAGTGCATCTGTCCATCATAAAAGTGCTCCACACTGCTCTGGGGGGTTAATAAAGGCCTTCTGAAGCAAACCGATGAGTTTGTGTAAGAAAAATATTCATATTTGAAACTTTATAAAGTAAAATTACTAGCTTCCGGCCAAACGAACATACAGATTTGGCTTAAGTGTAAAGGCCTGTTCACACCGGGCCGAAATTCGCCGACGTTTAACGCCTCGTGACTAAACAAAGGGCGCCAATGTGAGTGTGCACACCGGCGCGAAAAACGCCACGCGTAAAAGCGTCATTTAAAAAAAAAAAAAACGCCTCGGGTTCGTTTTTTTGGTTTGACACGCTGCGTCAAAAACTATCCGACCAATGAGATTGGCGCTTTTGTTCACGTGTCTGGAGCTTCTGAAGTTACAGTAAAACACAACTTGGGGGCGCTCAAACACAAAACGGTCTTGCCGAGCACACATACGTAAAGGCGAAGAAGATATACACCAAGTAGTGTCTACACTGCCGGGAAGAAATAAGACGAGGAAGATGCAAGGCAAGATGATTGTAGAGCTGCTGGTCTCGTTGGTGTCGGAACATAAAGAACTATATGACAAACGCGACAGCGACTACAAACATCTTGATAAAAGAGAACTGTTATGGAGTGGTTTCTGTTTTACATTAAGCGCCATCTAATGTCAGGGAATGAATTTGCATGTTCACTCGGCTCATCGTCAGCGAAAATCGCTTGGGTGTGAACGAAAAAAACGCGTTGAAAAACGCTGGCGAATAACGCGCGCCGATATTCGTCCCGGTGTGTAGGGCCCTTAAAGCGCAACTTCTGCGAGTAATGTGATGCACTGCTGATATTTACGCTACTTCTGAGGTCACAAGTTACGTAAGTTGCGCTTTATGCGTAAGTAGACTGTACTGGAAGCTAGAATTTTACTCTGTAACATGTTAAACATGAATATTTTTCTTAAACTCATGGCTTTGCTTCAGAAGGCCTTTATTAACCCCTGGAGCCTGTGGAGCACTTCTATAATATAACTCCCGATTGTATTTGTCTGAAAGAAGTAAGTCATATACACCTAGGATGGCTTGAGGGTGAGTAAATCATGGGCTAATTTTTATTTTAAAGTGAACTACTCCTTTAAAGTGCTTGAATTTGACTTGAAATTAGTGTTTAATTTTTTCTATGAAACAATGTTTTCATTTTAAAATTAATGTTGACTACGAATGTGATATTGCTCATATAAATATCCAAGTATATGATACATCTTTCATTCATCAGGTCCATCGTATATTCATGGGAGAAAAAAATCAGTTTGAATAAGGAATAAGCGATATCTTTGTCAAAGCCTCCTTTCAATGGTTAATGTTGCCACAGTCATTGCATGTGCTGCACTTTATTTGTACCATTTTGCTTTGTTAGTGTATTTTTATTTATCGGTTTCCCTTTTCTAGAATTTGAAACCATAATAAAGATATTGTTTTGATAAGTGAGATCTCTGATTATAGTCCTTGAAAACCAAAAAAAAAGTAGTGCTTAAAGTCCTGGAATTTCATTTTACAGGATCTGTACAAACCAGTTACAAAACCAAATGTACAAGGCTGGTTTTGAGACTTAACATGCGCCCTGTTTTCTCCTCAACAGAAAAGCAAGGTCCAGAGCGGAAGCGCATTAAAAAAGAGCCCACTAACACCAGGAAGTCGGGCCTGGCGTTCGGGATGGGCATGCCGGGGATCCGGGCCGGGTACCCCCTGTCCGAGCGGCAGCAGGTGGCTCTCCTCATGCAGATGACGGCCGAGGAGTCCGTCAACAGTCCAGGTGCGCGTTTATCATGAGCGCCACGTCTTCAGTAGCTTCCACTGTCCCTGCTGCACTCTCATGCTATGCTTCATTTACACACACACACACACACACACAGCACTTAATTAGAATTCAATTAAACAAGATAACCCTCATCAATTCCCATTACTTCAGCGAAATGAACCTCTGCAATCTTAATCCACTGTTGTTCATCAGCCCTTCAGGACTGTTGATAGAGCATCAAGCGACTTGGTTGTGCTGTTCCGATATGAACTGTTCAGGTTTCCAGATTTGATTGGCTCATGTGGTTTTGCAGCTTGAGATAAGGGAAAAGCATTGGATTTGTGTTGCGTTTACTTAAAAGGTTTATTTCAGTTTGTTTTCTAAGCTTGACCAATGATATTGCATGCTTAAAGGTTAATTCTTATCTCTGGTATGCATGTCTTGGTAACACTTTACACTAAGTTTTATTAGTAAACATGAACTAAGAATGAACAATACTTCTACAGCATTTATTAATCTTAGTTAATATTAATTTCAACGTTTACTAATACATTATTAAAATCAAAGGTTGTATTTGTTAACGTTAGTTAATGCACTGAACTAACATGAACGAACAATGAACAGCTGGATTTTTATTAACTAACATTAACAAAGATGAATAAATACTGTAAGAAAAGTATTGCTCATTGTTAGTTAGTACATTAACTAATATTAACTAATGAACCTTATCGTAACCATGTCTCTATTAGATTTACTCTTCAAGTAGCTCACCAGATTTATTTTTCCAAAACAAAAGACTACAGGAAATTCCTAACCCCACCCATACAGAGCACTTTTTCATGCCAGCTATTGTTGTTAGTTTGTTCTGAATATGTCTGAAAATAGTAATTTAGTGCAGCTGATTTGGCATGTCTGTCTTGTGATTGCTAATAAATTTCCTTGTTTACGTGGTAGTTTGTTGATTCAATGTGCTTTAATTGTGTTGCTGACAATGTCGTCCAAATCCAAGGGGTGAAATTCAGTTAAAATTGTGTAATTTAGTGAAAGATGTGACAGCTAGAAGGCGCAAATTGGCACAGGCAGAAGTTGTCTCCATGTTTGTTGTATAAGACTGCCACCTAGAGGTCAGAGCAAATAGTGCTCATTACTACAATAATACACAAGTTGCTCATGTTCAGTGTTTAATTGTAAGTCAGTGGTTCTCAACCTTTTTGACTCCAAGATACCCCATTGCTTAAGATAATATTTGAAGGGCAAGTTCATATATTTCCTCTTGTACTTCAGCTGTAATGATGACAAAGCTACTTTTTTATCTACAGAAACTTTGACTATGAGTAGATTCAAATCAAACAAGATTAATTTAGTGATTCCTGAAGTTTCAAGAAGTGACACACTGTTTTTGACCACCGAATTGACAAGTTTTCCAATTGTTCATGATTACCGAATTTTTAAATTACTTTCTGTTTGCAATAAACACAATTATATTTATTATAGATTATGTGACTGTTTTATTTTATTTATTTTGGTAATACAGTACTTAAGTCCTAACTTGAGGTCATATGCCGATTCTGTCCCTATTTTCTTCTCCTCCCTCCTCTTATCTTGTCCTATCCAATGTTTTAAACTAGTTTTGTCTTATTTAAAATTATTTTTAATCATCTTGTTGGCCCCCTTTAAACTTTGCCCAGTTGAAAACCACTTCTGTAAGTAATCTTGCTGTTAATACCCATGTTTTCATCCAGACACAACACCAAAGCATCAGTCACAGTCAAGTCTGGGTCAGAAGGGAACACCAAACTCGGCCTCAAAAACCAAAGACAAAGTTAACAAGCGAAACGAGAGGGGCGAGACGCGGTTGCACCGGGCAGCCATACGCGGGGAAGCACGCCGTGTAAAGGAGCTCATCAACGAGGGGGCCGACGTGAATGTAAAAGACTTTGCAGGTACGGGCAGACATATCCCCTTCGTATCCGACAAGCTTCAACAATAGAGGTTTTTAAGTCTCAGTTGAAAACATATCTTTTTAACTTAGCTTTTAGTTAAGATATACCTTATTTTTTAGTTTCCTTCTCTCTATACTGATCTCACTATACACTTGTGTGAGGGTTTATGTCTAATAGTGTGTAGTCATGGCTTGGTAAATGTTTTTATATATGTTTGTTTTAATTATAACTGTGACTCACTTTGGGCAACAACGTTACTATTAAATGTGCTATATAAATAAATAAAAGTTGAAGACATTAGAGATCACCTGACTTCCACTTTAGTCCTTTAACATGCTGTTGAAATTGCATAGAATATTAGGTGATCACTGTTTTGATCCCGTTGAAATGCTCATGCAATTCTTTTCATGATGTATATGAGCAGGCACTTAATAACGAAATGTTTTTTTATTAATAATGGAATTATTTTTGTTTTAGGCTGGACCGCACTGCATGAGGCGTGTAATAGAGGGTATTATGATGTGGCCAAGCAGCTGCTGGCAGCCGGGGCCGAGGTTAACACCAAGGGCCTGGATGACGACACGCCTCTACATGATGCATCCAACAATGGCCATCTTAAAGTAAGTACCTCCGAAAAGACGTTCCACAAATATGTGTGTGTGTTAGGGCTGTCAAATAAAAATTCTAATTTCGTAAATTCACGTTTGAGACGTGATGACGTAACTGATGAGGTTTGTTTTTGTTAGCTAATGTGTTTTCTTAAGCTGGAAACATTGTACACAAAAAGTTTTGTATCTTGATATATTCTTTCTAACAAACCCCCTATTCTGGTTTTGTAGGTTGTGAAGCTGCTGTTACGGTATGGAGGGGATCCTTGTCAAAGCAACAGAAGAGGAGAGACTCCATTAAAAGTGGCAAATTCGCAAACAATGCTTAATCTGTTGCTGGGAAAAGGCACTTACACCTCCAGTGAGGAGAGTTCCTCAGGTGTGTACCATGCAGTTCTTGTGCGAATATATTCCAGAAAGTGCAGGAAATGTGTACCGTATGCTAATATTACGATTTTTTGTGCATCTCATTCTCAGCAGATTCTTCTGAAGAGGAAGATGCCCCATCATTTGCCCCATCCAGCTCTGTTGATGGCAATAATACAGACTCAGAGTTTGAGAAGGGCTTAAAATTAAAAGGGAAGGGCATGGACCCACCCAAATCTATCTCCACTCCGGTCAAGGATGAGTACGAGTTTGACGAGGATGATGAGGAGGAGCGTGTCCCACCTGTGGACGACAAGCATCTGCTCAAGAAAGAGTTTCGCAAGGATCCCGTCATCAAGACAAACAACTTTATCTCCATACCCAAGATGGAGGTTAAAACCTATTCCAAAAGCAACACGCTAACACCAAAGAAGGCTGTGCGCAGGATCCTGTCGGACAGCAACAGCTCGGATGAAGACGACAGGACTTTGTGTTTTACACCCACGACCACACCAAGGCAACCTGCACCTCAGACCAACGCAAAGAGCCGGGAATCGACGTCGCTGAGCTCCAAGCAGCAAAAAGAGAAAAGTAAAGTCAAGAAGAAGAGGAAGAAGGAGACTAAAAATAATGTTAGCAAGGAGGTGCGCTTTGGTAAAGTGAACGACAAGTTCTGCACCTCAGACTCTGAGATTGGGGACTTGGAGAGCGAGGACGATAAAGGATCCATGCAGAGTGCAAATTGTGTTAAGGACTCTTCTACGTTGAGCCTTAAAGATCCTTCTGTCTTTAGCTCTCTGTCAGTTTCTTCTTCATCCTCATCGCATGGGAGTCTGAGCTCACAGAAACACACGCAGTCTCTGGCAGAGCAGCACCCAAAGCAGTGGAGGACAGATGGCTGGAAGACGGTGTCCTCTCCACCATGGTCAGATGTCAGCTCCCTCTCGGACTCGGTCAGAACAAGGCTCTCTAGCGAATCGGACTACTTGTCTGCCGACTCCAGCGTTGAGTCTGTGAAGCAGGTGAAAAAGAAAGTGCAAGATAACAGAAAGAAAAACAACACGCATGCCAGTGCGGTAGACAAAAAGAACTCTGAGTTTTACAAGAACTCGAACACAGATGGAGCCATTTCTAAAACAGACAAAGATGGGAAGGTGTTGAAGAAACACAAAGTGAAACACAAACACAAAAGTAAGGAAAAGGATAAGGCTCCAAGTGTGGTGTTGAGTCAAGACATGAATGAAAAGTTTGTCAAGAGCTTTTCTTTTGACTTCGATGACACGCGGCAGAAATCGCTAATTGTTGACTCGGAGTCGCCTTCTGAAAATAGGGTCAAACTTTCAAAACATGAGAAAGATCATTTTAAGAAGGAGGACCGATTGTCTAAAGGTAAATCTGAAGACAAGGACTGGCCAGGTAAAGAAACTCAAAGGGTGGTCAAAGAAGAGAGGTCAAAGAAGACAAAGGAGTCAAACAAGGAAAAGGTGAGCAAAGAGGAGAGGGACAAACCTTTAAAGACTGAGAAGGAGAGAATTATAAAAGACAAGGCAAAGGAGGAGAAGCAGAAAGCCCATAAAGATGATAAAAAGAAAAAGTCTAAGGATAAATCTCTTAAAATTGACAAAAAGAATGAACAAAAAGAAGAAAAACATTTTAAATCTGAGAAAAGCATAAAAGAAGAGAAGGAAAAGTCTAAGAGGGATAAAACTATCAAGGAGGAACCCGATTATGAAGACTATGACTTAAAAAATCACTTACTAGAGGAAACCAAAATGAGTGCATCAGATGATCCCCATGATCGGTGGCAGTCAGACATGTCTTCTGACAGTTCGCTTTATGGAGATGATAGCTGGGACGCCCCTGTAAAAGAATACAAGTCAAATAATGCGGTCAAGTTAATTGTAGAAACAGTGAAGGAGGAAAGCAGGGACCGAAGAAAGGAAAATAAAGTCAAAGATAAAAAGCCAGATCATGGAGATAAGCGTCCTGAAAAGGAAAATGCATCAAAGAAGAAAGACAAGGAATCCTCTGAAAAGAATACTGAAAAGAAAAAAGACTGGACAGACAAACAAAAGTTCAATTCGGGTCAGTCATTGGAAAAGGAGAAGAAACGAAAAGAATCAGCAGAGGGTGTCAAAGAGAAGAAGGAGAAGGACTCTGTGGAGGGCAGCAGAGACCGAAAAGATTCCTATGAGTTTACTAAGGAAAGGAAAGACTCCAAAACAAAACAAGAATCTCTGAGAGATGACTATGGGAGTGAGGCCTTCTTTAAAGACAAACCAGAGAATGAAACCACTTGTAAGGCTGACCCCAGAGAGAGGAACCACTCTGGAAAGGAAAGGGAGAAGAAAATGGATTGTGTGGAAAAGAAAGAGAAGTCCAAAGGAGAAAAACACAAGGACAAGCCTAAGGACAGAAATTTGGACCAGGAAAAGGAGAAACCTGAGAAAAACTCAATCGATAGATCAATAAAAGAGAAAGATCTAGAACGGACCCCCAAAGACAAGCGGGATGGGGCTAAAGAAAAGCATAAAGATTCTCATGTCAAGGACAAAGAGAGGAAGATGTCATCTGAACAGATTAAAGATAAGAAAGAAAAGACATCCCAGGACAAACATGCTGACAGAGAAAAAGATTTCCTGGAGTTTAAGAAAGAGGAGAGAAAACCTGAAAAGGCGAGAGAGAAGACATGGTACACTATTGCAGATATTTTTACAGATGAGAGCGAAGATGATGATGACAACTACAATGGGGGTGTCGCAAAATTAAGTGACTCTCTCGGACTATCAGATTCTCACAGGAAAGATTCCACACCAGACATAGATGAAATGGATAATTTCCAAACAGATAAACATAAGAAATACTCTGAGGGGAAAACACATTCCACAGAAAAACAAAAGGAAAAGGAACATAAAGATAAGAAAAAGGAGAAGGCATCATTTGATGCTGGAAAAGAGAGAAAAGCCTCCATGGAAAAACACAAAGATAAAAAGGACAAAGATTCAATTGACACAAAACACAAGGAACGCAAGGACAGAGCATCTGTGGATTCAAATCAAGACAAGAAAAGCAAGCAGAAACTTCTTGACAAGAAAGATGCCAGTGAAGAAAAGAGCAAAAACAAATACAAAGACAAGGTAGAGCACTTAAAAGAAAGAAAACTCTCAAAGGGGAGTGGCGAAAATGAGAAATCGTTGTTGGAGAAACTTGAGGAAGAGGCAATGAATGATTACAAAGATGATTCCAATGATAGAAATAGTGAAATTTCATCAGACAGTTTCACAGACAGAGGTCATGAACCCGTGCTAAGCAGCTTCTACGATTCCTCCAACATCAGTATACCTGACATGTCCGAGGAGAGAAGAGAGTCTATATCCATCTCTAATCCACAGGATAAGTTCAGAGAGAAAGAGAGGCATAGACATTCCTCATCCTCATCATCCAAAAAGAGTCATGACAAAGAAAAGGAGAAAGTCAAGAAAGAAAAGGGGGATAAAAAAGACAAGTCAGAGGAGATCAGAGAATCATATGGCCGCAGAGAAAGCTTGCCCTTTGACAAAGAGCCCATGCCTTTGGAGGCTGACCCTTACACTTTTCCATATGGTTCCAAAGTTGATGGTGAGGATGACTTGGAAAAGACTCTGGAGTTTGAGAAGGAGATGTCCAAAAAAGACAAGACAAATAGTGTCATTAACAGTGAGAAAATAAAAGACAAAAAGAAGAAAGAGAAGCACAAGGAAAAAGTGAAAGAGGAAAAGCATAAATACTCAGATGGATTTGGGTCCTTCAGACACTCAAAAGAAGAACAAAAATCTGGAATGAAGGAAAACGCTCAAGTCACGAGTCTTAAAGAGAAATCTAAAGAAGACAGTTCTAAATTTGATGGGAAAAATAAGGAGAGGAATAAAGATATCATGGACAAAGACAGAACAGATCTCAAAGCCAAGGTCAAAGATGAGAATGACAAATTCAGCCAGGCAAAAGAGACAACTCGAAAGGACAACCGCCCTCGTGAAAAGCTTTTGGTTGATGGTGATCTCAGACTAACAAGTTTTGGCAAAATGCTTAGTTTAAAAGATCAAGAGATTGAGGAGCGTCATAAGAAACACAAAGAAAGAATGAAACAGATGGAAAAACTGAGGCATCGGTCAGGTGATCCAAAACTCAAAGATAAAACTAAATCGAATGAAGAACTTAAGAAGAACCGCAGTGAACTTTCCAAGAAATCTGGTTCAGTGGAAAGTTCTTTGAAAGAAAAAAAGTTCAAAGATATTGGCCTTCCAACCCAAATGATGTCACCTGATAGAAAGCCGATACCTATGGACAGTCAGAATTCAAAAGACTGGCTTGCTGGCCATCAAATAAAGGAAAATCTTCCTGCATCTCCTAGACCTGACCAGAACAGACCAACAGGTGTCCCCACCCCAACATCTGTGATCTCATGTCCGAGCTATGAGGAAGTCATGCAAACTCCACGCACTCCGTCCTGCAGTGCAGAGGACTATCCTGATATCATATTTGATGGTCTCGACTGTCAGAATTCCTCGGCCACCACTATGTCCATGAACGCCTGCTCCCCTTCCTTCTTTGATAGATATTCCAACTCATCGAATAACTTCCAGGAGGGAACATGCATAACACCAGCAAAGAACTTGCAATTACCCCTTGTGAGTCGTTCTGTCACCTCTGATGTCAGAAGACCACTCGAGAGTGAGTTCAAAGTAGAGGCAGAAAAGTTTTTGCAACAGCCACTCATACCAGAAGGCACAGCATTCGAGTCTTCAGCCTCGCATATTACCGAGGACAAGATGGCAGCTGACAGACTTAATTGCCTTTCCCCAACATACTTTTCACCCCCTATTGAGATGATGTCTCCCAGGCCTGACCTATCACAACACGATAGAGTTCCTGATGAAGCGCCTTCTGTAAATTCCCTCAACGATGGCATTGAACACTCAGGGAGTGTTTATAACAACTATCTCATGAAGCCCTCAACTCCAGTCCATAGACCTGAACCCCAGGAGCCTTGTTTGGATATAGCGGCTCCCCCAACTCCGGCTCCTGCTGCCCTTCCTCCCATGGATATTGATGATCTCTCAGAGCCACAACAAAGTGGACCGGTTTTAATGCCAGCTCACCCTGTCAGTGTGAGTGACTACTTGCCTCCTGTTGTTGAAGAGCAAGAAGAAGAGGAGGATGAGGAGGAGGAAGATGATGATTTTGTTGAGGATGGCACAGAAGTTCACCACGCCGAAGACGAGTCCAGAAACGATCCCACATACTCACTCGGGATTGAGGAATCTGACAAAAAGGCTTGGCTTGAATGTCCAGATAGAAGAGATCCTGATGAAATTCCCATAACACCAACCCATCCACAAGACAACTACATGGAAAACTCATGTGATCAGCCCTTAGCCTGGAACTCAGACGCGCTCATGAAATCACCTAATGAGAGTTACAGAGAGGTCGAGGCTGCCGTGTCAAAGATAAGCAGTCCATATTCACACTCCGATTGTGATTTGCAGCATATCCCGAGTGTTATGCCTGTGACGCCACCTCACTCTGCTTATTCCAGAGTATACTGTCCATCACAAATATCGGACTCTCATTACGAGGTCCACAAAGACACAGTGGAAGACATTACATCACCGGAAAGACCTGAAACAGAGGCACTGGAGTCCGAATCAACTCGACTAGAAACTTTCTTCACTGATTGCAAACCAGATCCCGAGGAAGAGCAGATGGACCTGGAGCCCCCATGTATGATGAAAGACAATATCCAAGAGTCTCCCCCCACCTATGTTGCAGAGAACTGCATCTCTGTAGCCCCACCAGTCAACCAAGAACCTGTGGTTTCATGGGTAGATCCATTCCCTAGTGCAGCTGATGAAATGGATGACATGGGTCCTTTCTCTATACCAGAGCTTCCTTTCCAGGAGAAGGAGATGCAGGAGCCTGATATAACAACCCCAGAGATTGCAGAGAGTAAGCTTCCACCTTCTCAGACAAGACCTCCAGTTATTGAGACAAGCGAAGATGTTGATATAATGGATGTTGACTTGACGAGTCTGTCCAAAGCATCTTGTTCTCCTGCAATTGTGCCTCCTACCGAATCTGGTCAGGATTTGGTTCCTCCAATAAGTGAGGATGGATATAGACCGCAGTGTGAGTTGGAGCCAGAGCCTCAGAACATCCCAGATGTTCCTCCCATGAAAGAAACAATCCCAGAGGAGAGGGAAGCATTTGAAGAAGTGGATGAAAATGTAAATTTGTTTTCTACTGAGAGTGAAAAGGACAATGAATACAGGCCAAAAGAAACAATCCCGGATACAATGATGCCATCTGTTATGGTACAATATTTGGAGCTACCAGCAACCACAAAATCACATATATTAGGACAAAATCCCGTGGTCGTTTTGGGTCCCTCATGTAGCCCTCATCCTGTTCAGGTTCAATCTGTCTCGATGCCTAGTAGCACACAAGTATCAGAGGCCCTTGAGACAACCGCCAAGTTGTCTGTGACTATACCAGTGTCTGAGGCACCCAAGAAAGTTGAGGAAATACCTCAGAGGATGACCCGGAAAAAGGCTCAGATGCTGGCCAATCAGAACAAGCAGAGCTCATCAAGCATCACCTCTTCAGTATCCTCCTTACCAATCACAACAAGTGTGACCACTTCTTGTGTCACAGTAGAAAAGGAGAAAGAGCCCATCACCTCAACCACAGCTCAGACATCCACTCCTTCTGTACCTCCACTAATCACCAAGTCAAAAGGCAGGCCTGTCGAGGACGATGACAACCAGTCCCAACATCCACGCAAGAGAAAGTTTCCAAAATCTGGCCAACAGCAGGTGCAGGTCCAGCTTGTGAACACCGCAATGAAGCAGACTCGGGAGATGATCCAACAGACTCTGGCAGTCATCGTGAATGCCATCAAGTTGGATGAGATAGAGCCATACCACAGTGACCGTTCCAACCCCTATTTCGAGTACCTTCAGATCCGCAAGAAAATCGAGGAGAAGAGGAAGATTTTGTGTTACATTACACCTCAAGCTCCCCAGTGTTACGCAGAGTATGTGACGTACACAGGCTCTTATCTACTTGATGGCAAGCCTCTGAGCAAGCTTCATATTCCAGTGGTAAGAATTTAATTTTTGAGCATAAATACTCTTTAACACCTAAACCATTAGCAGCATAATTATACTGACAAGAGACAAGACATTGATGATGTTGATATAGTGGTATTTTATATATATATGTAGAGAGAGAGAGAGAGAGAGTGTACAGGCCAAAAGTTTGGCAACATTACTATTTTTAATGTTTTTGAAAGAAGTTTCTTCTGCTCATCAAGTCTGCATTTATTTGATAAAAAATACAGAAAAAAATGTAATATTGTGATATATTATTACAATTTAAAATAATTGGTTTTCGATTTATTATACTTTAAATTATCATTTATTCCTGTGATGCAAAGCTGAATTTTCAGGATTATTACTCCAGTCTATCACATGATCCTTTAGAAATCATTCTAATATTCTGATTCATTATCAAAGTTGGAAACAGTTCTGCTGCTTAATATTTTTTCATAACCTGTGATACTTTTTTAGGATACTTTGATGAATAAAAAGAAAAAAAAAGAAGCAAATGTTTTAAAAATAGAAATCGTTGGTAACAATAATATACACTACTGGTCAGTAATTTGGGGTCAGTAATTTTTTTTCTTTCTTTTTTTGAAATAAGTCAATACTTTTATTCAGCAAGGATGTGTTAAATTGATAAAGTGATAGTAAAGAAGATTTATATTATTAGAAAATATTTTTTTATTTTGAATAAATGCAGTTCTTTTTAACCTTTTATTCATCAAATATATTAGGCAGCAGAACTGTTTCCAACACTCATAATGAATCATCATATTAGAGTGATTTCTAAAGGATCATGTGATAGACTGGAGTAATGATCCTGAAAATTCAGCTTTGCATCACAGAAATAAATGATAATTTAAAGTATAATAAATTGAAAACCAATTATTTTAAATTGTAATAATATATCACAATATTACATTTTTTTCTGTATTTTTGATCAAATAAATGCAGGCTTGATGAGCAGAAGAAACTTCTTTCAAAAACATTAAAAATAGTAATGTTTCTAAACTTTTGGCCTGTACTATATATATATATATATATATTATTCTTATTATTATTAAATATAATATTAGGGGTGCAAAGGATCAGGCCCCACGGTTCGGCATGCATGTGATTCGCGGATTAACTGTTAAATTTAACCATCATAGAGTGAAAGTTTAGCATTTGGATGAGTTTTCTCTTGCCAATTTACACATTCAAACGATTTTAAATGCAGAAGAGGTGACAATCGGGACTCACGCATTCTGTGCACACGCAGAGAGAGAGAGATGCGCATTTCAGAGAGCATTCAAACACCTAATTTATTCCTCTTTCGCGTTTCCTTGCACTTGAATGGACACACACACACAAAATTGTCAAAATACCCGTCTAAATAAGGCAAGTATTCTCTCTGTAATGTCGTGTTGAGAAAGAAACCGGATGTTTGTCAGTTTTCAGCTTTAAGTTCAGCTAAGCTTTAAGTAATAAATGAAAAGCAAAGTCACCCCACGGGTTTGTTTTTTTGTTCGTTTTTTTGCTGATCCGGAAAATTTTCCGATCCGTGGCTCAAAAAACGTAAATGATCCGAACTGTGATTTTTGTGATCGGTTGCACCACTATTTAATATATTATATGGAGCAAGATTTTGGACATCATGCATTGGTTAACACACAGTATATCTCCATTAATGCATTTCTATTGTTGATATAGAGATGTCCTAAACTATTTTCCCTACTATCCTAGATTGCTCCACCCCCATCTTTGTCGGAGCCCCTGAAGGAGTTATTCAGACAGCAAGAGGCGGTTCGGGGAAAACTAAGACTGCAGCACAGCATCGAGAGGGTAAACTCTTACTCTTTGCCTTTAGTCTTTCTTTATTTTCTCTTCTTGCTTTCTCCCCTCAGTGCATCACTGAGCTCACTTCAAAAGTCACCCGGTTAGCATGTAATGATCACACGGCACAAATCCTTTGATTCATCAAAGGCTTTGTGTAATAGAACAGCAAGTTATCTGCAATATACATGTCAACTAAGCAAGCATTTCATCTCATTTTCTTCTGATGTTCTTATTGTGACTTGCAGACCTTGATCATTTCAAAAGACTGTTTACTAGCTTTGTCCCTTGATTACTAGATGAATGCCCAAAGGGTATCAGTGGATCAGTTGGATGTCTAGTCTTACTCTGATTTTATGCTCCCTTACAGGAGAAGCTTATTGTATCTTGTGAGCAGGAGGTGCTGCGTGTTCATTGCAGAGCAGCGAGAACAATCGCAAACCAGGCCGTTCCTTTCAGTGCGTGCACAATGCTGCTGGATTCAGAAGTCTACAACATGCCATCAGAAAGCCAGGTGAGTCCTCATTTGAGCTATTAATAACATGTTAAAGATGTTACAATGCCTACGAAAATGTACATTATATTACATTTCTAACTAATCTTGATCTCCAGGGGGACGAAAACAAGTCTGTGAGAGATCGCTTCAATGCTCGGCAGTTCATCTCCTGGATTCAAGATGTGGATGATAAGTACGATCGCATGAAGGTGAGAAGTTTTATATATATGTACCCACATAGATATATATTTTTGTATATTTATGCATATATATATATATATATATATATATATAGATGGCCACATAGAATCTGTATACTTGCATATAGGAATGTCCCGAGCCAATCTCAAGCCTCAAATCAAAAACCCTGTTTTACAAATTTAAGGCGAGACACTACACGTGAATAGGGTAAAAAAAAAAAAAAATAATAATATATATCACCATGAAACTTCCTCAGTTGATTATTTACACAAGTATATTAAAAAAATGTATTACAAGTTTTTGAAATTTGTATGTTTAATTATGCAAATTAGGCATTATCTCATATAAATATGTAAATAAATAAATATGCACGATTTTGCATATATTTTCGGTAGATAGATCTGAACATATGATAAAGCCAAGTGCAAAATAATTGTTTCATATTGTTTACAAACAAGATGAAAAAAAAATTCAGAGGGATTTCAGGATATATGCTTTCATTACCTAGGAAATCAAAATATACTGTCCATAGCCGTAAAAAAAAATATTTTCGCCATATGTTTTTTTATTAAAATGTCACATAAAACAGCCCAGGAATTATTTATTAAAGGAATAGTTCACTTTAAAATGAAAATTCTGTCATCATATACTCACCCTCATGTTGTTTCAAACCTGTATGAATTTCTTTCTTCTGCTGAACAGACAGTAACCAGACAGTTTCTGGTCTCATTGACTTCCATAGTAGGAAAAAAAATATACTATGGAAGTCAATGGGACCCAGAAACTGTCTGGTTACTGACATTCTTCTAAATATCTTCCTTCCTGTTCAGCAGAAGAAAGAAATTCATACAGGTTTGAAACAACATGAGGGTGAGAGATGCGCATTTCAGAGAGCATTCAAACACCTAATTTATTCCTCTTTCACGTTTCCTTGCACTTAAATGGACACACACACACAAAATTGTCAAAATACCCGACTAACTAAAGGCAAGTATTCTCTCTGTAATGTCATGTGTTGAGAAAGAAACCGGATATTTGTCAGTTTTCAGCTTTAAGTTCAGCTAAGCTTTAAGTAATAAATGAAAAGCAAAGTCACCCCACGGGTTTGTTTTTTTGTTAGTTTTTTTGCTGATCCGAAAAATTTTCCGATCCGTGGCTCAAAAAACGTAAATGATCCGTTAGGAGGGTGAATATATGATGACAGAATTTTCATTTTAAAGTGGAGTATTCCTTTAACAAATCCCTCTGAAGATATCTTCAGAATACTGCTAAGTGTATAACTGGAGAGTTTGGTGTACACAGGTGCTACATAGGCTGAGATGTTTGTACTGGAGAATGACAGAAAAACGGCAGTTAAAGAGTTAAATAGCTCTAAATGAGATTGCGTCGTTAGCTTTAAATCCCCCTTTGGACATTCACGATTATTTACTGATAGAAAGGAAATGCCCATATTTGGGATAGCGTTGTGCAGGAGAGCTTTACAACGACACGGGTCACGACAGACTTCAGTGAACAGACGGATCTCGGCGTGTCGCGCTGGAATGCTGACTTCTTGGTAAATTCAGGAGAAACTTACTGCCGCAAGTAAACAAAATGTAATAAAATAAACATCTTAATGTATATTTTCAATGTTATGTTTATATCAGCTTGATAGAACACATATTGACTAGCCCAAAATCTCAAAATCTGTTTTTGCCTGTCGTGTCTCGCCTTAAGGGAGTAATGGACTCAATTCGACTTTCAATGAAGCAAAAAGCAGTTAAATTAGTAATTGATTCATGTCTTTATGTAGATCTACATTATTTCCCCTAGTGTGCAACTGTTATATTTTGTTTTTTTTGTAAAAAAAAAAAAAATTGTAAGAAAAATAAAGCGTCACACATGCTTGTTCCAGCTTCCGTGTTTAGCATATTTGATGCCACTTTTGTAACTAATCACTCAAAAGTTTATTTACGGTTTATTTTAATCTGCCTGAGACGTCATTGCCATAACGTCTTGCTTCGGACTTGACTGACAGATTGATAGAACTCTTATATTTAGCAATAAAAAATCATAATGTATGAATGACAGCCATTCATGTTCAGTGGAACATTAGTTAATGTATTAACTAACAATGAGCAATACATTTGTTACAGTTTTTATTCATCTTTGTTAATGTTAGTTAATAATAATACAGATGTTCATGTTAGTTCACAGTGCATTAAAGGGGTCATATAATGCCATTTTTGTGCAAGCTAATATGATTCTTCAGGGTCTAAATTAAAAGTTTGTAATATACTTTAATTAAAAATTCTCATTAGTATTGTAAGAAAACACTCGTTTTACCTGGTCAAAAACAGCTCTGTTTTCAGCACGCCGTTTAAGTGCATGTGTCTGTAAATGATAATGAGCTTTGCTCACCCCGCCCCTCTGTTCTGTGCGTACACCGTTTGTAACTATAGCGCGTCGTTCATTATAAACATGGGATTATGAATTATATTGAGAACGTTGTACATAGAAAACATGCCGTAATGTACCGAGTGTAAACCTTAGACGCATTCATCGTGAAGCGTACACCCAAGAACAGAACACCACAATCGCTTAGACGCCATTCTGCTCATAGACAGAGCTCAGCGTATCAACAATGACCGCGCGGGCTATGATTGACAGCTCGCTCACGAGCGAGGGCGGGTCTGTGTTGAAACTCTGCTGTCAATCAACAATCATGGGAGGGGCGTCGATTTTGTGACGTCACACGGTCGAACGGCTTGATTTGAGATGGGGGAAAACATAAAAGAAGATTAAAAAAAAAAGCACTGGATGGATTTTTATCATTTTATGATGGTTGTGTACAGGCACTGCCAACACACATTTCAGGAATATCAACTTGTAAAAGTGCATGTACCATTATATGACCCCTTTAACTAATGTTAACAAACACAACCTTTGATTTTACCGTGTTAGTAAATGTTGAAATTAAGATGAATTAATGCTCTAGAAGTATTGTTCAGTCTTAGTTCATGTTAACTAATGAACCGTATTGTAAAGTGTTACCAAATGCTCTTCAAGTCATTTTAACCCTTAAATGTGCAAGCATGTGTATATGTCCCAAAGTCTAACCGTGAGCATCTTCTCCCGACAGACGTGTTTGCTAATGCGTCAGCAACACGAGGCCGCGGCTCTGAACGCAGTGCAACGGATGGAGTGGCAACTCAAGGTACAGGAGCTGGACCCCGCGGGACACAAGTCTCTGTGCGTCAACGAGGTTCCCTCCTTCTACGTGCCGATGGTCGACGTCAACGACGACTTCGTACTGTTGCCCGCGTGACAACGACACACACTCAGACTCTGAGAGTTCGGTCTAACATTAACCATCTATCAAAGAGACATCAAACAAAAGTTCGGTAAGGGCTAGCCGGTTTGAGGAGATTCTTTGAGGAAGAGAGAAATATATATTATATAGAGAAAAAAAGGTAAACTCATCCTTTTTCCTGCCCGAGGAGGAACCGTTCGTCTTTTATAACGGGGAGAGAGGAAAAACACACAACTTGCACTTTTGTCCTCAAGTTTTTTATGCTTTTGTTTGGGATTTGAAAAAGCGAAACTGCTTTGAACCTCCTGTCGTGGGTTACTTGGGCGAACATAAGGGACAGGGGTTTTTATCTGTCCCAGCCCATACCGAGTTACAACAAACAAACAAAAAAGCTTGAGACGGGTTCGTCCACTATTGTGCTCCAGAACAAGAGGACAGACGGCACTGGTGGACACCGGGACAGATGTGCAGGACACAAAAAGAGTGCGACGGGAGTGCTAGCATAGCGTCTCCTCGTTTGGACCCGAGTGTATAATGCTAAAGCGGTGGAAAGAAGGGCTTTCCTGCGGTTCAGGCCCATGTTCAGGACAGCTCGGCGCCGAGCGATGAGGAGAAACTGCGTTCGGTTTATGGAGACGACAGTGCATTTGGTCCCAGATGCTGGATTACACGCATGGGCTGATGGTCCCGAAGCCACGCCTGGTTTCTAAACAAGTGCATAAGGAAAAAAAAAAAAGACTAATAATGTAAGAGCAAATGTTGCTGTCACAAATCACGAGAGACGAGGACTTTTGTTTTATTTTGTTTTTTTGTTTTATGTCTTTCTTTTACTCGGGCATTTCATTGTTCCCTTTCTGAGGAAGTGACTTGAAAAACACTACAGAGCCAACATTAGTTTAATGGAAAAAAAAATTGAAAATTGCAAAAAACTGCAAAAAAAAAAATGAAAAAAAAAAGGTATTCCGTAAATGATGTACAGTTTTTTATAATCATTAACCAATGTATTCTCGCTGCCTTCTAGATAATTTATTTTGCCACACATTACTGCACAGTTGTAAATAACTTATGTACTGTAACATCACTCAGTTAAGTGTAAAAGAAAATAAATGAATAAAAGTTATCATTGTATGTACAGTTCACTTTCGGGCAGCACTCCCCCCCCCCCCCCCCACACACACATCACCTCCCTTCCCATAATCCCATGGGCCAAAAGTTGAACATCGTCAGTATTTTCATGCAATAGTCCGTAAGGTTTCTGTCCAAAGTAAATCTAGATCTTCATCATCATCTTCATCTCCTGATCGCTCTGTCAGGGCCACGATCATAGTTTTCAGATGTAGCAGAGTGATTATGGATTTATTTAAAGAATAGTAGAGGTATATTATTCATCGTTTTATTACACAAGTATATATCTTAAAAAAAAAAAAAAAAAAAGTATAAACCAAGAAAATGCCTTTATACAGTTAACGTCTCTTTCTTTTCTCTTTCTTCCTATCTAAAGCTGCACAAGTCATAGCTAGGATAGTGATTTGGAGATGAATACACGAACCGCCCCATGAACCGTATTAGTACGCATCTGAGTTTATCATCACACATTGTAATCATGGGAGTTTTTGTGTCACGCCTCGTGTTATCTCGCCCACTGCACTATTACACCCGTTCTTAATCACCTCTCGTTAGTGTCCATCCAGCTTTTCTCTCCTTCTGAATCAAATCCGCATTAGTCCCGAAGCAATCGAGTTTTTAAATCGTGACTCTTCAAAGGTCACTTTTATTGCCTGTCCGTGATGTGGACTTTTACAGGTCATTACGACACACACACACACACTTCCGTTCTTGGACTCACTGTTTGCATACATGGGCTCGCTGACTGTTTTTTTTTTTTATATTTATATATATATATATATATATATATATATATATATATATATATATATATATATATATATATATATATATATATATATATTTAACATCCTTGTTAATCACGGTATTTTATTTATTTAAATTTTTTTTTTTAATGCACCAATGTCAATTATTCTCTGATTTTATATTTGGTCCGTTTCCATCTTTACAGTACATGTTAGAAATCATCAGTCAACCTAGAGGGGAATAGTGCAAGAGTTTTTTAGTTTTAAAACAAGTTTTAATTATTAGATATTGTTTTTTTTGGGGGGTGGGGGGGGGGGGCTTGAAATGTGTTTTGATATCTTACCCTTTCTCATTACCTGTACTTCAGTGTGAGGTTGTGTGACGTTTGCTTAACCATCCAGGCTATAGTGTTTTAATTTCCTTTTCTTTCTACCTTTCAATCTTTTGTTTTCATGTGTGGTTGTGAGTCTGTGAAGATCCCACATGACGCAGTTGTGTATGTGTGCATTGAGTCTGGGTGCAACAGGTGTCACTGTCTCCGCAGGTGTGTGTGTGCATTGCACAACACAATCTCTACAAACTCGACATCTTCCCGTTCAGATCTCAGTGCTTTCTTTTTGTGTTGCAATGAAACGCCAGATCAAGTGCTTTTGATGTGCATTTTTTCATGACTTGTTAATCCAATGGTTTCTGTATCATCACTAAGCCCCCGTTTACAAGATGTGTGTCCTCTCCCACAACTGATTCAGTTTTAAAAGGCTTGAAATTGTGATGCGATACAAAAATATAACCCGATTATATCCACTAATTCAGTCACGAGACTCGCTCTATCGTACACACGCTTGGCCTGACCTCTGTCTGCAACACATTACCTCTAATAATTACACGGATTACTGATTATTCCATATGTAGATACGATAGATTAGGTGTGGAGCCACAATTTCAAGCTTTGTTTTAAAACATGTTTTCCACACAGACTCCTCTAACACATGTTGAACTCTATATAAATAGTGAGAATAGCCTATTTATTATCTTTCTGACACCTGTGGTATGTTTGAGTTGAAGGTCTCCGCTGTGTAAATTTTCCTCTTGTAATGCGTGAACGAGACGTTGTACATAGCTGTAAATAATATTCCAGGACGTTTTGCACCCTCCTCTTTGTACTAGTCCAAAACTTGCGTAGAATGTGAGATTCTAACAGCAACGAGACGTGTCGCACTCGCTGCCGGTGATGTAACAATGTATCTTTTTTTATTTGTACAATGTTAGTTGAATTGTGTACATATTGTTGGAGCAGCTATGGGGGAGGGGGAAGGGGTTTGTTGATGCTATTTCAGTGCTGTCAAGAGATCCAGTACTTTCACCTCTTTAGCTGTGTTGATATCCTGCGATTCAAAAAGCGAGAAACTAAAAAAAAAAAATTAACGGAGAGGAAAAATTCTAAATTGTTATTTTCTACACTTGCATGTACAGAGAGCGCGAGAACTGCTGTTGTTCCTCAGAGATTATGTTCGTAAATAAATTTTTGAAATGACTTGGCTTCTGTGATTTGTTTTTGAGAGCTGCAATACCACACATCTGCCACAAGAGGGAGCCAAAGTGATATAAAGTCTTTTTAGAAGTTGAATGTTGAATGTCAATTTGCATGGCAAAAATAACCTCACATGTCATATTTCACTCGACACATCATAGCTTTAACCCACAAACTACAATATTTGATTAGCACATTTTGGTCCAACTCCACAAAGGGTGTCAGTTTCCACTGAATATTTCTCATGTTTTGGACATTCCTTAGTTTTGACTATTAAAAAAAATACATATTTCTATGTTGGCTGTTGTTGTCAAGTGCATATGTGCCTACTGTATAAAGAAATGGTTAATTTAACACTAACCAGGTTATCATGCACACAATTAGAACCTGGGTTTCACTGACACTAAGATTTTTTTTAATCATGAAATATGAAATGACAAAAAAAATTTATTAATCAAATTCAAATTAATAAACACAACTAGTTGAGTAAATGATGACTTGTTTTAGAAATACAATGTGTACTGTAGACTTATACGGAGTCATTGTGGGTTTGTCATGTTTGCGCAACAGCTGTAAAAATATGATACTTCTAATTTTAGTTTGAAGGACAGGATTATTAAACATAAAGCGAAACACACATAGAATAAAATGAGCACATGAGTTTACTGGAACTCCTGTCACGAGCTGGCTCGGCTTTGAATAGATAGTGACTATCCTTTACATTATTTGTGACTATATGAACGGTGTGTTACTTTTGAAACATATAGGCTGGACTTCTGATTCTTTTGAGTCGATACTTCGGTCAAAATCTATTTATATCACTCAATCTAAAAGGACTATAGCGATAAAGATATAGATATTCGTAATAAATATAAAAGAATAGCAAAAGACACACCACAATTATAACGAAAACGGAACAAAGAAACAATATCATTGGAATCACTTCCATAACGATTTTTTTACCCGATAAAAACAAATGACAGCCAATCAGAATCCACCAGACATTGAAGAGCCAATTTAAATTTAAAGTGACAGGCACTTTAAAACTGCGTAGAATAACGTTAAACAATATCCTAATATCGCTGCTAATATAGTTATCGTTGTAATTATATATAGTTTTCGTGATCTGTGGTGTTTGAAAACAAACACACACAAAAAGCTAACCTTATTAATAATGATTAGTATTTATTGATAACAATAACCATGTTGTGAACAATTTAACATTTACCGCAACTTTCGACAACTTGAACAACTTTCGAGATTAAAATGAAACGATAAGGAGCGAAAAAGAAGAAAAGAATCAGTGAATCGGATCTATGACAAGGGTCTTCCCAATGAACCGATTGACTCAAATGAATCCATTCCATTCCCTGTGCTACGTCACTATCAGTGAGTCCCAGTGTGTGTGTGTGTTTGTGGACAGCCGTTCATTTCCCATCGCTACAGGCTGAGATGTCTGTGAGAAACAGCATTTTCCCTCGATAAGGGCTCTAGTTATGGAGTTTGAAACTAAAATCTACCCTCAGATCGGTGGATATGGGCGATACAACCGGATCGTAACGCTTTTCAGTTGGTTCCCGAACTTTGCTGTCTCGTTGAATCTCTTCAGCGATGTTTTCTTCACGCTGATTCCCGAGTCTTACCACTGCAAACCCGATCTGGCGTTATTCCCAGCGCCTTCCGTGCTCGGGAACCTCTCCAGGCAAGCGTTCCTCAATCTCACCGTCCCGTGGCTGAAGGGCTCCGGGTTCAGTCACTGCGAACTGTACAAGTACCCGCTGAATACAAGCAACTTCACGGGGAGCGCGCCGCGGGACACGGTGCCCTGCACTATAGGATGGGAGTTCGCCAAACCCGCGGGACTACAAAACAACTTAGTGACCGAGGTTAGTATGCGAACCCAACTGTTATTATGCGAACCGAACCGTGATTATGTGAACCCAACTGTTATTATGCCAACTCAACTGTTATTATGCGAACCCAACCGTTAATATCCGAACAACCGAATCATCAGAATGCGAACCGAACTGTATTCGAACCGAGTGAGTTCACTCAAGTTATGACGCTACGGGTCTAAACACGCTAACATTCGCTTTAAACCATCGTACCGAATTAGTCTACTTTATTTAAGAAGGTTAATATTATGATTATTAATTTATATGTTTAAGTATTATGCGAACCCAACCGTCAGTGTGCGAACCGAACACTGCGAGTTCACTCTAGTTATGACGCGAATCTGAACGCAATACATTTTAAGGAGTCGACCCGAATTAGTCTACTTTATTAAAGAAGGTTAATGTTATGATTATTAATTCATAGGTGTTTAATTATTATGCTAACCCTAACCCTAACATCTGAATCATCAGAATGCGAACCGAACTGTATTCGAACCGAGTGAGTTCACTCAAGTTATGACGCTACGGGTCTGGTCTAAACACGCTAGCATGCGTTTTAAACCATCATCCAGAATAAGGCTACTTTATTTAAGAAGGTTAATATTATGATTATTAATTTATATATGTTTAATTATTATGCGAACCCAACCGTCAGGGAACCGAACTGTATTGAACCGAACACTGCGAGTTCACTTTATGACGCGACGCGGGTCTGAACGCAATACGATACGTTTTAAGAAGTCGACCCGAATTAGTCTACTTTATTAAAGAAGGGTAATGTTATGATTATTAATTTATAGATGTTTAATTATTTAATTGGTATGCGAACCCAGCCGTTATTATGCGAACCAAACACTGAGTTCACTCAAGTTATGACGCGATGGGTCTAAACGCGCTAAGATGCGTTTTAAACAGTCGATCCGTATTAGTTTACTTTATTTAAGAAGGTTAATGTTATGATTATTAATTTATGGATGTTTAATTTATTTAATTATTATGCGAACCGAACTGTATTCGAACCGAACACTGAGTTCACTCAAGTATTTACGCAACGGGTCTAAACGTACTTTGCATATAAGATGTGTTTTTTTTAACACTAGATCCGAATTTGGCTACTTTATTTATAAAGATTAATGTTTTAATTGTTATGATTATTAATTTATTTGTTTTTAAATGAGAAAAAGTATGCAAAAAGACGATATGAAGGAGCACTTATAAAACAATATTAGGCTATTTCATAGTAACAGTTACCGTATTCATGATTAATCATTTGGGGGACAACTTTTGTCATCTTTTGCGAAAGTCCTGATTTGTAAGTAAATAATTAAATAAACTTTGTAGTTTTGTTTGTTTGGTTTTATAAAAATGTAGAAAGTTTTCTGTTATTGTTTATAGTATAACTGCCTGTAGACAACAATAGAAGTCTCTGCAATGTCCCATTTAGATGTCTGTGATTCCAGATCCCTCCCAAATTTAAATAATGGTCATATTTAATATGCATACTAGTGAGGCTAGATTAATATTCACCATAATTGACCATCATGGTCCAGTAATAAAACATGTAAAATCTGCTGATATGCATAACAGGCTGCAATACATGTCTGAAAATACAGCTTTGTTCTTGTTATTGTTGACTAACCAAATGGTTTATGGTTTAAGATTATAGGTTATGAAGTCATATTTAATCTATGAGACCCTGAAGTCATCACTTGAAGCTCAGGGAACAGTGGACTTCCTGTTTAACAGGAAGTAAAGAGCTTTTCATGAGGCCTTGACTCGCAATATGTTTCCTTTTCCACGATGGAAAATAAGAGCTTTTACGTGACATGAAATCTGTATGGATTAGTTTGCAGGAAGATCCTCCTGGAAGCAGAACAAGCCAGGGAAAGTATGTAAAAACTGGAGTAGCATGGCTTCACATTAGCTGTAATGTAATAATAGAAGTTGATTATATAATAAAAAAGTCGCTGCCACACATAGTCAGCCTTCCTTAGATTTAGTGGGTGTTTGGATTGGCGAGAAAGTTGGAGTTTTAAAATGTTTCATTGATTTTACATTCGATTGACATTATTAGAATAGTGAGTGTCAGTGATGTGATTACAGTGATTACATTCAGAGGTGGACAGTAACAAAGTACGTTTACTTGAGTACTGTACTTTACTTGAGTATTATTTTTTCTGGAAAATTTTTACTTTAACTTCACTACATTTGAAAGACAAATATTGTACTTTTTACTCCAATACAATTCTGTCAAGGTCCTTGAATAGAAAGTAACATCAGTCAGTGGATGATTTTGGTTGCAGGGGTTGCATTTTGGTTGGAAATGAAAGTCGGGTTGGCGTCAGAACCGGACTTACGTTGGATTCTGACATAAACCTGATTTTCATTGTCAACGTTGGGTTTGGTTTTCTAAATGCGAATGCTGTAACTTTTTTGGAGCACACTAGCTTATAGATAACAGTAAGGCTAACATATTCATACTAAAAGCCAAAAAACTTTAAATAGGGCAATATTTGAGGGAACAGCCATTTAGGTGTCCGAAACCATTGTGGACGTTATTGAGTGCACTTATTCAATCTCACATTCAATCCCACTACTGGAACTGTGTTCTGGAAATAAATGTGATATTGATATGAGGTTAGGCATAGATTCAGAGGCATAAGGTACAGTAAGTATTACATACAATAATAAAACAATGCATTGACATTTACTTTTTACTTTTGATACTTAAGGAAAAGTACAGAAGTACTCGTTTTTAAAAGTACTTAAGTAAAAAAAGGTCTTTCCAACTTTTACTTGTAACGGAGTAATATTTGACCAGTAGTATCTATACTTTCACTCAAGTAAGGAAGTTGTGTACTTCGTCCACCTCTGATTACTTTTAAGTTCCCTACTGTAATCTCCAACTCAAAGTACGTCTTCTGATGGTTTTAGCTATTTTAAATGGTTGAAACTGGTGGTTTATAGTCATTAGCTGGTCCATTGGATGGTTGATCAGCTAATTTTGGCTTGGTAGAGCCCTTTTCCATAGGGGTGTCACAATATATCACAATACAAAATGCAACAATATGTATTGTGGATAGTTCACCCACAATTAAAATTACTGTGTGAGAAAAAAAATCTAGTTTTTAGAGTTTTAGTGTTAGTAACATTAAACTACTATATATAATGTTGAATATAATGTATAATAATGCAATGGGGGAATATTTGTGGGTCCTGATAATGCCAAATATCTTGTTACCAGTATAAAGTGCCTACATTATATTAAATATATCTAGTCAGTGAAAGCGCATATTCGTCTAAAATAATCCTGTTTTCAGCTTCAGAATCATGAATATTGTTATTCTGGTGTCTCTATTGTCCTGTGCTTTGGGTTTCAGCACCAAGTCCAAGCCTGTTCATTTACACACACAATGAAATATCAAATTTATCATTTTAATCAACAGTACATTTTTGTTAACTTTTAACATCTGTCTTAGAGTATCGCAATAATATCGTCTTGTGAGTTCAGTATCGAGTCGTGAGGGTCTCGTTACACCCCTAATCTTCCACAAACATCTCGCCCATTATAGGCCATCATTAGAGGTCGACCGATATGTTGTTTTTCAGGCCGATGCCGATCTTTTGAAAGCCGATGGCCGATAAATGCTGCCGATATGTGCTTGTTTTTAACCTCTATTTGAAAGATAAAATGTAACACAAATAATTACTCAAGATAGACAAAATTTCTCAACAAAAACCTTTATTGAGCACTTGACCAATCTGCACTTGTACACTTAAATTAAAAGTCTACAAAAACAATCACACTTTACACTGTTTGGCCAGCATTTTAACCGTGTTTAATCCAGCTACTAGCTAACGGTATGCTAAAGTTAACTGCTGACTAGCGTCACGTGCAGCGAAGCGACGTTTCTTTTATTCTAACGTACATCCAAGCATCCAAGAGAAGCACAGGCATAGCAGTAGCACAGAAATCCGCGTTGATATTCGGTCCGGTAGATAATGGTCGTTAAGGCACCAGTGCCGTATTAGCACCGGCTCTGTCTGTAGCTACCCAACCCTAGCAACGACGACGCTAGCAAAGCAAAGCCAGTCCTTCACTAGCCTATAGTGCGTTGGTCTCTTTTTTTATTACTTATTTCAGAATTGAATCCTTACAGTTTTCTCCAAGGAACTTAGCACTGGATGAGGTCTGCTCACTCTGCTGGAGAATGACTCTAGGCGTGTCGAACACGTGTTGCACAACAACAACAACACTAGGCTGCCCACAGATGCGCCCGCCTAATAATCGGCTTGATATACTTGGATATTGGCCTATGCCGATTATGTTTAAAATATGCCAAAAATCGTCCGATTAATCGTCCGACCTCTAGCCATCATTACCTGATTTCTCCAGCTGATTGTTTGAAAGCGTGTCTCTTTCTCCTCATGCTGACAGTGGAACCTAGTGTGTGCGGATTACTGGAAGATCCCGCTCCAGCACGTGTGCTTCATGACCGGCTGGACCCTCGGCTACATCTTACTCGGCTCCATCTGCGACTGGTGCGTCTTCTACATTATTATTCGTCTTTTTATACTTGTGTGATCAAAGTATTATTACTTAATGTTTCAGCTTCATTGCAATAGATGCAAAACTTGTGTCTTGTGCAAATAAATGATGCTTTTAGCAAGTGTTTGCACTTTCTTCTGTGAACTACTGTGGTTAGTAGTGGATGACAAGCAGAAAATGAGTCCAGATATCTTCACTTGGAGTCAAATCTCCAGTAAATCTTGGAGTCGCGATCTCGATTTAAACACCAATGTGATCTTATTCCTAAATGACAGCGAATACAGTTGTCATGATCTGAAACAGCTTCACCAACAGGACTTTCAGTCACACAGTATCATTATTTCTGTCTTACAATCATTCATATTATCACAGAACAACTGGGATAAAAGTTTATAGTTCAGATATAAACACTGATGTCTAGGGTAGCGATCAAAATAGAGGAAATCACCCTTTGAAAGTAACTTAACACTTCAAATAATGATTGTATAAATTACAGCGTTACACCAGTAGGTGGCGACAAGTGACTTAAAAATGTTTTTGTCACTGAATCATTCATTCAAGAGATTTGTTCAAAAACGCTGATTTATCCAGTAATGAAACAAGTGAAGTCTTCATAAGTGAGTCATTGAATCACTCATTAAGCCATCATTTTTTTAAATATTCATTCTAATTATTAAACATTTTTAAATACCGTGATCTCTATTACGCGCAGCTCTGATATCGTATCATTTACAACCTAATAAACCTCTGTAAAGTTTTACTTGAAAAGTGTGCTCATGTTTCTTTGAAAGTCCACTTGGTTTGATATTTTATCTAATTAAATGACTTAAACAGATAGTCCACCTAAAAAATTTAAATTCTATAATCAATTACTCGCCCGTATGTCATAGCAAATTTTCGTCAAAACACAAGTTTCTATTATAACCACAGAGATTTCTGTGCCTCCATGGAAAGTCCAAAACTATGCTTTGATTTTCTTCAAAAAGTTCCTATAGCCATGTTAAAGTAATGCATATGATTAATGCGCGGTTTAATCCAAGTCTTCTGAAGGAACATGATCATGATTAACATGATTAACAGATTTAGGTTTTAATTGACATAAACACAGAGCTCCTTCAGTGGAGGGAAATCTCTCAGATTTGTGTTTCACAGATGTGAAAGTCTCGTGGGTTTGGATGCCGTCGATCTCAGAAAGAGTAGAGCCGTATTGCATTTCTGACGGGAACGAAAACGAGGCTGTGAGGGGAACAACTGCATTTAATGGATCGTTCTGTCGTCGATTATCCGATTGTTGATGAAACGACTTTCCCAAGAAAGCTTTCAGTAGATATTAGGGATGCACTGATATGAAAAATTTGACCGATAATTCTTTATATCTGAAAGCCGACGTATTGGCTGATAAATCTAAACCCAATTTTTATATAATTTTTGAGAGCCTGATTACAAAAACTAAAGTCTCACCATTAAAGTCCACGTCTCAAGCACACAATTATTATAATGATGTTCTCATGATAACTTTATGTAGCCGATATAAAAGCACATGTTGCACTTTACTGTGTTTTCCTTTTTTAAAGTGATTTCAAGCGAGTGTTGAATAGTGCGCATCTGAAGCGTCTCAGCTGAAGGAAATAATACATTATTTATCAGCTTTAATATATCGGCCAGATTTTCTTATTGGGCCGATAGCGATAACATTAAAAATGAACATATATCGGCCGATACCGATATTGTGGCCGATATATCGTGCATCCCTAGTAGATGATAACTTGAGTGAGTTGTGGAAATGATGATCTAGGCTGTAAAAACCCTCTCAGCCTCGTTTAATCAGTGTGTCGTCTCTCCTGGATAACGTCTGAGAGGTCGAGGAATCCATGACAGAGTTTCATTTTTGGGTGAACTTTCCCTTTAAGTGTTTCAATAGTATCATTAAATGATCTCACGATTGATTACTTGGTTAATATGTCAGAAGAACAAATGAGTGTGTGTGTGTGTGTGTGTGTGTCTCAGGTTGGGTCGTCATTTGAATAAATGTAAGTTTTATGTTAAATTAACACGTTAACACACAATTAAGTGGACTTAAATAAGTGTGTGTGTGTGTGTGTGTGTGTGTGTGTGTGTGTGTGTGTGTGTGTGTGTGTGTGTGTGTGTGTGTGTGTGTGTGTGTGTGTGTCAGATTGGCTCGTCATTTGAAAAAATGTATGTTTTTATGTTAAATTAACACGTTAACACATGCAATTAAGTGGACTTAAATGAATAAGTGTGTGTGTGTGTGTGTGTGTGTGTGTGTGTGTGTGTGTGTGTGTGTGTCTCAGGTTGGGTCGTCATTTGAAAAAAATTATGATTTTATGTTGAATTAACACGTTAACACACACAATTAAGTGGACTTAAGTGTGTGTGTGTCTCAGGTTGGGTCGTCATTTGAATAAATGTATGTTTTTATGTTAAATTAACACGTTAACACAATTGAGTGGATTTAAATGTGTGTGTGTGTGTGTGTGTGTCAGATTGGGTCGTCATTTAAATAAATGTATGTTTTTATGTTAAATTAACACGTTAACACACAATTAAGTGGACTTAAATGTGTGTGTGTGTGTGTGTGTGTGTGTGTGTGTGTGTCAGATTGGGACATCATTTGAATAGCAAATTGTTTTTATGTTAAATTAACATGTTAACACACAATTAAGTGGACTTAAGTGTGTGTGTGTGTGTGTGTGTGTGTGTGTGTGTGTGTGTGTGTGTCTCAGGTTGGGTCGTCATTTGAATAAATGTATGTTTTTATGTTAAATTAACATGTTAACACACAATTAAGTGGACTTAAGTGTGTGTGTGTGTGTGTGTGTGTGTGTGTGTGTGTGTGTGTGTGTGTGTGTGTGTGTGTGTGTGTGTGTGTGTGTGTGTGTGTGTGTGTGTGTGTGTGTGTGTGTGTGTGTCAGGTTGGGTCGTCATTTGAATAAATGTATGTTTTTATGTTAAATTAACATGTTAACACACACAATTAAGTGGACTTAAATAAGTGTGTGTGAGTGTGTGTGTGTCAGGTTGGGTCGTCATTTGAATAAATGTATGTTTTTATGTTAAATAAACACGTTAACATACACAATTAAGTGGACTTAAATAAGTGTGTGTGTGTGTGTGTCTCAGGTTGGGTCGTTATTTGAATAAATGTATGTTTTTATGTTAAATTAACACGTTAACATACACAATTAAGTGGACTTAAATAAGTGTGTGTGTGTGTGTGTGTGTGTCTCAGGTTGGGTCGTTATTTGAATAAATGTATGTTTTTATGTTAAATTAACACGTTAACATACACAATTAAGTGGACTTAAATAAGTGTGTGTGTGTGTGTGTGTGTCTCAGGTTGGGCCGTCGCTGTGCGCTGCTGCTGTCAGTGGTGTTCTCTGGACTGCTGGGAATCATGGCTTGTTTTTCTAACAGTCCTTCGGCGTTCCCGTTTCTCCGGCTCTGCCAGGGCTCGACGTTAGCCGGAGTGTTTCTGTCGTCTTACATTGCACGCAAGTACACTTTATCACATGACCTCTTCAAATCTGCAGCTGATAATAAGAAGCTCTGTGAGACTCTGAAACACTCGAGGCTGTTTGCTGTGGAAAGTGCTTGCTCACTCCAGGTCAATATTTTAATAAGATTTGGTTAAGCAAACATATCTCTTCCTACAGTCATCTACACAACAGGGAGTGCTGTGTTCCCTTTAACTGTTCCTAAAGTCTTAGATGTCACAATAGATCAATGAAACTACTCGAGATTGTCCATCTGGCTTTAATTTCCATAAAATACAAGTAAAAATATTTCAAGGATGTGATATTACATATTCGGGTCTTTAGCGACCCGGATCTATATCTAACACAACAGTACAGTGTGTGTGTGTGTTTAAGGGTTAATCACACACTCTACCACCCAAAGTCTGGATATATTTGAATAAATGTATGGGTTTTTTTTTTCATAGGGCTCTAAAAAATTAACATGTTTACACATGCAATAAACCTTTTCAGTTAACGTGTTTAGACTAACCTGACAATCTAAAGCAGAGTTTACAAGGTTACATTTATGGCCATAAACAACTAAAACAATAACTTTCTGTGCATTTTGACAGGGAAAAAATCTGAGCCGGTCTGACGGGGACAATGGGGGAAAATGATCCCTCATATAATGAAGGGCAGGAAAATGTGACATTTATTATAATGGATTTATGTAAAGATTATTTTAAGTTCACTTAAATTAAAACTTGTTATATTTGTAAAGCCTTATAAAGTTTAAAATTGATAGCTTTCAATTATACTGTAATGCGGAATGGCTATAATTAATGGCTAAAAATGTTTCATAGAGATTAGTATTTTCATAAAAAGATTGTTCATTAAACAAATATTTAAAATATGTTTTTTCTACATTCATTTGGAGATTCAATTTGAAATTGTTACAATATAGAAATATATTAAAAACTTGAATGTTTGGTGGGATTAATACTGACAGCATTAGTTTTAATCTTAAACTTTTTGAAATGAAAATAGCAAAATATAAATATTTTGAATTTGAGTTCTTTTGTTTTTTATTAGTTTAATTTTTAGTCATTTCATTTTTTGCTTTTGTCATTTTATTCGGTTTTTTTAGGTTTAGCTTATTTTTATTTCAATTGTAGCTGGTTTTAATGTTTATTTATTTCCAGTGAATAATGTTTGTGCTCCATCTTAAATGTATTTCAGTTTATTGCTAAGGCAACATTTCTATTTTTCAGTTTAGTTTAATTCCAACTAAATTTTATATTTGATTTTATATCAGCTTTTTTTCTTCTTCATTTAACAGAAATGTTTTTAATTGGTTTAGTTTTAGTTAACGATAATATTCCTGATACACACAGTACATACTCTTTATTCAAATGAAATAAAGTGAAAGAAAAGAAACGGAAACTCTTTCAACACTGATATTCTAAAATATGGACGATAGTAATAATGAAGAACGAGTAGATATGACTCGAGTGTGTGTGTGTGTGTGCGTGTAAGCAGATGTTCTTGATCAATATGAGGCTCTTGATAAGGAGTGTTGTTCGTGTGTGTATGTGTGTGTGTAAGCAGATGTTCTTGATCAATATGAGACTCTTGATAAGGAGTGTTGTTCGTGTGTGTGTGTGTGTGTGTGTGTGTGTGTGTGTGTGTGTGTGTGTGTGTGTGTGTGTGTGTGTGTGTGTGAGCGCGTGTGTGTGTGAGCGAGTGAGTGTCTGTGTGAGTGCGTGTGTGTGTGTGAGCAGATGTTCTTGATCAATAGGAGGCTCTTGATAAGGAGTGTTGTGTGTGTGTGTGTGTGTGTGTGTGTGTGTGTGTGTGTGTGTGTGTGTGTGTGTGTGTGTGTGTGTGTGTGTGTGTGTGTGTGTGTGTGTGTGTGTGTGTGTGTGTGTGTGTGTGTGTGTGTGTGTGTGTGTGTGTGTGTGTGTGTGTGTGTGTGTAGATGTTCTTGTTCAATAGGAGGCTCTTGATAAGGAGTGTTGTTCTGGATCCGTGACGGAACAGCATTCCACTTCTATCTCAGTGTGTGTTTAATCGGCTGAGGAAAGTTCAGTGTGTGTGTGTGTGTGTGTGTGTGTGAGAGTGTGAAGATCTGATCTCATTTCTTTCCATCGTAAAGAATCCGTGTTCTTGTCCTGCACTTCCTCTGATTGTTATTGGAGAGTGTGTGTCTGCCAGAACACGCAAACGTTTCGTGAGCTCTCGCGGAAAACTGTGTGTGTAAACACACTCGACATCTCTTTCTTCTGTACGACCCGTCAGATGCCCAGACACATTCTTCATTTCTGTTGTCCACATTTACAATAACAGTGTTGAAAGAGTTTTTGTAGCTGCCCGTTTATTTAGTTTAATAAAGAAATATGTTAGAATTATTTTCTGCTCGACAAAACTTCATTTATTTGATCAGAAATACAGTAAAAATTGTGGTTTTTGTTTTTGATTTGTTTTTTTAAGTGAATATATAGTAAAGTGTAATTTATTGCTGTGATCAAAGCATCATTACTCCAGTCTTCAGTGTCACATGTGATGCCAGATAATTATAAAATGCCTTAAAAATACTTAATTGTATTTGTTGTACACTTTAAATAGTGTTATGGGTTGGAAGTGCACATTATTAACAGCACATGTGACCAGCTGTTAAATGTTTTCAGAAAGAATGTGAATGATGCTGTTTTTGAAAAGATGTTTGTCAATTGCTACAAATGATTGTCACATGATCCTTCAGAAATCATTTTTAATATGATGAGTTGATGATCAGGAAACATTTGATTATTTTGTTTTTACTGCTTAATTTATTGTGGAAATTGTCATACGCTATCATTCAAAAGTTTGAGATGAGTAAGATTTATATATAGATATATAGATATATAGATAGATAGATAGATAGATAGATAGATAGATAGATAGAGAGATAGACACATACATACATGCATAAATACATATGCATATATATATTCAGCAAGGATGCATTAAATTGATCAAAAGTGACAGTAAAGACATTTATATTAATATCTATATTATTAAAGATTTCTATTTCAAATAAATGCTTTCTATTCATCGAATAAACATGAAATCATGGTTTAAATAGTGATTTGGTTGTGAGTGCAGTGTACTTGCAGAGAGACTCCACCCACACACCCTTCTGATTGGTTGTTATGTTTAAAGGGGTGGTATAATGCCCTTTTCACAAGATGTAAAATAAGTCTCCGATGTCCCCAGAGTGTGTGTGTGAAGTTTTAGCTCAAAATACCCCACAGATATTTTTATAGCATGTTAAAGTTTTCTCTTTTTAAGGATGAGCAAAAACACACCATTTTGTGCGAGTCACTTTAAATGCAAATGAGCTGCTGCTCCCGGCACAGGGGGCGGAGCTTCAAGAGCTTGTGTCCTGAAAATTTCAAAAACTTTTTTGCTCAAACAGCAACATTACACACTCACTAAAGTTGGAAAAGTCCAATCATAATCAACCACCCCTTTAATTGATTTGGTTGTGAGTGCAGTGCGCTTGAAGAGACTCCGCCCACACACTCTTCTGATTGGCTGTGATTCGTGATTGATTTGTTTCATGTCTGTGGACACACTGTCACTACTGTCTCTCTCTCTCGTTTAATCCTGCAGGACTGGAATGGTGTGACCCGCCTCACAGACTCATGGTGTCGATGGTCAGCGGCTTCTTCGCGGTGTTTGCCGAGCTGCTGTTGCCGGGGCTTGCAGTGCTGTGCCGTGATTGGCCCGTTCTTCAGGCCGTCACCACACTTCCCCTGCTGTTACTGCTCTCCTATTGGTGGTGAGCCGTGTGAAGGCTGTCTCTGTGTGTGTGTGTGTGTGTGTGTGTGTGTGTGTGTGTGTGTGTGTGTGTGTGTGTGTGTGTGTGTCATACATCGCTTTCTTTAAAAGAGCAGCACATTCTGACTACTTACTGTTTTAAACATAAAGCAACAAATGGTCATTTTGACACATAGGTATAAAATGTCATATTCCAGTCATATTAATTCCCCAAACAACTTAACAGAGCAGATTCAGATCATCAGTTCATCAGAGAAGAGCCCCATGAGCTCAACAGAGTTAATAATTATAATAATAATGATTTCTCTTATTTTAATCAAATCCCATGTTGATTCTCAAATCCCAAGATTCGATGTGTTAATGCAGGTTTACACAACAACGATGTACTAAAATTAGAAAAGTTGTGTTTTTCATGTACAGACATAGGCGTCGATACACGTACCCACCAGATTTCGTCATTTTGTACCCACCACTTTTTTTTCTGACAGTTTTCAGTGGTTATGAGGAGCAATATGAGAGAGAAATTTGGTGATCGTTGTTTAGGTACATTAAACCACGTAAAGCTTTTTTCACGTTAGGACTTATAGGCCTATATAAAGCCCATGAGAACCGTGAGGAGTCAACCCACAGCCGCTCCGCTGCCCTGCTGAAAATGTGAAGCAGAAACAGATTTCGTCCATAATAATTTGACTTTTGGTTTGATTTTTTTAACCGTTTTCAATGGTTATGAGGAGCAATATGAGAGAGAAATTTGCTGATCGTTGTTTAGGTACATTAAACCCCATCATGTCATATTGTCAACATGGCAGGCCCACTTATGAAGCAGAATAGTGGGTCATATGTCTAATGCTTTTTGAAAACTTAAGGCTTTCTTCTTCATAAAACGAGTCTGACATCATCACATTTTTGAAAACATTTTTATTGATTTACATTAGTAAGCTCAAAACATGACCTGCGCGAAAGAGAAAAAAAGATGAATGCGTCTCTGTCCCCAGCACATCTCAAACCAGACTGACGCCCATGCGTACAGACAACAAGAGCATTGTCAAAACCGTCCCCATTTATACGGCTCCACAGAAAACCACTGAAAACGCTGTATATTGCATGCCAGGATGTTACACACACACATACACTATCGATAACTATCGTTTTCCCAAATTTGCACTATGAAACTTGTTTTCTAAAGTTTGCGTTGAGTAAGCACCACTAATAATGTGATTTGTGTGTGTGTTTGTGTGTGTGTGTGTTGCGCACACAAGCTGTGCTTCAGTGTTCCCAGAATCTCCTCGTTGGCTCTTGGCCACGTCTCAGATTCCTCAAGCTAAGAAGTGTCTCCAGTCTTTTTCCACGCGGAATGGGGTGTGTGTCAGTGACGAGCTCTTCCCTGCGGAAACACTGCTGTCAGGTGAGAACCTCGGCCTCACACACTTCCAAGACCACAACTATCGTCTCTAGGGATGCACTGAAGTCAAAATATTTGGCCGAAGCGAATATAATACATTTTTTCCCATTTATTTTAACAATTTTTCACCATTGCATAAATCAAAGTCAAAATGTGCTTTTTATCATGTTGTCTTGCTTTTAAAAGAAAGAATCAGTTACAAACCTATAATTTAAAAATATTTATTTAACACTGAACATATAAAACTATTTGTTTTAACACTGAACATTTTTTTTACCATTCCAGCAGACATTATACCAACATAGCACAATATAACTTAAAATAAAGAAATATTTTTATTTGGCGATCTTTGAGCCATTTGATCACGTCATTAAAAAAACATAATTGTTCGATAAATTTATTCAGTCTTTTCACTTATTCGCCTGAACATCTTAAGTGTTTTTTTTTTGTGTGTGTGTGCTATTTTCGGCTGAATAATTTCATTTGCCGAACATTCGGCCAACATTAATAGTAGGCGGCTGCATATATGGAAAAAAAAACACCTAACCCTAAAAGGTTTTCAGCTGTTTTTTGTAGTATCAGGTGTCCTTCATAACATACTAAAAGTTTGACCACTAGAAAGGTGTAATTTTCAAGATGGCGTGTGTGTGTGTGTAGATAGGCAGGAAGCCCTTAAAATGTCCTAACTCCTTCATTATTTGACCTAGCCAAGTAATCTTGGTGCCTAACTCCATGTTTTCTGGGTCTATGAATCCATTGGACTTGTCTAAATTGCACTGACATGATTACATACTTAAGGGATACATAATTTCGTGAGATGACTGTAGATGTAAACGTTTTAGCCAATGTCATGTGACCTACTCAGTATGTGTTTTTGGACACATGCCCTTTTTTTGCTAAAACACAGACTTGACATTCAATGTAAAAGTTATTGCACCCAAAAGTAACTTAAATTGGAGTTGTATAACTTTGGTCATAAACAACTCTGAATTAGCCCAAACAGAGACATGTGTGTGAACATTCTAAAATGGTCAATCATTTCAATTTGAATAAGATAATGCATATGTAATGCATATAATTATAAAGGTGGCAGTATACTAAACCTCAAGTTAAACCTCAGGGTTATACTAAACCTCAGGTAAAATTCAGGTAAACCTTCAGACTTGAACCGCGGTTTCTTCAGCCGCTACTTCCTCGTCCCAAAGAAGGATGGGGTCTGCGCCCCAATTTGGACCTGCGTCTTCTGAATTTTTCCCTTTACAAAGGGAAGTTCAAGATGCTGACGTTGAAAATTATCCTGGCGCAGATTCGAACAGGGGACTGGTTCGTCACCGTGGACCTGAAGGACGCCTATTACCACATCCAGGTCATTCCACGGCACAGGAAGTTCCTCCGGTTCACCTTTGGGGGAAAGACGTATCAGTATCGGGTCCTTCCATTTGGTCTGGCACTGGCTCCGCAGACGTTCTCCAAGTGCATGGATGCAGCTCTGGCCCCATTGAGGCTCCAGGGCATCCGTGTGCTAAATTATCTAGACGACTGGCTCATTCTGGCTCATTCCAGAGAGTTGGTGTGTCGTCACAGGGACGTCCTTCTCCACCACCTCCGGTCTCTTGGTCTCAGGTTGAATGCTCAGAAACTCAGGGGTGATGAAACTCAGGGGCATCCGCCATTCTTGGTCTGCCTTCCGCCTGCTGAGATTGTCGCGCAGTTGCCTTTGCGCTCTTTCGAGGTGGAAAGACTCCCCCTTTTTACTTCAGGGTGTCAAGATGGGTGTAGTTTGTCGTCGCCAGGTTGTCATGACGGACGCCTCTTTGACTGGTTGGGGTGCGGTCTTTGAGGGCAGACCAGCGTGCGGTGTTTGGACGGGCAAGCCGTCTCTCTGGCCCTGGATCATTTTCTCCCGGCCCTGATGGACTCATGTCATTGTCAGGATGGACAACATGGCAGTGGTGGCCCATTTAAATTGCCAGGGAGGCTCGCGGTCGCTCACCCTCGACAGGCATGCGCACCGCCTCCTCCTTTGGGCTCAAGGCAGGTCTTTCGCTGAGAGCAGTTCACGTTCCAGGGGACCTGAACGTCGCAGCGGGCTTTCTGTCGAGACAGAAGCTCAAGTCGGGGGAATGGATGTTGCACTGCCAAACAGTGGCTCAAATTTGGAGCATGTTCAGCGAGGCAGAGGTGGACCTCTTTGCATCGCAGAGCTCAACACAGTGTCCCCTGTTGTTTTCCGTGTCTCATCTGACACCTCTGGGGATAGATGCCCTCGCTCATCTGTGGCCGGAGTTGAGACTGGATGCATTCCCTCCGGCCAAGCTAATCCCTGCAGTCCTGTGCAGAGTGAAGGAGTGTGGAATCCACCTCCTTCTGGCCATCCCAGACGTGGTTCTCGGAACTGAGCTCCCTGGTGGAGGGGTCCCCTTGGCTGATTCCTATCAGGAGAGATGTGCTGTCTCAGCTCCAGGGCAGGATTTGGCATCCTTGACCCGAGATATGGAGGCTGTGGGTGCGGCTGATAAGAGGCAATCGCTAGCAACAGTGGCGTCTGGTCTTCCCGCTGATGTTCGGGAGAACATTGATAACGCTGTGCGCCTTCTGCTAGACGGCTGTATTACTCTAAGTAAAAGGTATTTGAGTCTTGGTGTTCGGCTCATGCAGTGGACCCCGTCAGCTGCCCGGTTGGATTCCTGCAGGGCAAATTTGTGGCTGGAGCTGCTGCTACCACCTTGAGAGATTATGTTGCGGCTATCGCTGTGGCACATGCCGTCTCAGTTGTTCGTATGCTTTGGGGCTGGCCGCCGAGGGCTGGCCGCCTCTAAGCACAGGATATCTCACTGGGTGAGAGACGCAATTTCCCTGGCTTATGAGGTGCAGAAGCTTCCTTCACCTCTGGGCGTTAAAGCTCGCTCTACTAGGAGTATCGTGTCCTCCCAGGCTCTTTTCAAGGGAGTTCCTAGGCAGGTTGGTCCTCTCCGCACACTTTTATTTAGTTGTACTTAGGTTTTACAACTTGGATTTAGATGTGGCCCCTGGTTCCCGGGTTCTTTCTGTATGAACTGGTCGCCTAGGTCCTAGTTGAGTCTGGAAAGTTCCTTGTTGGGCCAGATGCGGCAGTGGTTAGCTTGGCTTGTGTGGTATATCGTTCCCATTGCATCATCTCTACACCGCGTTGAGTGAACCTATGAAAGAGAACGTCTCGGATTACTTGCGTAACCCATGTTGTCTAAATAGGGAACGAGACGCTGCATTAACTGCCAAGCTCCTCTTGCTGCCGAAGGAGCTTCTTCTTCATTGGTGGAAAATTGATGGAATTCATTCTTTATTGGAATCAAACGAATGGTTATGAACCACAGAATCCACCAACACTAGGCAAAATGATATGAGTAAGTAGAAATATGCAAATACTTAGTGTAAATTGCAGGTTACATTTTTCACTAAGATAATGCAATGTGCTTATTAAACATAAAGATAAGAACCGCCCCCCATTGTTTTGTATGTTTTTTTTATACCAAAATGCTGAATATAATATGAAAAGTTGGTACTTTTTACAGTGGTTTTAAGCACTCCCGCTTCAGTGGGCGTGACGTCATAAGAGGGACTCCAAGCCTAGGGTTACCGTTAGTCTAACGGCACGTAGGCTAGCAGTTATATTGGAGACCTAGCTAGCAAAAATGGTTAACTATTGTGTTTTTGCAGGATGTACGAATACATCAATTCACCTCCACGGCGTTCAGAGTTCGGTTGCTCGGCACTCGGTGGTTTTTGTTCATCTTTCGCTAACTGGACCCCGCCGCAGAAACACACTTGCCCTCCAGCGGGCTGTGCTCATCCGCCTTGAGCTTGGTCCGTCCAAACCGGCTTTTCTCGGCTTAATCCAGTTAAAGGCGCTTATCTCGCTACAGCTCTGTGTCGTTGCGGAGTTGCGTTTTAGCACTGACAATGTCGCGTTCTGTCAGCAGATGCAAAGCGCCATTGTGCCTGTGCAGTGTGTGCATCTCGACAGCTCTGATTAGGACTACTGACACCATGTAAGTAAATAAAGTCTTCAGTCGTTGTCCCTCCTTGCTATTCTACATGACGGCAAGATTTTGAAAAGACTTTGGCTTGTTCCCTAATGTTATCAGTCTCCCAGTCATTCTCCAGTCAAGCCACAAACAGTAGGAATCTAGCAGAGTATGGGTTGCTACTCCCTCTTATTACATCATCACCCAGTTACTGTAAAAAACATGCTACCTTTGAAGAAACCCCAATAAATGTTATTTTAACGCATTT
>NC_138222.1:3672252-3837252 GCF_964197995.2 Scardinius erythrophthalmus
TGCTATTTTAGAAGTTAATTATTTTGTTTATTGTGTGTGATAGAATACATTAACATGCAATGTTCAAAAAACACATTATTTTTCACATACTGTGCATTATTACAGCACCTTTCATTTCATTTCATTTATTTATTTAAGGAGAGTGCAATTTCTAATGTCCACTGGCAATTGGTTCCATAGTTTAGAGGCTCTCACAGAAAAGCATAATTGGCCAAAGGCACAGTCCCTGCACAGTCCCCTCTTAAGGCAGACCTTGTGGTTCTCTATTCGATACCTCTATTCCCAGTCCGTCTGAGACACTCTGAATGAGTTCTGTTTTTTATAAAGCGCCGCCCCTAAAAGCTTCAGGCGCCTGCACCTGGACCCGATGTCGTAGCGGGATGCTAAAGTGCCAACTAGTTTCTCCTTATGGAGGATCCCTTTACCACTCTTCAGATCAAGCGTTGTCAGGGAAATTCGGTTCGCGTATCTACCCCGAAGTGATAAAATTCTGTATCAAAAATGTTAAGGCCAGACAAGTAGTTTGTTGAGGGTTAGTTTGTAGGGAAGGACTACACGCCTGCGCACATATATTCAAACGCACATACCTAAAGACTGAACTCGTAATACGCATGTGCACGCCATCAGCGTTCTCACAGGTGTCGCGTTTAAAGTCTGTGTAGAGTTTCCTGTTAAAACGGTGTCGTGTTAGCGGCCCTAAGTTAATAACTAATAATCGTTGCGACAGAAATGAATCAATCAAATTAACTTTAGCTGGAAAATAACTTTATTCAAGAACTGCTATAAAGCCAAAACAATCTCTGTTACTTTAAACTATCCTTGTACCTTTGTAAAGCCGCTTTGGGACAATCTACATTGTTAGAAAAGCGCTATATAAATGAAGATGACTTGACTTCAGCTTCCAACGCTTCTTAAAGGGATAGTTCACTAAAAAATGAAAGTTCTGTCAGTAATCACTCTCCCTCATGTTGTTCAACCCCGTAAGACTTTCGTTCATCTTCAACACAAATTAAGATATTTGTGATTAAATCTGAGAGCTGTCTCACTCCTCCATAGGCTTCTAGGTAATCGATATCTGCCGGCTCAGAAAGTTAGTAAAGACAATGTTTAAAATAGTCCAAGTGACTACAGTGGCTCAACCTTAAGTTTATCAAGCGACAAGAATACTTTTTGTGTGCAAAAAAACAAACAAAAATAACGACTTTGTTCAACCATTAATTTTCTTCTGTGTTTCTCTGAGTGAGATCACGTAGTGTAACAGCGCAGCGTGTTAACAACCAGCATCACACTTATCACACACATGACCAGCGTCGGCCAATAGTGAGCCTACGTTCTGACGTACAACCCAGAAGTGCTCACTCAGAGGAACGCAGAAGAACATGAAGAGTTGAATAAAGTCATTTTTGCGCACAAAAAGTATTCTCGTCGCTTAATAAACTTAAGGTTGAGCCACTGTAGTCACTTGGACTATTTTAAACATTGTTTTTACTAACTTTCTGAGCCGGCAAGTTTCAGTAACAGAGAAGCCTATGGAGGAGTGAGACAGCTCTCAGATTTAATCACAAATATCTTAATTTGTGTTCAGAAGATGAACGAAAGTCTTACGGGGTTGGAGCAACATGAGGAGAGTAATTACTGACAGAAGTTTCATTTTCGGGTGAACTAACCCTTTAAACCAACTGAAAACACACAGTTAATAATGTCGTCGGTTTTACCGCATCAGTTCGAGCCAGAGACACATAGTGAAGATTCAAGCGGATCGATCAGAACCAACTTTACAAGCTCGACTTGTGATGAGACGACCTTTACTCTCCCAGGTTCAGGAATGTTCTGTGCACAAGTGAACTGTTGTGTTGTGTTGTGTTGTGTTGTGTTGTGTTGTGTTGTGTTGTGTTGTGTTGTGTTGTGTTGTGTTGTGTTGTGTTGTGTTGTGTTGTGTTGTGTTGTGTTGTGTTGTGTTGTGTTGGGTAAATCATTCTTGATCACTGATTCCTAAGGCCAAACAAAGAGGTTTTGCTTTCAAACACACAGCGCTCACTGAAGCCTCGTCTTCTCTCTCTATACTTCTGTTTCAGTATCTGGATCTGGATCAGTGTTCTCTAGACCAGTAACTATATTAGTTTAAATCAAGAGAATTTGATTGTATAGTCCTGCACTAACAACAATTGATGTTAAAATCTCCTGATAACATCCGAGATGTTCATGTCTTTCTTTCTTCAGTCGAAAAGAAATGAAGGTTTTTGAGGAAAACATTCCAGGGTTTTTCTCCATATAGTGTCTTCAATGGGGTCCATCGGGTTCAAAGTCTCGACACGATCCAGCCGAGGAATAAGAGTCTCATCTAGACAAACCAGCGGACATTTTAGAACAAAATAAACATTCATATACTTTTTTCCACTAATGCTCGTCTTGCACTCGCTGTGATGCGACACACATTACGTAATCAGGTTGAAAGGTCAAGCGTGTTCTGGTTCAGAAATGTAGAGTAGGGCGAAAAACTCAATCTCAACTTCAAAATCGGCTGACATCGTTGTTTTACCTTTTATTTATTATTATTCGATTGTAAATGCCGTTTGACTTAGTCTTTGCACGTTCGCTTATAAACACTAGGTCTGTTCTTACGCCTACGTCACGCTTGACCTTTCAACCTGATTACGTAATGTGTGTCGCATCACAGCGAGTGCAAGACGAGCATTAGTGGTTTAAAAGTATATAAATGTTTATTTCTGTTATAAAATGTCCGCTGGTTTGTCTAGATGAGACTCTTATTCCTCGGCTGGATCGTGTCGAGACTTTGAAGCTGCACTGAAACTCACATCTGGACCTTCGACCCGTTGGACCCCATTGAAGACACTATATGGAGAAACATCCTGGAGTGTTTTCCTCAAAATCCTTCATTTCTTTTCCACTGAAGAAAGAAAGACATGAACATCTTGGATGACGTGTGGGAGAGTAAATTATCAGGAAGTTTTAACTCTGAAGTGAACTAAGATGAATCAATACTGTAACAAATGTATTGCTCATTAATAGTTATTGCATTAACCAGCATTAAAGGGCTCATGGGATGCCCATTTTCCACAGGCTGGTGTGATTCTTCAGGGTCTTCATGTAAAGTTTGTAACATACTTTGGTTAAAATTGAGTTGACACACATTTACTTTACTTTACACATAAAGTGCTGCCTTAGCGGACAGTATACAAATGGCTGAGGGCGTAAATATGCTAAAATGGGAAATATGCTAATACGGGGCAGTCCGTCAGTGTTCGTGGGCGGAGCATGAGCAATATGACATCATAATGCTCAGAAAATCCAAACGGCTTGATTATTGAGTGTGTTTAGGCTTTTTGAGGATAAAAAAAGGAGTGAATGGATGTTTTATATTGTATGGTGTTGTGTCCACACACTGCAAACACTGTATAAAAGTGTTTTGCATCCGATGATTCCTTTAACTCTGGTTTTAAAGTGTTCCCGTTCCCTGTCCCGTCAGCTTCATCGGCACTGGGATCCAGTACTGCTTCACTCGTAACCTGCACGTCTACTCCACACACTTCTACTTCAGTTACTCCCTGCGTGTGCTGACCGGCGCGCTGGCCTGTGTGTTCCTGTGTGTGTGTGTGGACCGCTTCGGCCGCAGGGGCATCTTACTGCTGTCAGCCATCGTCACGGGCCTGTCCTCACTGCTGCTGCTCGCTCTCACACAGTGTAAGACACACACACACACACACACACACACACACATCGTCACGGGCCTGTCCTCACTGCTGCTGCTCGCTCTCACACAGTGTAAGACACACACACACACACACACTCTCACACACACACACACACACACACACACACACACACACACTAACCTAACCCCTAAACCTGCCCATCACACACACACACACACACTAACCCGACCCTTGAAACTTCCCCTCAACACACACACACACACACACACACACTAACCCGACCCGTAAACCTGCCCATCACACACTAAACCTACCCATCATCACGGGCCTGTCCTCACTGCTGCTGCTCGCTCTCACACAGTGTAAGACACACACACACACACACACACACACTAACCTGACCCCTAAACCTGCCCATCACACACTAAACCTACCCATCACACACACACACACACACTAACCCGACCCCTGAAACTTCCCCTCAACACACACACACACACACACACACTAACCCGACCCGTATACCTACCCATCACACACACACACACACACACACACTAACCTGACCCCTAAACCTGCCCATCACACAGTAAACCTGCCCGTCACACACACACACACACACACACTAACCCGACCCCTAAACCTGCCCATCACACACTAAACCTGCCCGTCACACACACACACACACACACACACACTAACCCGACCCCTAAACCTACTCATCACACACACATACACACACACACACACACACACTAACCCGCCCCTAAACCTGCCCATCACACACACACTAAACCGACCACTAAACTTACCCATCACACACACACACACTAACCCGACCCCTAAACCTGCCCATCACACACTAAACCAACCACTAAACTTACCCATCACACACACACACACACACACACACACACACACTAACCCGACCCCTAAACCTGCCCATCACACACACACTAAACCGACCACTAAACTTACCCATCACACACACACACACACACACTAACCCGCCTCCTAAACCTGCCCATCACACACTAAACCTACCCATCACACACACAGTGTAAGACACACACACACACACACACACACTAACCTGACCCCTAAACCTGCCCATCACACACACACACACACACACACACACACACACTAACCCGACCCGTAAACCTACCCATCATCACGGGCCTGTCCTCACTGCTGCTGCTCGCTCTCACACAGTGTAAGACACACACACACACACACACTAACCTGACCCCTAAACCTGCCCATCACACACACACACACACACACACACACACACACACTAACCCGACCCCTGAAACTTCCCCTCAACACACACACACACACACACACTAACCCGACCCGTAAACCTACCCATCACACACACACACACACACACACACACACACTAACCTGACCCCTAAACCTGCCCATCACACAGTAAACCTGCCCGTCACACACACACACACTAACCCGACCCCTAAACCTGCCCATCACACACTAAACCTGCCCGTCACACACACACACACACACACACACACACTAACCTGACCCCTAAACCTGCCCATCACACAGTAAACCTGCCCGTCACACACACACACTAACCCGACCCCTAAACCTGCCCATCACACACTAAACCTGCCCGTCACACACACACTAACCCGACCCCTAAACCTACCCATCACACACACATACACACACACTCACACACACTAACCCGCCCCCTAAACCTGCCCATCACACACACACTAAACCGACCACTAAACTTACCCATCACACACATACACACACTAACCCGACCCCTAAACCTGCCCATCACACACACACTAAACCGACCACTAAACTTACCCATCACACACACACACTAACCCGCCCCCTAAACCTGCCCATCACACACTAAACCTGCCCGTCACACTTAAATAAATGCAGAATCGAATCATTAATTGAATCTCATTATGAAAAAGCAATCCCAGAATGCTTTGCAACAAGCTCAGTGGGAATTTGGAATTTATGGGTCTAATGTAGAGTTGCATTTCAATCTTTTCTGGAGATTTTTTTTTTTTTTTCATTATTTTTTTTTTTTTCCTCTGCTGAAAGATTTTCTGGAGCTGACTCTCTCTGTGTGTGTGTGTGTGTGTGTGTGTGTGTGTGTGTGTGTGTGTGTGTGTGTGTGTCTCTCTTTGTCTCTCTCTCTCATTTTATTGTTTTAAACAACATTTTTAAATGTTTTCATTAGCGTTTTTGCGTTTACGTCATGCAAAAATGGCAATTTACATTACAAGAAAGCAGAAAGTTGATGAAGGAGCATGTAATAATCTAGAAGCAGTATCTGGTAATCTGTGAAATCTAGAATCTTAGGCCTCGTTTACACTGCAGGTCTTGATGCCCAATTCTGATTTGTTGCCTTTATCTGATTTCTTTTGACCGTCCGTTTACACGTTCTTTCCACTGTGACCCATATCCGGTTCATGTGTTTACACTTGCCATACTATCTGAAACATCGTGCACGCTTAAAGGGTTAAACTCTCTTGCACAGATGAATGGACGTGAAATATGCTTGATGCTAGCTCTGCGATATATGCGAAGTTTGCCAAACATCACCATGATTTTGAGGCGAAGGAGGACGAAAAGTGCCATCATCGCACATATGCTTCAGTTATTGTGTGTGAGAGAGATCTCAGGACTGGCGGGAGCTTATTGTATTTAAATATTGGCTTTAACGAGGAGCAGTGGGTCCGAAACTTTATGATGAGCAAGCCGAGATTTGATATGTTGTGTCAACGTTTGTCCACATTCCTCTCCTACGACGACACAACGTTTCGTCGGGTCATCCGTCCCTTTGCAGAAGCGCGTCGGTGTTTCTCTCGTCATTAAACCGCGGAGACATTGCCTAATGCCTCAGAAACTGCCTGTTTACATGAGTCGCATTGGCACATATCTGATTTATTTCCACATATGAACGAGGCCTGAAACCGATCTCGAAATATCCGAATGCACGCGTTTTTTTCCTGTTCACACTGTCATAGAACACATCGGATCTGTGTCACATATGAGCGAAAAATCTGAATTGGGTCACATTTCACTGACAGTGTAAACGAGGCCTTAATAGATTTGAATTATTACAAAGCAATGAATGACCTCATGAAGCTTCAGTCACTGTGGTGTTGTAAAGCTGTGTTGTGTGACATCTCTCTCAGATCTGCAGGGAGGGCTGGTTCTGGTCCTGTCAGTCGTGGGTCTTCTCTCGTCTCAGGCTTTAGCCATGCTCAGCGTGTTCTTCGGCAGTGAAGTCATGCCCACCGTTGTGCGGTAATCTCCAGCTTTCATTCACAACTGTGATTTTATGGAATTACTTTTGTGCCAATAATAATGAACGTAACTTTCCAAGAAACTAATGAAAATATAAATTGAAACTGAATAAAATATCTTTGAAACTGAAAAAGAATAAATTTCTCATATTTCTATCTGGTGAAGCGTAAACGAAAACTCTGGAAGCGCATTAGTAAGTTCAGATCAGCGAAAGAAATATGAGAAATAGTTAGCAAAACATGCAGTGTATTAAAAACGAAGTCAAAACATTTGCCTGTGATTTATTCTTTTTCAGTTTCAAAGATATTTTATTCATTTTCAATATATATTTTTATTAGTTTCTTGAAAAATTACGTTCATTATTATTGGCACAAAAGTAATTCCATATGATTTCTGTGGTCAGTTCCGAAAGACTAACATTTCAGAAGTCAAATGCAAGTAAATAAAGCAGATAAAGAAATAAAGAAATTCATGTTTCGAATGCATACTTTGTGATTTTAATCCCATCTGTGTGTTTTTTTTTGTTTGTTTGTTTGTTTTTCACACAACCTTAGTAAAAATTCTAGGGCAAATTACCTATAATTACCTAATTGTCCGAATCCCTTCCGAATAGTGTTGTCAAAAGTACCAAGTCGGTACTGAAATTTAGAAAAAGCGCTGTTGAACGGATTCTGAAACACCTCTGATACTCAACATATATGTCTCTTATTGGCCTTTGAGTCACCGAGCGCTTGCACAGACACACACGGGAGCGTTTGAAAGTGGCGTCTGTCAGCGGATCCCTAATATATTCGCTGATTGACGGATCCGCTGATAGACGCCTCTTTCAAACGCTCCCGTGTGTGTCTGTGCAAGCGCTCGATGAAGAGCATCAAAGACGTGTTGAAGCGTTGATCATTGTAGCCAATCACAAACACACTATATGTTGAGCGCATGAACGCAGTGGCCAATCAGAGGTGTTTCAGAATCCATTCAAAATGCTGGTATCGTCACATTTTTTAAATTTCAGTACCGACTTGGTTTGACGCCATTACTTCTGAACGTGAATGTCTGCGATTGCTGATGTTGTATTATCCTAACGCTTCTCCTCGTGAGCTTCCGTTTGCACACCAGTCTTCCGCATGCTTTCATTTCAGTATGGTTGATATGTCAAAAGATCAAGGCAAATTTGATTTACCCATGACCCCTAGGGATGCACCGATGTGAACATTTTGGCCGATACCAGTAACCGATATTTCTTTATATCTGAAAGCCGATAACCGATATATTGGCGGATAAATCTAAATCCAAATTTTTATGTAATTTTTGAGAGCCTGATTACAAAAACAAAAGTCTCACCATTAAAATACACGTCCCAAACACACAATTATAATGTTCTGATGATAACTTTATGTAGCCGATATGACGGACTTTACTGTATTTTCCTTTTTTGAAGTGATTCCAATCATATTTCAAGCAATTCAGAACCATCATGTTGAACAGTGAAGTGTCTCAGCTGAAGGAAATAAAACATTATTTATCAGCTTTAATATATCAGTCAAATCTTCTTATTGGGCCGATAATTATAACATTAGAAATGAACATATATCGGCCGATACCGATATAGTGGACAATGTATCCAATGACCCCTTTAAAATGGATGTTGATAAGCCTAGTGTACATCAGTTGTTTGAGTGTTGTAAACTGAGAGAGTGTGTGTGTGTGTGTGTGTCCTCAGCGGCGGCACGTTGGGTCTGATCATGTCTGCGGGGTGTGTAGGAATGGCTGCGTCGTCTCTGATGGAGCTGCAGAATAACGGAGGGTATTTCCTTCATCACGTGGTGTTCTCCTCCTTCGCTGTGCTGTCGGTGCTGTGTATAATGCTCCTGCCCGAGAGCAAACACAAGCCCCTGCCGGACTCGCTGAAGGACGGAGAGCGTCAGCGGCGTCCTCCTCTCTTCCTGTCGCGCGTGAGCCGGGACAACCCGCCGCTACTGCGCACGCAGACGCTCAGCGCCGACTTCAACCGCGAAAGCTACTCTCGTCTCGTCAGCGCAACCAGGAAGATCCTCGCTAAAGACGCCATGCCTCTCAAGATCTCCAGCTCCACACACACACACACACTCTCACAAGCTCAAGCTCCTCTACTGGCCTGTAACGGCACTGCACCCGACACCCATGAGGATGAGTCCTAGCATCACACACACACACACACACTCTCTCTCACACACACACACACACACACACACAAGCTCAAGCTCCTCTACTGGCCTGTAACGACACTGCACCCGACACCCATGAGGATGAGTCCTAGCATCACACACACACACACACACACTCTCTCACACACACACACACACACACACACACACACACACAAGCTCAAGCTCCTCTACTGGCCTGTAACGGCACTGCACCCGACACCCATGAGGACGAGTCCTAGCATCACACACACACACACACACTCTCTCTCACACACACACACACACACACACACAAGCTCAAGCTCCTCTACTGGCCTGTAACGACACTGCACCCGACACCCATGAGGATGAGTCCTAGCATCACACACACACACACACACACTCTCTCACACACACACACACACACACACACACACACACACAAGCTCAAGCTCCTCTACTGGCCTGTAACGGCACTGCACCCGACACCCATGAGGACGAGTCCTAGCATCACACACACACACACACACTCTCTCTCACACACACACACACACACACACACAAGCTCAAGCTCCTCTACTGGCCTGTAACGACACTGCACCCGACACCCATGAGGATGAGTCCTAGCATCACACACACACACACACACACTCTCTCACACACACACACACACACACACACACACACACACAAGCTCAAGCTCCTCTACTGGCCTGTAACGGCACGGCACCCGACACCCATGAGGACGAGTCCTAGCATTACACTGAAAATCACACACTCACACATATACACAAACCCACACATATATACACACCCACAAACACACACATACACATACACACACACACACACAAGCTCCTCTACTGGCCAATAACGACACTGCACCAGACACCCATGAGGACGAGTCCTAACATTATACTGAAACACACACATATACAAATACACACATATATACACACACACACACACACACAAGCTCCTCTACTGGACAATAATGGCACTGCACCGAACGCCTATGAGTCCTAGCATTACACTGAAACACACACAAACAAACAAACACACACACATACAGGTCCTCATCTCATAGCATGGACAGTGTGTTCATCGTGTCTTTTCCCAGGGAAGACGTCGTCTTGGTGCTTAAACTGTTGAGAATCCAAGTATTTGAACGTTGAAGTGTTCATTTGTTGTTCATGTATTTTATACGTCTATGCTCAGATGTTGCTGGGAGACTCTGGTCATAGTTTATACGCTCAAACATCATGTCTTCCTCCTCGCTTCAATGAAGTTTAAGCTTTAGGAACGTTCCCACTAATAGTCACTTATAGAGAGCCGTCGCCTGTCCACTTACAGGAGCGTCTCGAGCCTCTCATTAGTGCAGTCCTGTGACACACACACTGACTGTCAGGGCTGACACACACACTGCTGTGGTTCACTGAGGAGTGCTGAATATTAGCTCTCAATGATGTCAGAATCACTAGGAACATTTAGGATGTCGGTGTGTGAAAGTGTTTGATGATGTCATTTTGTGGAACAGTTGCTCATCTCATTTGTTCGTTTTGTAGTTCCTGTCTTTCTGAATATTATGTTGTTGTTGTTGTTGTTGTTGTTTCTCAGAACCAAGCCTGGCAAAGCAAGGGAACTGTTTTGTCACTTTTTTTTCTTATTATTATGTCTGTTACTTGTTTGATATGGAAATAAACAGTTTATTGTACCAATCTGAAATCGCACTTCTTGTACTTTGTCGTAAATTGTCGCTCAGAGCCATTGGCCAAAAATGTTGTGGACAGCCAGTGATGTCTAATTGATGATTAATCATTTTTGTAGCCTAAAAAGTAGGACAGTCTAAGGAAAAGCCGTAAAAATAAGTCAATAATAAAACATAAGTAAATTTAAATAGAAAAAAAATCCATCAAACTGAATAAAATACAACACAAAATGTATTTAACAAATTTATTAAATTAATTTTTAAAAAATACAGCACGGAGTAAAAATAATGTAACATAATAGAAAATAAATACATTCCAAATAGCATTTTGCTAATATTTCTATGAGAACACCTAAACTTGTATTATTTTTATGTTTATTCATTGAAGCCGTTCGAAGGAATCGATTCACTCGCGTCCCAAATCGCGTCTAATCCACTCATGACTCTAATATAGTCCACATGAAGGAGTGAATGAAAACGAGTGAGCGAATTTGGAAAAAAATTGCCCCGTTTGTGTTTGCGGTTTAATAATAATGAAATAATAAGGCTGATATACAGTGGGTGTGATTGCTTTGTGTCACGTCACGTGCAGTTCTCAGCTGCAAGCGTTTCCCGCCAAATTTCTCCTTTTCCCCCGAAATTCGCGAATTCATTTATCGCAATAACGCGTTACCATATAACTTGTATATCGGGTGTACAGCGTTGGATTGTGTGAAGTATGCCCTAACTTTTTGGTCAGCCGATTCCCTTAGACTTTATAAGTTATATAGATATTATAAGTTAATTTAATGATGCTTTCGCACTTTCATGGTTCTCTAACGTCAGTTAATGGTCACATGACACGCAAGTAAACAGATACAATATTTCTTAGTCAGTGTTTTATTTATTTTTTAAATGTGGTATTTTTGTCATATATTGCTTTTGTGATATTTTTTGTGATGCTTTTTGGGTACTATACGGTTATCCGGACCACACACACGTGACCACACGTAAACGTACTATACGGTTAACCTAACCCTAACCCTAACCCTAACCCTACCCAAATAGGTGTGGTCCGGATAACCGTATAGTTCCGCTTTTTGTGATTATTATATTGCTTTATTGCTAATATAAATAAATAGTCCTTTTAATGGTGTTTACACTTGTTCACTCTTGACAAGAACCAAGCTACAATACAAATATGTTGTCAATTATTCATTTGAAACATTCAAACTCTCGCTTTTATTTTTGTGGAATATTGGTAAAATGCTGTAAACTTCTTTAATTCAATCACAGCCTTTGATTTGATGATCTTAATTTAATAATTTGTATTGCTATTTCAGTTTTATTTCAATTGTTTGTGCAGCCTAACATCCCCTATATAGGATAAGCGGTTCGGAGAATGGATGGATGGAGATGAAAAAGCTAAAATATATACCGCTAAAATTATAATTTTAGAATAAATCTCTATCCACTTTCAGTTACTTTAAGAAATTGTGTTAGAATTCATGTTCTTCACATTTTTTATAATAATAAAAAAATTCTGTTATTTTTTTTTTCTTTGTTACATTTGTGTATAGTTGTGTCAGCATGAAAAATAGGTTGCGCTAGTCTTTTCTTCCCTATTATATCCGAGTTTATATCCTATTATAACCAGCTTCTCGAACAAGAACAAATGTGGGCGGGGCTTGGTTTTGTCTGTGGGGAATTGATTGGATGGTTGTGTTTTGCTTTTGGTCGGATCTCATGTGAGTGACAGGTTGCTCCGCCCTCGCGCCAGTAAACACGTCATCAGAAGAGATGTTGCTGCAAGAGGGAGAGGTTATTTTGATTCAAGAATAAAAAAGTCAATAACAATGATTTACATTTATAATTACAATAAACACTGCAATATTCCATTAATAAATAAAAAAAAAAAAAAAAAAAAAAACAAGAACTGTCCATTTTGATGTGACTGTAAATGAAAGCTGCTTTTCTCAGTTTCTCCAAAAGATGACAGCCGTGCGAAAGAAGGAGAGGCGTCCATGTTACACAGCTTGTTTAATAGAAAAGCAAATTGTCAGATAAGGCCTGGAAAAAAAAAAAAAAAAAACCTTGATATTTCACTTAGCCGATCACATTACAGTAACAGGATGAACAGTGTTAGGTAGGCACTATCAGGTCATGGTACATTAGAATCTTTGCAGGAACAATGATACAGATAAACAGTATGTATTTATCATATTTCACCATTCACTTTTCTCCTTTACAACCCAACAGTGTTTTCACTACACATTCTGGTCTATCATTTGGATTAGTGACTAGCGAGCCAAAACAAAATTATTATTTTTTTTTTTTTTTGCAAGTTAACAAAACATAGTAGGCAGAATAAAACATTTTAAAAGATAATTGCGACTTTTTATCTCACAATTGCGAGTTTAGGCTACATCTCGCAATCCTGACTTTATTTCTCGCAATTGCGACTTTATATCACGCAATTCTGACTTTATAACACATAATTGTGAGTTTATATATAAAAAGACGGACTTTTTTTTTTTTTTACCTCAGAATAGTTTATATCTCATAATTCTTACTTTATATCATGCAATTCCGACTTTATATCTCCCAATTGCGACTTTATTTCTCAGAATTGCGACTTTATATCTCGCAATTATGAGATAAAAAGTCGCAATTATTATTATTAATTTATTATTCAGTGGCGGAAACAAGCTTCCATATCAATGACATATATACACATAGGCCTACAGAAGAGAGAAAGACAAACAGAAGAACACACACAAAAAACAGCTAAACATAAATATCTCGATATAGTGATGTATGCAGGTACATTGGTAAGGTTTAAGCAATGGGATATTTTAGTGATAGTGATTTCTCAGGCGTTTCTTGCCAGCCTGATATTCTACCTTGTCATGTAATATCATAAACATGACATCATTAAAGACATGTGATTTGTCCACCCTAGTGACGGGGGTTTCCCATCACAAGCGCTGCCGACCACGTGACGTGTAGCGTCATGAATGAAGTCACGTCCAATACGGAAGTGAATGATAATCGAGTAGCCAGTCGCCGAACGATTGTAACGAAACCGACTTACTGTCCGCGTCCGAAGAGGAATTTACAGGTAAATATGGCGTTTGTTATATCTTAGTTACCGTTTTTATTGGGCATTTATGATGATTTGTCAATGTCTGTAGGTTTTGTTTACTGAATTAGCTCTTTTAGCCGCTAATCGAGTTTCTTCCTGGTTTGAACAATCAGATTTCTAACGGTTTAAAATATTATTTATGCGTTCTAGATGCATCAAATCGATCCATAATAATATTAACAAGTGACTAATAGTCAGATAGACTGTTTTTGCCACTTGTTTTGGCTTGTTTGCCATGACTCATAGTTAGCATAACTAAGGGAATCTAAGTGACAAATTAGCCAATGTTTTTTAAACAGATAAGCGTGTAACCAACTAAAAAAAAGTGCTAGATTATTAACATTTTTTTTTTTTTGACATGTACTTTGGTATTCTTTGTAGTACTTGTAAATACCGTAAATATTCAGTACAAAAGTAGCCTATATGAAACCGAACCACGTTGTTTTGATCGGATACCATAGTACTGCTAATGCTATTTTTGACATGTGTAACATAGGGGACTACTTTTATCTAAAACGATCAGGTTTCTTCTAATAACTGAACTGTGCTGTTGTCTTGTTATGACAGTGACGTCATGGCGGGGCAGTGACGTCACTCGCCAAACAGGAGGCGTATCTCCAACATCTGTAGCTTCAATAACATGTGGGATACTATAAGACCTTCAATCTGAGTCCTTTCTGTCCTTTTAACCTGGTATTTGCTCCCACAGAGCCCCATCATGCTTGGTGGAGGGTTCAAATCCGAGAGACTCCGTGTCAATCTCAGGCTTGTCATAAACCGCCTCAAACTTCTTGAGAAGAAGAAAAGTAAGTTTGGTTGTCTACAAGTTGCACATATTTTTGACGTGTTTTGGATGGCCTAAGTTCATCTAATTGCTTTGAATCTGTTTGCTCTGAATTAGCCGAATTAGCCCAGAAGGCTCGCAAGGAGATTGCAGACTACTTGTCAGCGGGGAAAGATGAGCGTGCGAGAATCCGGGTGGAGCACATCATCAGGGAGGACTATCTGGTGGAGGCCATGGAGATCCTGGAGTTATACTGTGATTTGCTGCTCACTCGGTTTGGCCTAATACAGTCCATGAAGTGAGTAACCTTTTTTTTGTTCTCATTAAATGTATCGTAATTCAGTCCGAAATCGTATACTGTCTTGAGTTGGTACATACTTTGAATAAGTAGGCCTAATTACTTCACGGTAGAGCTGCACGATTCTGGATAATTTGAGAATCCCATCGTGATTCTCCCACGAATCTGAATAGACAAACAAAATATCGTAAAAAAATATTTCATTCATTTGAATTCATTTTTTTAAATTGGGTTAAGTGAACGATTCAATGATCACTCACTTTTTTCATTGCCGGATGAATCAGTGTTTTTGAACAAATCTCTTGAATGATTTAATGATAAATACATGATAAAAACAGTCACTTGTCGCCACCTACTGGTGTAACAATATAATTGATACAATCTTTATCTAAAATGTTTTAATATAAATGTATAATAATATACGTAAATGTGAATTTCTTCAGTCTATTAAAACCTAATTAATTTGAGTTATTTAAAGAAACAATGATTCAATGACTCACTCATAAAGACTTGTTCCATTATTTTTGTTTGTTGACCTGTTGTATAATAACCAGTGACACGTTTGAAATCGTGTGGATATTTGAGAACAATTGCATTCTTGCCTGTATAATATATAATCAACATTAAATACTAGAACTCAAACAGTGTATGTTTTAGTATCGAAGAGATTTTGAGTCTTAAATCGATCTCTCTGTGTCTATATTTGTTGGTGCTAGTAAGTGCTAAACTCCTACTTTTACAAAGGTACATTGTCAAGAACGGCAGTAATGTAGCAAGATTTGCTTAGACAAGTATATCTGCACGCAACCTATCATGTGCTTGTGTGGATGTAGTCAGTTTTGATAATAAAAGATGAGGTAATTTGATTGGATGTCATGTATTTATGGCATTTTGCCAGTTAGAAATACATATTCAGTTTTAATGTTATTTTAACGTGGGGAAGAATTAAATGAAAGGTAAAACTCAGTATTTTGTTTGTGTACCCCAGTTTGGGAACCACTGTATTACTAGACGAATCTTTTTGAACGAATCTCTTGAATGAATGACTCCGTGACAAATACAGTCACTTGTCGCCACCTACTGGTGTAACAATGTAATTGATGAAAAAAATGTTAATTGCTACAGTCTATTAAAAAATATTGAATTAATTTGAATGTTTTAATCAGGTTGAGTTGATTCAATGACTCACTCATGAATACATCACTTGTTTCATTACTGGATGAATCAGCGTTTTGGAACAAATCTCTTGAATGAATGATTCAGTAAACATTTTTAAGTCACTTGTCGCCACCTACTGGTGTAACGCTGTAATTTATACAATTGTTATTTGAAGTAAGTTACTTTCAAAAGGTGATTTCCTCTATTTTGATCGCTACCGTAGACATCAGTGTTTATATCTGAACTATAAACTTTTATACCAGTTCTTCTGTGATTAATATGAATATTTGAAAGGCAGAAATAATGATACTGTGTGATTGAAAAGACTGTTTGTGAAGCTGTTTCAGATCATGACAACGGCTTTCACTGGATCAGAACACAGATCTGAATGTTCGCTGTGATTGTTCTTGTCAAAGTGTTAATAGTCAGAATAATCGCTGTCATTTAGGAGTAAGATCACGTGGGTGTTTGAATCGAGATTGCGATCTTTTAAAGATTAATCGTGCAGCTCTACTAGCCTCTTTCGTCACATATTGTTTCCCGCCGGCTGTACCGAAGGGAAGTGTGTGATTTCGGATGCTCCTGTCCATGTTCTTCAACTTCACCATCCTCTCTTTAAGGGAACTGGACCCTGGTCTACAAGAAGCCGTTTCCACACTCATCTGGGCGGCTCCTCGACTGCAATCAGAAGTGGCGGAACTGAAGATTGTGGGTAGAAATTGTGTCCGTCTTAAATCTATTTCTGGAGATCGAGTGTGGATCATTCATGTCTTTTTTCCCTTTTTCACAGGTTTCCGATCAGCTGTGTGCCAAATACAGCAAAGAGTATGGAAAGCTATGTAGGACAAACCAGATTGGAACAGTTAATGATAGGGTATGTTGAAACCTGATTGAATACTGGTGGTGGGCATTCTATGAATATGCAAATGAGCCCCGCCTCCACTCACTCAGTCACTCACTCAGCTCAGAGATCCACTGGTTGACGATCACACGTTGATCTGATTGGTTACAAGGTAGTTTGTGACGTCAGAAACACCAGTGATTTCAAAGCGTGTTTTTGAGACTGTCTTTGGTTCACTGCAGTTTTAAGGAGGAAATACTCGTCGACTTATGAATTTACACATGGTGTGTCTTAAAGCATATTAAAAACACCACATAGACACATAAACTACATTAAAAACTTGATTTTGACCACAGGGAGGACTTTAAAATTTGTTCAAATTCCAGCCTTAAGCTAGCCCGGTTAAAACCAGACCATTCTCAGTAGTAACTGAGTTATGGTCTGGCAAAGCTTCATTAATAACTAATTTCCAAAGGGGCGTCACCAACGGACATCGCTCAAATGCCTCTGGGTGCAATTGGATAGACCTAAAACCAATCAGAGCGATTGTCATCGTGTAAAGCCCACCTCAACGTTTCTGATTGGTGCCGCGATTTCGACGGATTAGAAATGGTCTTGAATGAGCTTTTTGCCAGACTACTTGCAGAGCAAATCTAAATTTGCCGGAAGTTGTCTGGGTTTTCCCAGGCTAGCCTTAAGCAGTTAGAGATACGACTTTTACTTGGTAGACGGAAAATTCCCTAATCTTAAATTGATGGAGAAGCCAAGCCATATACCGAACATTATAGATATTTAAGGGATGGGCTTTTAAGCTGTTGTATTTTCACATTGGGCTATCTTTCCGTAGCTCATGCACAAATTGAGCGTGGAGGCCCCTCCCAAGATTTTGGTGGAGCGCTACCTCATTGAGATCGCCAAAAACTACAACGTTCCCTATGAACCGGATGCCATGGTTCGGGTAGGAATCAATTTCCTCTTCCTTTCCAACTAGATAATCTCTATAAGCAGCGCTTGTTTCAAACGTTCTGCATGTGTAACATTCACAGCCAGAGGTGTGTCCGGGGGAAGAGGCCGATCTGATCGACGTGAACAGTGACTTCAGAAAGCCAGGAGGAGGAGCTGGTGGTGGAGGAGGAGGAGGAGGAGGGTTTACTGCTCCTGCTGTTGGCATGCCCATGCCCATGCCCATGCCGATGCCCACAGCTTTCAACTACCCAGCGGCCAAAGGAGCTGTAAGACAAACATCTAACTGGCTAGTTTCACGTGACCAAAGAGCTGCATGATTCGGGATTCAAGTAGATATCACGATTCTCACACCATTCTGAACAGACAACTAAACAAAATAACACGTGTTAATTTAGAGGTTCTGACAAAATGTCAGTCTATTAAAAAACATAAAAATTTTCAATCAGGTTGAGTGAATAATTCAACGACTCACTCATCAACACTTCACTTGTTTCATTACTGGACGAATCAGCGTTTTTGAATGAATCTCTTTAATTAATAATTCAATGACAAATAAATGTTTTAAGTCACCTGGTGGCGCCACCTACTGGTGTAATGTTATAATTGACACGTCTTTATTTGAAGTGTCAAGTTCATTTCAAAAAGGTGATTTACTCTATTTTGATCACCGTGTTTATATCCGAACTATAAACTTTTATCCCAGTTCTTCTGTGATAATATGAATGATTGTAAGACATTTACATTTAGTCATTTAGCAGACGCCTTTATCCAAAGCGAGTCATCATGAAAAGGCAAACTACGCAAGAAGAACACAGATCTGAATGTTCGCTGTGATCGTTCTTGTTTAGGTTTAACAGACATAGTGAATCATTGTCGTTTAGGAATAAGATCCCGTATGTGTTTGAATCAAGATCATGATCTTTTAATGATTAATTGAGCAGCTCTACTTGATCAACCTAAAAAAAAAAAATCTGTCTGTTAAGCTGAAAGAGTCAGATTCACATCATCTCCCCCCTCCAGGAGGCTTTTAACGGTCCCGTTGGCACTTATGATGGCTTTAGCAACTTCCAGCCTCCAGCGAGAGGAGGGCTGCCTCCACAACTGCCCAGCTGCCCCCCCACCTATGAGTCTGTAAGTTCAAGTGATCGCACCCCTTCAGAAAGACGGAGACGACCTGTTCACCTTGAAGGGAAGAGCAGTTTATTACAGTTCACATCATGTCCCGCTCTGTTGTCAGTCTGGTTGCACCAGCTGGACCTAAAAAGGTTGTGTGTAAGATCTACGCTGGGCTACATCTAGCGTTCCAATAAACATTTACACCTGTTGCACCGAGTAGGCGTAGGGACCAGGCGTAGACGATACACGTCCACACCAAGCGTGTCGCACAAGTCCTGAAAAGTGAAGCCGAAGCGTCTCGATCGCCCCCCGGTGGCTGGTCCCAGTATAGCTCATAAACCCAGAGTATCGATCACCCCCTGGTGGCTGGTCCCAGTATAGCTCATAAACCCAGAGTATCGATCACCCCCCGGTGGCTGGTCCCAGTATAGCTCATAAACCCAGAGTCTCGATCACCCCCCCAGTGGCTGGTCCCAGTATAGCTCATAAACCCAGAGTCTCGATCGCCCCCTGGTGGCTGGTCCCAGTATAGCTCATAAACCCAGAGTATCGATCGCCCCCTGGTGGCTGGTCCCAGTATAGCTCATAAACCCAGAGTATCGATCGCCCCCTGGTGGCTGGTCCCAGTATAGCTCATAAACCCAGAGTATCGATCGCCCCCTGGTGGCTGGTCCCAGTATAGCTCATAAACCCAGAGTATCGATCGCCCCCTGGTGGCTGGTCCCAGTATAGCTCATAAACCCAGAGTATCGATCGCCCCCTGGTGGCTGGTCCCAGTATAGCTCATAAACCCAGAGTATCGATCACCCCCCGGTGGCTGGTCCCAGTATAGCTCATAAACCCAGAGTCTCGATCACCCCCCCGGTGGCTGGTCCCAGTATAGCTCATAAACCCAGAGTCTCGATCGCCCCCTGGTGGCTGGTCCCAGTATAGCTCATAAACCCAGAGTATCGATCGCCCCCTGGTGGCTGGTCCCAGTATAGCTCATAAACCCAGAGTATCGATCGCCCCCTGGTGGCTGGTCCCAGTATAGCTCATAAACCCAGAGTATCGATCGCCCCCTGGTGGCTGGTCCCAGTATAGCTCATAAACCCAGAGTATCGATCGCCCCCTGGTGGCTGGTCCCAGTATAGCTCATAAACCCAGAGTCTCGATCGCCCCCTGGTGGCTGGTCCCAGTATAGCTCATAAACCCAGAGTCTCGATCACCCCCCGCTGGCTGGTCCCAGTATAGCTCATAAACCCAGTGTCTCGATCGCCCCCCCGCTGGCTGGTCCCAGTATAGCTCATAAACCCAGAGTCTCGATCACCCCCCGCTGGCTGGTCCCAGTATAGCTCATCAACCCAGAGTCTCGATCGCCCCCCCGCTGGCTGGTCCCAGTATAGCTCATCAACCCAGAGTTTCGATCCCCCCCGCTGGCTGGTCCCAGTATAGCTCATAAACCCAGAGTATCGATCACCCCCTGGTGGCTGGGCCCAGTATAGCTCATAAACCCAGAGTATCGATCACCCCCCCGGTGGCTGGTCCCAGTATAGCTCATAAACCCAGAGTATCGATCACCCCCGCTGGCTGGTCCCAGTATAGCTCATAAACCCAGAGTATCGATCACCCCCCGGTGGCTGGTCCCAGTATAGCTCATAAACCCCGCCTCCCCATGAAGTCTAATGGGACGCGAGGCAAACTAAACAACCAAATTACACTTCAAAATCATTTTTCCAATGATGTTTTTCTGTCATTTTTATCACGCTGATGTAAGTTGAAGTGTTCGTTTTGGCGGCTTTGAGCTTATTGGGACTTTGTCGGCTTCACTTTTCACCAATGGAAGAGAGTGAAGGTGCATCTGTGGTTAACACCGACACATTCGGTTATATTCAAGATGCCATTTACAACGGTTGCAAGCTTTGATAAAAATAAAGAACTGGGTCCAGTTGCATAAACTGCTAAGACTAGTCTTACACGTGTCCTAACCTGAAGCGATGCTTTAAGATTCCAGCGACAAATAATTTGTCTGTCCACACTAGACGCGACACGACTGCGAAATGCGTTAAAATCAATCAAAACCCACAACCAATCAGAACAGTGTGTGGGCGGAGTCAGCCAATCAGAACAGTGTGTGGGCGGAGTCTCGCGGCACCAGAGCGTCATCTTGACGACACTCGCAAGAAAATGGATAAGTAGCTACATAATCAAATTCACAAATATTACACCATTTAAACATTATTAAAAATACATAGGCTGAGTTTCTAAAACAATCTTTGTCAAAGAATACACTTGTTTGTTCACCGTTTGAACGTTCTTGTTTACATCTCTTTAATTTCAAGATCTGAGGTGAATTATCCACCGTTGCTTTTACAGCTTCAAAGCTGGAGCACTAAATGATATTCAGAGTCACATTACACACTTTAAACATTAAATAAAGCACATAAACAGTACCTGAGATCATCATCGCCACACTTTGTGTTTGTTGTTCCAGCGCGACGTCTCAGAAAAATAGAAACCGTTTCTAAAATAGAATCGTCGTGTGTCGCCGTCGCGGCTGGTTAGGACAAACACTCTGATCAACATGGAGAAGAGGCATTTTATCGCGCGTCGCGTGTAGTTAGGACACGGTGTAAGATGGCGCAACAGGCATTGATTCTACTCATTTTCCGTCCAGCCTAGTCTTACAACCGGTCTGTATGTCCAGCTGGATCAACCGGCCTCTGGTCTCACACAGGCATGTGCTACAGGTCCAAAACACTGACTTCTGATCTCTCCAGCGCAAGTCTTTGGCTTTTTTTGCTGTGTTTCTGGGGAAATGCTTTTTAAGTATTTAAGTAGCCATACATATACTGTATGTGAGTCATAAACACACAAAAAGCTGAATCTCATTCTCACATTGGCTGCTAAGAACAGCTCATATGTCAACTCAAAATGAAAAGAAAAAACAGTTGTATTTTGCATAAAGAAAATGAAGCCTATTGTTGTTCTAATTGAGGGGAAATATGTAATGAAAATGTCACTTAACATGTTTTATTGCCTTTATACAAAACAACAATGATTTTTTTTTCTTCTGATTTTGTTGTTTGAGATTTTGACCTCAAAGCATTTACCTCAGAAACTCCTCCAGTGTGCTTGAGATGTTTACAGGAAACCTTTCCACTAACAACCGGACTGACAAACAGGGGCCTCATTTATAAAGTGCATTTGATCATAACTTGGATTTCATCCTACGTCAAAAGTTAGCAATTATAAATCGGGAATTATAAAGGCAATAATGTGCTTATAAATTCGACTGAAGAGCATGCGTACTAATTTTTTGCTCTCATATATACTAGGGATGCACCAATATGAATATTTTGGCCGATACTGATTAAATCTTTATATTTGAAAGCCGATAACTATGGAAGCTTGTTTCCACCACTGAATAAAAAAAATAAAAAAGGTAATTGCGGCTTTTTAACTCAGAATTGTGTGATATAAAGTCTCAGTTGTGTTATAAAGTCAGAATTGTGAGATGATAAACTCTTTCTGACTTTATAACTCGCATTTGGGGACTTCATATCACACAGTTCTGAGAAATAAAGTCAGAATTGCGAGATGTAAACTCTCAATTGTGAGATAAAAAGTCGCAATTATCTTTTAAAATGTTTTATTCTGTGGCGGAAAACAAACTTCCATAGATAACCGATATATTGGTTGATGCATCTAAATCCAATTTTTATATAATTTTTGAGAACCTGATTACAAAAACAAAAGTCTCATCATTAAAAGCATGCATTTCGGACATTTTTATTGTGCATATGCATGTTTTACAAATAAGTGAACATAACATCTTGCAAATTGCAGTATGTTGATATTCCGGATCCTTGTGTTTGTCTTTCTAAATGAGGTGTCCATGTTCACTCCAGGGTTCAGTTCACTACGGGTCTGTTGGATTGTTTTACACTAATAATGCCACATTAATACTGACTCTTCTCAGTTATGAGTATACCAGTACTGATTATTTGTTTGTTAACCGGTTTCATGTGTTTTTTAAGATCGATGATTTGTCAGTCAAACCCTTTGATTCTTCCCAGGTCATCCCAGGTATGTGCCCTATCCCAATATGATTTATTTCCCCGCTCTTATTCTGATAATCTTGTTTCTGAGAGCTGTGTTTCGTCTCTAGGCCCGTCCCCGTCTGGTCAGATCTATGACAACTCGAACCTTCCCGAACTCCCGTCTGTTCCCAACACACTCCCAGCCTCGTCCTTCGGAGCGAACGCCAACACGTCGGAAGACATCGACTTCGACGACCTGTCACGACGCTTCGAGGAGCTCAAGAAGAAGACCTAAGCGCATCTGGGAGTCAGAAGATCGTCCTCACACGAATAATTCAATGTTTTCACACTCTCAGATCTTCTGGTGGAGGTGTAATATAATATTTCTTACCTAACACAATGAAGGATGGGATTCAGTATACAGACGGACTACTAGCCTACCTTTTTATGAGCACTTTGCTGACAGCTAAACTTAATCATCTATAGTGTAAATCACTGCATCATTTAGATGAGCAACGCATCTCTGACACGTCGTGTCTGTTAGCTTCCCCCTATTTAGCAAACAGCGTCTAACTTTTCTCCCCAGTAAATCACTATGACTCCTCTTGGTAAAAGCAGGAATAACCTGTTGCCATTATTTACACCCAGAGTTGTGTAACTCTTTTGAATGGCTGTGAACCTGCATAAGCCTGTGATATCATGGGCTGTGAGTGCATATCAGTTGTTTCGCGAAGTGACTCAGCTTTTTTTTGTTATTGAGGAGGCCGTGATGTTCGAGGCAGAATTTAATAATCATCTCCTTGTCCTAAAGTTTCTGGTGATGTAGTTCAATGCTGTTTATTTGTGGCTGATTTGAGAAGTTAAACCTTCTTCATTTGACTCGAAAGCAAGTGTTTTTTATTTGTTCTACAGTCGATAACGCTCCTGTTGCTAGTCTTGTCCGTGTTTTCTAGACTGAGTTTGCCTTAGTTTCCGTCTCTTAAACTGTGGCCTTGCCGTTCCACACCTTTCTCTGGGACACGTGACTTATCTGACAGCTTGTACAATGAACAGCGCATTTAATAAGTCATTTACATGCTCGTTCTTCTCTCTGGTGGGGGTTTCATCATATATTATTGACTTATTTATCAGAATTGACTACATCTGTGTCAATGTCTTAGGTTTGGATTGTATAGTGGTTTTATATCTGTGTGACTTCTTTTTCCCTTGACTTTATAACACTAATTTGTGTCTCTCCCCCCCTTCAAATCATCTAAATACAAATCTGGCAGTGTTTAGGTTTGCTGATTTTAATTTGCATTGAAAACATGCCCTGTAATAAAGTATATTTGCTCATAACCATACGACTTCTCACCTAGATTCACTGAAGGAGTAATACGATTAAACTTTATTAAACTGCTGTAACAAGTTTTTCCATTAATGAATACCATATAATGGGTTTATAAGCTTGTGATGAAGTTTATAAGATGTGAATACGCTGTTTTATACTCTTTAACACCTCTAGAGGGTGAAGTAATACAACTTAATAACAGGTTTTCCTCGATTGCTTTGGTTCAGTTGAGATGTTTTTCTCAAAACGTATTTTCTTGTTTACATAAATTCTTATTAATTTAAGCAAATTGCACGTGTGAAAAAGAATTCGCACAATAACTAAATACACGAGGCTTGCTGATCAAAACTGACAAGTTGATTCTCAGTGAAATTGTCAAACTCTAGACAGCTTTTATTGTGCGAGCCGTTGCATGCAAAAGTATCCATTTATTACATAAATACCCATGACATGAAAGGTTTTCTATTTACATGTAACATTGCTACAAAAATAAATGCAAATGTACATATTCTATTCTATATTTACTGTAGTTTTGGTGGCATTTGCTAATTTATTGACACAAAAACTGGTTTTAAAGCACAAATGAAAGGTTTTGGGTGAGTTACTGTGTTTTTGAGTTGTGAGGCCTCGTATATAAAACGTGTGTACGCATAGATATGATCTTAGATCAAATGTAGGAAGGTTTCTACGCAATATTTTGTAAATGAGACGCAAAGCGATTGAGGAAAACCGATAACCTACTAATTTAGCATAAAGTTATCAAAAGCTCTTACAAATACACATGTGAACCACTTGCATAAATAAAGACTTCTTAAAATACATGTGTAATGCACAATTGTACAACATTCTGACCAATCCATGCTTTTTTATGAGTGTTGATTTGATGACTGCGAATAACCTTTCATGCCCTCTTCTGAAACCTTGCTTTGTTTGGACAAGTCGGTTGTATAATCAATTAAAATAACTTTTAGGTATTACATTAAAAGGTAATTATGGGAATTATAATGTGAGTACATTGTTGTGTATAGCATTATTGAACACTTTACAATAAGGTTAACATTATTTAATGTATTAACTAATATGAACTAACAATCAGCAATACATTTATTAATCTTTGTTAATGTTAGTTAATAATAATCCAGCTGTTCATGTTTGTTCATGTTAGTTCACAGTGCATTAACTAATGTTAACAAATACAACCTTTGATTGTAATAACGTATTCGTAAATGTTAAAATTAATATTAACTAAAATTATTAAATGCTGTTGAAGGATTGTTCATTCTTATGGTAGCTAACTAATGAACCTTATTGTAAAGTGTTACCGCATTATTTTTATCCCCACTTACATGAGAGACAGTGAGACATGGGTCATTTTAATATTTAAAAGGTACAACATGCACATCATCATCATCTCTCCATGTGTGACAAGGCCCGAGATCAGGCGAGGCTTTCGTACACTAGATAGTGAGCGGTTTAGACAGCTTCATCTCCCCTGCTCAGGTTTGGAGGGGAGACAATTATGGCAAGCCGTTTTAACATTTAATCCTTATAACCTAGTCTCTATTTTCATGCTACTATTACTTATTTTTTAGATACTAGTATCTTTTCCATAGTACTTATTCATTAGCTATTAGTACTTATTCTTTAGGTACTACCTTTTTAAAGATACTAGCACTTATTCATTACTTACTAGTATTTATTATTAGATACTAGTACTTATTAAATGGATACTAGTACATATTTCAATAGTGAGTGACTAACACAAATTAATTTTTTTGCCATTGACTTCTATGGGGATCTGTCATTCAGATATCAACTATTCAGTTCTGACTAGTGTGTATTTATTAGATACTAGTAGTTATTTATTAGGTACTAGTACTTATTTTTTAGATACTGGTACCTATTACTAGATACTAGTATTTATTCAATAGATACTAGTACCTATTTATTAGATGGGTACTAGTTTTTCTCCTCGCCAGAGCATTTTAAAGCAGCATTAAAGTAAGAAATTCTCAGGAGCAGTGAGAGACTTCTGCAGTTTGATTCACATTAACAGCATAGACAGCAGCAGTCTGTCACTTTAACACACAGATCTAATATACACATGCGATTTCTTTACATTCACAGACATAGCAGACTGTGTTTATACAGCCTTTGTGTGTTTTTGACAGTTCAATTTCAACTAAGAGAACTTAGTGCTCATGCAACATCAGGTCACATTTGAAGCTTTTCTAACTGTATTTCTTCAATAAAAAGGGACGACTGCACATACATCTGTGCTGAATTTTACATAAATAAATCACAATAATCCCATGCCAAAACCATTGATACAGGATGCATTTAAATCCCCCTGGGCCTGTACATACATTCTGTAATATGAAATTTTCCAACTATGAATGTTCTGCTCGATGCCAAAGCTGAAATGTTCCACCTAAATACAAAGCATATCTTACGGGAATTCAGTCCCAGTTTGTTATAACTACAGGCAACTTACTGAGAGAAGTAAGTATCAAAGGAATACAATTTTTTAAATTTAGCAATTTTTCGTTTAAAAGACGTCTAGTAGCCGTCCAAACACAGCCCAGACGTCTAGGCTAAAACAAGGGACAATTCGGGCTTTCAGTGAAAATGTAATAACCGTCTAAACCATCGCCCAAATGAGTGAAGAAATGAAACCAAACACCTTGTAATCACTGTTGACTTTGCTTACATGATGGAATATCACACATCTCGCAAGTTATTTTGGCAAAAACGACATGTAACCAAATACAAGGTTATTTTGTCTAGAAGTGTGTTGCTCATAGCCGGAGTAGGCTATATCGGGTCTATAGTTAACCGAGACGGCGAAATGACGGCTATTGTATGCTGGAAATGTATGTACTGTAATAAAAGTGATTATTCCTTGTCTTGCTGTATATAATGGTGGGCACTGGGCATACACTTCTAGATTTCACCTTGGTCACCTCTCATGCATTTATGTTCACAGAAAGACAGATTTGATGGCGTCGCAGTTGTCAGCGGTCTGAAAGCTCAGGCGTCCATCTTCTCCTCAGATCATGAAGTCTGGCAGGTCACGGTTCCTGAGCATCACACATTTCACCCATGAGCGAACAGGACTCTCCAGCGCCTCAGGCAAAGTACAGGCCCAGTGAATAACCCAGGTCAGGGTAACAGGTCCCGTCACTCCGTCACTCGCTGAAGTTTAGATGCACTTCTGACAGAACCTGAGACGCCATGGAGGAATGACGGGGTCATGTGTTATATATTTCATCATGGTGGATCTATAAATACAAATGTTAACATATGTCTGATAACACGGAGCAACTGGGTCATGTGGGACCGAATTCAATGAATGGACGAACATTTTATGGCGCTACGCCTTCCACAGATGATGTATAGGCTACATATACATACACTTAGACCAACTAATTTAGTGATTGCTATCAGGATGTGAAGAGACTTTCAAAAATCATAAAAATTAATAGCCTATATATATGTATATTTTTTTGCATTTAAGCAATGTGTCAAAAGCCATTATGCGATATTGTATACAGCTAATGTGATTTTCTAAAGGTTCGTATCATCTGACATGGCAAAAAATAATTAAATAAAGTTCCAGCTGTAAATGTCTCCTTTTGTCTCTGCTGTTCTCTGAGACGACCCACACATCAGGCGGAGGTTTCCAAGCTGAACCACACATTTATTCTTTAACATGCTGTTTGACACTTAGGATCACTTATAAGTGTTGATACGGCACACTAATGAGCAAACGAGTGAAGATGATGCTCATAAAAATTACTAAATTCTCTTGGTAGCAGTTACTGAATTTATGCAACATGTTTTGTTTACAGGCTTTGCATATTTGTTTGTGTTTGTGAGTTAGAGAGAGAGTTTGGTGCAACATGACAGACAAAACTGTATATTTTGGTTGAACTCTTCATTTAAATCTTCAATATAAATGTAATTTGTACAATTTGTGATCCCAATCCTGTTTTCTTCAAGTTAATACTGAAGAGGAGTAACAAATAAAGTCAGTGTGGCAACAGTGCAGTACAGCGCCTCAACGCTGATGAACACAAGAAGCCAGAGCTTGTGTGGTTCCAGCAAACACATCTTTGTTTTCTGAAGATTGGGTTTTTGTTTCTAAATCCTCCTCAGATTTCGTTACAAACAAGGATTTTCCAGGTTGATTTGGAAATGTAATCACAACACAAGGAACACACCTATCCAAGGATTAAAGGTGTGCTTTGCCTAATGGAAACAAAGACATTGTTTCCATGAGGAAACCCAAAGCCAATGGTGATTTGTTTAGTTGAACGTGTAAAGGTGTAACACCGTCAATCTGTTCCCAATTTTTCAGATTTAGTACATTACAATTTAAAGTACTTCTCATTCTGTAGTTTCATCTCATTGCACTCTGGTGATTTTATGTGATATTTGATGTATGTGTTAAAGAAAGTTATATAACATCCAGTGCCTTTACCAATGCAGACTAAACTCTGGCTATGAATTTTGACGTTTCTGGTACTTTCATGTATTATGCTTTGAAAACTCGCCAAGATTTTGTATTCACAAGAATCAACATGACAATCAAAAACAAATAATATTTACGTTTTCTCTTTCCATCTATATATTTTTCCAATCCAAGGAGATGTCAAGCCTATAGATGTCAGGACTTCAAACTGTATGTATTTACATGATACTTGTTGACTTGTATCCTAATGCAGCGTTCATCCATTTATTCAATGCATACAGAATATATTTGTAGCATGGCACACAATATTTACCATAATATACTGAAAAAAGCATTAAGAGTAGTATACATGCCATTAAAAACAGCCATTCTTTTATTGCAATGTCATTTGGTCTGGCCACAGCCACAGAAGTCACTGGTTTAACTTTAAAGCAAATTGTATTGCTTTTTCAATTGGCTATGAAGAGCAGAGGCTCCAGCTTGGTCAGCCTGACACACAAACCCAACATTATCAAAAATAACATTTGCTTTAGTTGTAATTAAAAGCAGAATTTCCATTGTTGAAATTCCACATACGCAGTCGCTTATGATTTATGTTTTTTAAGAACAGTGATATGACTTGAATCTCCATCACAAGGAATAAATTACTGCACCTTTAAAGTCTGAATGGCTTTTTTAATTTACAGTTAAATATAGAAATGTTATGAAAAAAGTTTCAGATAAAAAAAAAAAGTTAAGTCACATAAACTGAGTGAGTTTTAGAAGTGTGTGTGTTCAGACATTGGATTCAAGAGTGAGATATAACAAACAGCATCAAGCCTCATCCTCTGGAAATACTGTACATGAGCAACAATGTTCAGAAATGTAATAATCGAATGCATTACCACAGTGTTTGAGCGGTTAACATTACCTTCACTGTCACAAATCTTGAGCATTTATTCAAATTCATATATTCCACCAAGGCACGTCATTTCTAAAACACAATCCAGAGTGGTTCCAGTTCTGTAAATGAATTTAATGTACAAGAGACTCTGACGTAAGGCCATTAACGCCCAGTGGTGAATGTTACGCATTACGAGAGTCCAGACTCTCATGTTTGGGTTTTCTCTGAGTCTCTATGATCAGCACCCACGGCCTCTGCTACACACGTGAAGCCTTGTGCCCTATTAAAAAAAACAAAAACAAATGTGTTTAATACCATTATGTTTGTTATAATTTAGTAGGAGTGTAACGGTGCACAGAAGTCACGGTTCGATACGAGTTCGGTACAATAGGAAAAAGCAACAGATCCCCAATGCTAGGTTTCTTATATATTTTGAACAGACATTCGTGCAAATTACAGTTTGTTCCACCTAGTGGCATTTAGTCCCCTAGTTGGTTCAGTACAGTCCCGTGTCCTAACTACACGAGACGCGCGATAAAATGCCTCTTCTCCATGTTGATCAGAGTGTTTGTCCTAACCAGCCGCGACGGCGACACGCGACGATTCTATTTTAGAAACGGTTTCTATTTTTCTGCGACGTCGCGCTGGAACAACAAACACAAAGTGTGGCGATGATAATCTCAGGAACTGTTTATGTGCTTTATTTAATGTTTAAAGCGTGTAATGTGACTTTGAATATCATTTAGTGCTCCAGCTTTGAAGCTGTAAAAGCAACGGTGGATAATTCACCTCAGATCTTGAAATTAAAGAGATGTTAAAACTGTGAACAAACAAGTGTATTCTTTGACAAAGATTGTTTTAGTAACACAGCCTATGTATTTTTAATAATGTTTAAATGGTGTAATATTTGTGAATTTGATTATGTAGCACTTATCCATTTTCTTGCGAGTGCTGTCAAGATTACTCTCTGGTGCCGCGAGACTCCGCCCACACGCTGTTCTGATTGGCTGACTACGCCCACACGCTGCTCTGATTGGCTGACTCCGCCCACACACTGTTCTGATTGGCTGTGGGTTTTGATTGATTTTGACGCATGTCGCATCGCGTCTAGTGTGGACAGACACATTATTTGTCGCTGGAGCTTATCGAATCGCTTCAGGTCAGGACACGGTGTGGGTGTATTAAGCACTGAGCAGTAATGCACTCTTGCCAAAGAGTATTTGATCACAATCAGCTATAAAACTAAAAAGCATCTTGTGTTATAAAAGTACTAATTAAATAGAATATAGCAAAGTAACACTTGTGCAGAGATTAGTTTTCTTTGCGCGTGAGAGTTCATTAACATGCGGTGACAATGGCGGATGCACAAAGTTCGATATTCTGCTTTTTCAAGTAATCACGTAAAGATGAGCGAGAAGGAGAAGAAGAGTCCACTTGACCTTTCCACGAGGAGACAGCGAGTGACGCGACACCTGAGGATTCATATTTCCAGGACACTGGACTGTAGTGAGATTTACACGACACAAATCGGCACATTGCCAAATGATTTAGTCTCATTATAACAGCGAAAACCACTTAAAGCTGCAGTCCGTAATATTTTGGGCTGAAAAATGATAAAAAATGATCACCAGCCAGTGTTCAACGCTCTCTGCTTGCCGTAGCTCGATTCAAAACGGTAAGCTTGTAATAATGTATTTAACTCCAGTGGTACTGGTGGATTTCCGCGAGAAATTCGAGCATGTGTTTGCGTCATTACGTCACATCTGTACACATAAAGAAGAGTCTCGGGTAGCTATGAGTGTGAGGATGCTGGAGGTTTATAGCCTTTTCTCACAGCACTGGATATAATTAAACTTATCAATTTGATGGCGGATCCAGAAACGTTAGAACGACAATCACCAGTGACAACTGGAGACTCACCCGTTGTAAAACGCGAAAGACTTCGGACTTGGGAGAAAAAAAGAGACTGTAACCGGTCCGTGCGAAAACAAGGACAAATATCAGAAGGGCATTAAATGTAGTCACGCAATGCTGATGTTGTTAACATTAACAATTTGAGAAAGTATAATTTGCACGGTTTGACGTGATATAATAAGCGATCGTTAGATTTAGTGTTGTCACAGTACCAAAATTTCAGTATTCGGTACCAATACCAGTGAAAATCCACGGTTCTCGGTACCAATTTCGGTACTAAAGCTTAATTTAGATTAAATTTACATAATTATATTAAAGTGTATATCATAGTTACAAAGATGGAAACTTAAAAACACTTTACAATAAGATTCCATTTGTTAGATAACATTAGATAAAATTACCTAACAATAGACAATAGTTACTGTATATAGGCTACTGTCGCAATTATTCTCCTTTAGGGGTTAATTTAAAAATACATTTTTAAAATCAAAAGTTAACATTATTTATGTTAACATTATTTAATGCACAATGAATGAAGTGAACAAACATGACCAATCAAGTGTTTATATTAAATAACATTCACAAACATTAATTAATGTTGTAAAAATATATTGTTCACTCAATGTGTTGATGTTAGATAACGCATTGTAATGTTAATTTAATGAATGGTATCTTATTGTAGCGTTACCAAACTATACAGGAGATAAAACGTGTTTTATTTGACTTGACTGTACTTTTATTTAATCCAAAACTGCATTCATATTTAATTTTAAAAGGGCTTTTTAAACCTGCTAAGAGTTATCCAGCCAAGAATAAGCCTAGAACTGCTTTTCTGACGGACTGATATTAATGACAATGACGGCTTTTTATTTCTCATCTCCATAAATATATCTAGTAGTAAAGCTAATGCAAGGGCTAGAAATCAATTAATTCTTTGCTGATACTTCCTCGTCATCATGGAGAGCGCAGTTCGCACCGCTTTCTCCTTTCCACAAGCGCTTGTTCTCCCGTGGCGTCTGTCGTTGCTATGCATCCATGAACAAAGGCGCGCATGGAAAAAAGCGCGCACCGCTTCTATTATGAGCGCGCCATTTGAAATAACGAATCTGCACGCGCAAAAACATCAGCACCACATCAGTAGCACCGCCGGTCGCCATGTCTCAGCGCTTTTATGAAGAGGACGCAACTGCACGCGCTTCGGGCATGCACGCGCATCAAGTACCGGCTTTGAGAAAACCTGGTACCGTAACGTTTAAAAAAATTTAGTACCGACTTGGTACCGAAGTACCGGGTCTTTGACAACACTAGTTAGATTTAATCGGCGTGATTTACTGCAATGTTTTTTTCCCCTTAGTTGGTCAGAACAAAAGTGGATGTTAATTGTTCAGATGACATTTTCCAGTGAAAACTCTTATGTTGGTCATACTTCCCAAAAGTAGAATCTGTGATTGCGAATGCCAGGATCCACACCGGCGGCGACTGACAGCCGCACATTCTCCTCAAAACACTGGATTCATCCGCGCTGTGCCGTGCCGAGACACAACCCACGTAAAGTTGATAACGATTTCGGACAGATATGGCGACAAAGAGGAAAAACTGCGGACTGCAGCTTTAAAATACTACGGCATTGAACACAAATTGAAATTGCGAATTGACACACAATATGGCCAATGGAAACATGCAATTTTCGCATGATTGCCCATATATTGGAAAAAAAAGTTTTTACACTTTCATGAGGTGTTTTTTCAGGCAATTCGAAATAGGAAATATTTGTGCGGCGGCTGTGATACACGTAAACTTACTAACATCCCTCGCCATGATTTTTGGAATGAATTATCGCAAGACGAAAAAAAAACAAGACGTTTTAGTCGCATAACATCAGTTAATGGAAACGCTGTAATTTCGCAATCGTTTTTTATCGACATTTAGAAAATATCGCAAAGATTTTGCGCAAATCTGTAATGGAAACGCGGCTTGTGTTTGTCGTCTGACTGTACGCACCGAACCGTGACGGTTTGAGGCCGTTACACCCCTAATATCTAGAGAAGTGTTAAAAGCATTGGTGTGCTCACTTCAACAGATCGTCCAGCTCTCTCTTGATTCTGTTGACTACAGGCGGACCCTGGTACACGAGAGCCGTGTAGAGCTGCACGAGAGAGGCTCCCGCGAGGATCTTATCCAGAGCGTCCCGTCCACTGGCCACTCCACCCACGCCAACAATCGGCAACTTCCCTACAAACTCACACAAAAGATTACTTCCTTATTAATCAAATTCACATGTACATTTCAATTAGGGCTGACACGGCATCTGAGGTTCACTACAGCTATAGAAGTCTTGAAAAAAATAATGCTATCAGTCAATGATTTGTGTTTTTTCTTTTCTTTGCCTAATCAATCACAATATTATATATAAAAGAAACAATTCCACTTGTTTGTTACCTTGAGACTAAAAAACAAAACTGATAAAAGAGTGTGAATGAAACCCAGGCATTATGGAGCGCTAAACTAAACTCTCACATCACCTTATTTATTGTATTTTATCTTTATGTGCCATATTTTCATACAGTACAGGTCAAAAGTTTGGAAACATTAAGTATTTTTATATTTTTGAAAGAAGTCTCTAATGCTTATCAAGGCTGCGTTTATTTGATCAAAAATACAGAAAAAAAAAAAACAGTAATATTGTGAAATATTATTACAACTTAAAATAATAGTTTTCTATTTGAATATACTTTAAAAAATAATTTATTCCCCTGATGCAAAGCTGAATTTTCAGCATCATTACTCCAGTCTTCAGTGTCACATGTGACATCCAGTCTATCACATGATCCTTTAGAAATCATTCTAATATTCTGATTTATTGTGAGTGCTGGAAACAGTTCTGCTGCCTAATATATTTGATGAATAAAAGGTTAAAAAGAACTGCATTTATTAAAAAAAAAAAAAATCTTCTTTACTATAACTTTTTATCAATTTAACACTTCCTTGCTGAATAAAAGTATTGATTTATTTCAAAAAAGAAAGAAAAAAAAATTACTGACCAGTAGTGTATATTGCTGTTACAAAAGATTTCTATTTTTTTTTTTTTTTTTTTACTTTTTACTTTTTATTCATCAAAGTATCCTAAAAAAGTATCACAGGTTATGAAAAAATATTAAGCAGCAGAACTGTTTCCAACACTCATAATGAATCATCATGTTAGAATGATTTCTAAAGGATCATGTGATAGACTGGAGTAATGATCCTGAAAATTCAGCTTTGCATCACAGGAATAAATGATAATTTAAAGTATAATAAATTGAAAACCAATTATTTTAAATTATAATAATATATCACAATATTACATTTTTTTTCTGTATTTTTGATCAAATAAATGCAGGCTTGATGAGCAGAAGAAACTTCTTTCAAAAACATTAAAAATAGTAATGTTTCCAAACTTTTGGCCTGTACTGTATGTGTATTCATTTTTAAATATCATGATTATCGGCAGTACTGTTATATTGCAACACCCCTAATTAACACGATAATTTTTTTTCATTGTATTTCAATAGAATAATTAAGACTGTCATGGATTCAAATGCTTGATTAAAAGATTTTGCCCGTGTCTATTTTTACTACCACATAAAAATAAATCTGATTAATCGTCAAAATAATCGACAGATTAATCGATTACCAAAATGATTGTCAGACAGCCTTAATCACAATTACCGACACCCTAATTTCAATCTATCAGTCTAAATACAAAAGAAATGTGTAAAGATGAAAATAAGGCTTTAAGGGTACCTTGAGTCAGTGTGTACATCTCTCGCACCGTCTGAGTCGACAGCTCCTTCAGAGGCTGACCGCTGAGTCCTCCTATTTCATGTTTTTTAGGGTCTTTAAGAGTGTCTGGTCTGGAAATAGTGGTGTTGGAAACCATTAAACCATCAATGCCAACCTAAAAAACAACAAAAAAATCCTGTAATTATGCAACTTGCCCATCTTGTAAATGAACCAGTCATAATATTTTCCCACATATATTTTTGACCTGTGAATTATGTGTAGGACTGACCTCCATGATGACCTCAGCAATGTCTTGCTTGTCCTGTGTAGAAAGATCTGGGGCGATTTTCACGACCACAGGCAGTCGCTTCTCCGTCCGCAAAGAATCACGCTCTTTAAGCACCTGAATAACCACCAACACCAAGACCAAATGAATAAATGTTAAGCTGATTTACACACAGGATGAAATAAGTTCATTCGTTTTAATGCAAGATCTGATAATAATAATATCGGACAATACAGATTTCACTTGTTTGAAGTTTATTTTCACCAGAAAATAAAAGATTTCACTCACTTTTATACAAACAAATCTTACTAACCGTAGTGCAGAGATATCATGATGGTGTGAATATACCGTAGGACTGATACGGATATTAAACAGATTTATCAGCAATTTCTTTTCATATAACTTCTTATAACTTTTTATTGCAAATGATTTAATGTTCCATGTACTTTGAGACGGCAGCTATATTTACATCCAAAGTGGAGAATTTAACTTGTGCGCAAAATTGGGAATATCGCATAAAACACTCGCGGGAAAAAAGCAGCGTTTCCATCCCATGTGTTCAAGAGAACAAAATCATCACTTCCTGGGAAACTGGCTCAAAATATCTGCAATAAAACTGGAAGTTGCTCAGATCTGGCTCTTTTATATATACCGAAATAACATCTGTATTTTTGTCCGACACCGATAAATCTTTATATTCAAAAGCCGATAACCGATAATGGCCGATAAATTTAAATCCAAATTTTTATATAATTTCTGAGAGCCTATTGGCCGACACTGGTCATGTGTGTGATGCTGGCCAATAGTGAGTCTGCGTTCTGACATACAACCCAGAAGCGCTGCGCTGTTACACACCGTGAACTCACTCAGAGAAACACAGAAGAAAATTAAGAGTTGAATAAAGTCGTTATTTTTGCGCGCAAAAAGTATTCTCGTCGCTTGATAAACTTAAAGTTGAGCCACTGTAGTCACTTTTTTAAACACTGTCTTTACTAACTTTCTGGGCCGGCAAGTTTCAATTACAGAGAAGCCTATGGAGGAGTGATCAGCTCTCAGATTTAATCAAAAATATCTCAATTTGTGTTCTGAAGATGAGCGAAAGTCTTACGGAGTTGGAACAACATGAGAGAGAGTGATCATTTTTGGGTGAACTAACTCTTTACTGCAGTTTTCAGACCTGGAATGAAGTATTACCTTGTCCAGGAGGTGGCGCAGTTCTTCCTTGCCCTGTAGGTCTCTCAGGCCGGGAGTGTTGGGACTGCTCACGTTCACCACCAGGTAGTCAGCGAGAGGACCCAGTGTCCGCACACCCTCCACATAATCTGACACCGCGTCTGCAGAAAGCTTGTTCTTCCCCAGGTTCACGCCGAGAGGTTTACCAGCTGAGATTAGACATTCATATGGTTACAGAGAAGCATGACTTTCCTGGCGAAGCCACTCAGATGTATTCAAATAAGTAGGAAAAAGCAGTGAATGTCTTTTTTTTTTCCAAGGCATTAAGGGAAATTATATTATGTAAAGATATTTTCACAGAGTTAAGATTAAAAATGGAAACTCATCCACATTCCCCTGCTGCCTTCACAATAAATAAGAGTGAAATTAAGCAGTTGTGTGTCTGTTATTTACCTTTTGTTAGTTCTGACTGCACATGCTGTCTGGCTTTCAACCGTTCTTGCACCACAGAAAGGCCACAACTATTGAATCCATATCTGAAATATATTATACAGTAATTATACGATTATAATATTTGACATTTACTTATTAAGTACCATATTTTGGAGAAACTATCAGGATGGTATTCCTCGAAGCACCATAATATTTGAGTTTGATAATCATAAGGATACATTTCCATCAGTACTGTGGTACTACTACAGTGTTACCAATTATTGTGAGCCAGGTTTAAGTTTATTGGCTTATTTGCAATTGCTTACAAAAAAATAACACAATTGAAGCCATAAACAATCATGGAACGCGTGCAGTTTAATATGCATGTTAGGGGTTTGTTCAGACCCTACGCATTTTAAAAGAGAAAGTCCAGACTTAAACTTTCACATGGCGAGCAGCATTTGGCATTCAAAACCGGCAACATGGACAAACAGCAGTCGCTTACTCCATCTGGAGCGACTCCACCCTGGTTTGAATGCCTGTGAAGAACATGTACAAAACACTGGCTGACAGTATTGCTGATATTAATGACATTTATAGTGTTTGATGTTGACATCAGCCAAAAATAGAAATTAGAATACCTCGTCAAGTCAGAAATTAGGATTCAGTTCAAGCTTATTTATACAAAACAACAACAACAAAAAAACCTATATACTTATAAAACTTTGCTATAAACTTCATTCACTCTTAAGTATGAATGAAAAAGCACACCTCACAAATCGTGCACTGAAGTTAACGAAGAGATTATAGAATATGGCTGTGAAAAGATTAAAATCATTTCAAGACATTTTCTATAGCCTCACTGTCTCCAAAAACACTACTCTTCAGGAAAATAATAATTAATAATAAATAATTAAACACTGCACTGTCAAAGTTGATGTTGTGGCTTTATATATATATATATATACACACACACAGGAAATATCAGTTTAAATTTCCAATCATTCTTTTTGCCATTAATTGTAATAATCCAGTGAGATTTGTGTATGCACAAGGAGTCTGACAACAGCCGGTATGATCTGATCTCACCATCATCGAGTCCGTCTGTGATTACATGAAGAAACAGAAGAAACTGAGACAGACTAAATCCAGAAGAACTGCGGGAACGTCTCCGAGACGCTTGAAGAAACCTTCCTGCAAAGCTACTGTGAAAAGCACTGGCACTTGTGTTAAAATGCTGTAAAGTGAGAATGCTTTCAAAAAAAAAAAAAAAAATTAAATTTATTTATGATTTAACTTCTATTAATTAATTAAAATCAATATATGGTGTAACGACCCTTTGCGTTTAAAACGGCTTTTGTCCAGGTACACTTGCGCATGGTTTTTCAGGAAGCTTTGCAGGAAGGTTTCTTCAAGCGTCTCGGAGACGTTCCCGCAGTTCTTCTGGATTTAGTCTGTCTCAGTTTCTTCATGTAATCACAGACGGACTCGATGATGGTGAGATCAGATCATACCGGCTGTTGTCAGACACAAATCTCACTGGATTATTACAATTAATGGCAAAAAGAATGTTTGGAAATGTAAACTGATAATTTCCTGTGTGTGTGTGTGTGTATATATATATATATATATATATATATATATAAAGCCACAACATTTAAGCGACTCGCTCGTATGTATTATAAATGGCAGATTCTACACTCACGAGAATACTTGATTAGTTGGGGGAAGTAATTACACATTAATGAGCACATATCATTTTTAAAGAACAAAGTGTTTTTTGCTAAGAATCAACTTAAAAAATTACACAGTGTAGCTTTAAGAAAGAAAAGAGCTAAGTGTTGTGTTCTGTAATTAATTCCATAAATAATGCAATATACTCATCGCACAATATATGTGCAGCACAAGACGAAGAGGACTTTGAATTATGATTATGATTGATTATGGACACCCATAGGTTTATCTCCGCGGAGAAACCACATCCACACCTGTTAATGACTGCCTGGTCTGACTCCAGCCTGAACACACGGGGCTTTGGGTTTCCGTCCTGAGCCTTCGGGGTGACGGTCCCCACTTCCACGAACCCAAAGCCCAGTTTATAGAGGCCATCCACGGCCTCTCCGTGCTTGTCGAAGCCGGCTGCTATCCCAACTGGGTTCTGGAACTTTCGACCCATCACATGCACTTCCTGAGGAGAAAAAACTAAATTACTTTGTCTTTCCCTGAAATATTAATAAAACTGTCCTGACCCATTAAGCCGATATAGTGAAAGCTAATCTGAATGCTAAGGCGAATCTTGCAGTTTTCCAAATCTTCAAAGTAGGGATGCACCGATATGAACATTTTGTCCGATACCGATAATTCCAACAATTCTTTATTTGAAAGCCGATAACCGGTATATTGGCCGCTAAATCTAAATACAATATAATTTTTTTAAAGCCTGATTACAAAAACAGAAGTCTCACCATTAAAATCCACGTCCCAAACACACAGTTCTCAATATAACTTTATGTAGCCGATATGACAGACTTCACTATTTTCCTTTTCAAAGTGAATCCAATCATATTTCAAGCTATTCAGAAACATCATGTTGAACGAAGTGTCTCAGCTGAAGGAAATAATACATTATTTGTATCGGCTTTAATATATCAGCCACATTTTCTTATCAGGCCGATAACAATAACATTAAAAAATGAATGTATCTCGGCCGATACCGCTATGGTGGCCGATAAATTGTGCATCCCTACAATGCAAAGTACCTCAAATTATGAATCAGCCTAGTCAACAGCAATGCAGTGTATCCATCACTGGTGTTTCACACACACTGACCAGTGACGCTGGATCCTTGTAGTTGTTGAGAGGCACAAGTCCAAGTCCAATCAACCGGACAGCCATAACATGAGCCGTCTCCGCTCCCACAAACCTCTGCAACACTGGCATGAGAGCATCGGCATAGAAGCGCTCGTCTCCCGAGGCCGTGAGGTATCCCAGGAACACGCCACTGCCACATCCGATGATCTTTAAGGCATCTTTCGCTTGTTTCTGCAAAGAGCAAGAGAGGATACTTGAGCAACAAGAGACCATCCTTTCTTCTAAAACCCATTATCTGCTGAAACCTCAATAAGACAGTGCACTGCACTCCCATCACTCCCATTTTGAAAGAAAGGATCCCAATCGCACACTTTTGGGTCATTCTGTCAACTCAACCAGGGGTCTCTGCCTGGCTAAAATTGAAATACATGAATGAAGATGAAAGCCAAAATATTAAAGGGGGTCAAAATGACAATTTTGACATGAGATTTGGAGCCAAATTACAGTGAGGTAAAAATTATTTTTGAAAGATGGCAGCATCATTTTATTTTTACAAAGAGATTGGTAGATCTATCCGTGAAATCTGTTGAGCAATCTGTGTTGCATTATACGCCAACGGCGACAGTTCAAAAATGGGGAAAAGCACTGTGTTTTTTACCCCAAGTTTGCATGCCTGTAACTCTAAAAGTTATCTCAATATTCTTCTAGATTCTAATTATTAATAATAATCTTTTCTTTTAAAATCTATATTTTTAAGGTCCTATATGATTCAATCCCATAGATATGGGGATCTCTATGTTCAAATTAATGAATTTTACCTATTTCCAATGATCGAAAAACCAAATGTTTTCAAAAAGCTAATATTTATTGTGTTTAAAGAATAATGTCTGAAGAACAAATAATATTAAAACCAGAAATGTATCTCGTTTCCTTTTATCAAAACAATTGCATACATACAACACACCTCTCTTAAAGGGGTGGTTCGGGATTTTTGACATCGGACCTCATTTTTAAGTCAGCCTGGTTGTTATTCATCAGTGGAGACATTTTTTAAAAAAAATTATCCAGTCCTTATATTTGGATAGTTAGCCGATGCTAGTCTAGCGCGAGTCAAGGGTAGATGTTAGCCAGCCATTAAAAACCGTTTTACCCACTCCACAGTGCACCAAACGCAAATCAATTATAACACTAGACTATCGATGCAAATGTCCGTTGAGAGAATAATGTTAGAAATCAAACTTACCTTTCATCACATTGCATTAGTTATAATTTGTTCCCTGTAATCATAAGCCTTGTCTACAGCAGCAGCGGAGTGATATTGATTACCTAGGCAACCGAGTGAGCCGGTACACACATGTACTGCACACACTGTAGTGCTCTTCTTTTCTGTGTTTACTTTTTGCCGCATTACTAACTGGAGCAAAGTAAAATTCCGCAGCTGCTGAGAAACTAGTTCCTTTGGGATCATTGAGATGAAAGGTAAGTTTGATTTCTAACATTATTCTCTCAACGGACATTTGCATCGATAGTCTAGTGTCATAATTGATTTGCGTTTGGTGCACTGTGGAGTGGGTAAAACGGTTTTTAATGGCTGGCTAACATCTACCCTTGACTCGCGCTAGCCTAGCATCGGCTAACTATCCAAATATAAGGACTGGATAATTTTTTTTTTTTAAATGTCTCCACTGATGAATAACAACCAGGCTGACTTAAAAATGAGGTCCGATGTCAAAAATCCCGAACCACCCCTTTAAAGGAACACTCCACCGTTTTTTGAAATAGGGCTTATTCATCTTCTTTCCTACATTTAGATAGGTGGGCAAATGCATTTTTGTCTCAGTGCATGCACTGTTTTAGTTTGACAGGGTCGGCGCTAGCTTAGCTTAGCATAATGAATGGAATCCTTTGTTGCCAGCTAGCATGTCCTGAGTAAAAGTGATATATATAAAAAAAAAAAAAACCCCACCTAATTACTTCTTGTGGCCTGCGTATTCACAACGAGTACAAATAGTGATGCAGATTAACACTAGGCGATTTCCTAGGCAGATATTGACTTATATATTAAGGATTATATTGAGATATCGTGATATCTCTGCGCCCAAGTAGCAGTGCTTCGCCTGTGCTTCCCCCTAATATAGTCCCAAGTTAATATCTGCCTAGGAAATCGCCTAGTGTTAATCTGCATCGCTATTTATACCTCGTTGTGAATAGGCAGGCCACAAGAAGTAATTAGGTGGGGTTTTTTTTAAATCACTTTTACTCAGGACATGCTAGCTGGCAACAAAGGACTCTATTCATTATGCTAAGCTAAGCTAGCGCCGACCCTGTCAAACTAAAACAATGCATGCACTGAGACAAAAATGCATTTGCCCACCTATCTAAATGTAGGAAAGAAGGTGAATAAGCCCTATTTAAAAAAACGGTGGAGTGTTCCTTCAAGTGCAAACTGCCATTTTTCCAAAGTTTGTGATGAATCTTAACAATTTTAGATTCTTGTTCCTATGAAACTTTTCTTCTGAAATCTTCATTTTTAAGGCCCTATATGGGTCAATCCCAGAGAAATTGGGATCTCAATGTTGTAACATTTACAATAATGCGCATTTGTACTCTTGGTAGCTTCAGAAGTTTTAAGAACAAAATCCCTTCTTCCAAATATCCCTAAAATGGATTAAAATATAGATTCTTATAAATAAACTTTTGAGAGCGAGTTAATGGGACTCAACTTGATCATCTCAGTGGATTTTTTAGTTGTTTTTTTTACCATCTCAGTGGATTTTTGATTTTTAAGTGCGTTTTCCCCATTTTTAACTGTCCCCGTTGGCATATAATGCAACACAGATTGCTAAAGTAAACAGATTTGACTAATAGACCTACCAATCTCAGTGTACAAAATACAAATAAAATAAAAAATCTTTTTTTACACCACTGCAATTTTCCTCTAAATCTCAGGTGAAAATGATCATTTTGACCCCACTCTACAAAATAATGGATTGGTCAGAAAATATACATCTACGATATTTAATACTTTGGCTTTCATTACTATTATGCTTGTCTTTCTTCAAAATAAAATAAAAAATTGAGCAGTGGAAGTTTCTGAAATTTGGTTGATTTGACAGGGAGTGACACTATAAACGTGAACTACAGATCAAAATCATATTTGTGGACACATGCACGATTTTACCTTTAGAACTGAAATAATATATTACAGGCTAAGTATCCACTAAAAAACAAAACAAATATTATCGTACCACCATAAAGCCCAGTGGTGGCATAATACCATTGTACTCGATATTTTGTTATATTTTCCATGGTAACTTGCGTCCAAAATACCCCTGGCAGTGGCATTATCCTGGTACGCTTATGTTAGTGTAAATCATCAGAACAGCTTTCGACAAATAACAAAACACAACGTTTAATACAATTAAACCTGTCATTGCAATCAAATATTAATATGAAATTTCATAATCACACAATTTAACTGGGAAAATCAGCTGATTGAAAAACGTTTGAGACACAAAACTAGGAAAAAGTGCCAGATATGACAGCTGTAAATGCATGCTCTGCTCGAGTTAATAACGCTTACCAAAACACTAAAACAAACTCTATATTAACATTCACCTTCAGTCGTCCCGCCATGAGTGTTGCATGACAGTCAATCCAAACAACGTGCAGAGCTTCGCCACTCACTTCCGGGACGAAATCTCGCGAGAATAAAGTAGCCCTGAGAACAAAAATCACATCAGGTATTTGTTGTAACACAGCTAAAAGTGTGATATTGTGATCCATCTTTTCTTTGAATGTGTATATTCGAGACTTTTTTTTAGATGTCTCTAACTTCATTTCTAGGCTGTTTGGAACATTAATAGCGACACATTGATCTGTATGATGTCGTATTGTCTTTTGTACAGGATACCATTGATTCCCAAAGTAGCCTAGTATATGTTTTTTTTTTTTTTCTCATACAACTATTTATTTTACTTGGAAAATCTCACATTCATGTGAAGAAATGGGCTAAATCTAAGCCAAACTGTGGGCATTATATATATATATATATATATATATATATATATATATATATATATATATATATATATATATATATATATATATATATATATATATATATATATATATATACAATCCTCCTGGGACCCAGGAATAGACTTTTGTCTATTTTAGTGTTTTAGTGAATTTCTCTGACACCATAGATGTCACATGACACATGACACGACCTGGGTGTCCTGTGAAGAGCACATTCAGGGCTTTTCTGAGATACCAAATGTTTGGAGGTTTCACCATGAAAACAACTTCTCCTTGGTCTTTAAAAAATGTCTGACATTAATTTAGTGATCAAATGTAAGAAATATATTGTAATTATAATTTAAATCGGAATACTTTTCCAACATCTCAGGAAAATGTTATGGGGTTTAAAAAAACAACAACTTTCTGTTACAGAACAGGGCATTGATTTCATACGTGTCCACTGTAGAGGACATCAAGACTTAAATCATGTTTATCGGGCATTTTGTGAGACAAAACAAGAGAATATGGAAATAAATTATACATAAATATTCCTATGAAATATTAGATATTATTATTAAAATGTTGCCAATTATCACACTTCTATTTTCATTAAATGTTGCTTCCAAGAACACATTAATGTGCAAATTAGATACAGTGTATAGATACATTGCATTGAATGGGAATATTCATTTATGGCCATTTTACCCACATTTTGCATAAAGTAAAATGGTGTATCAATCAATTCATTCCATTATATCTTTCATAACATAGTTGAGAATCATCTTTATACAAATTTTGGTTAAAAAAAATCCTGAAACCCCAAAATTTATGGTGATTGAAAAAAAACCATTGTTTTTGCCTATACATATAATTTCATGTCATTAAAGGTCCTGAGTCCTGGTGTCCATACAGAGGACATAGCATAACGTATGATTATGAATAAAATACCATTTTTCAAAAATGTTTTTTTTTACCATTTGTTTCTTTTGCTCTAAACAATGTGATGACATGAAAAAAAAATTAAATTCAAAAAACTTTTTTTCTGGGTCTCAGGATGGCACTACTTAATATTAAAGACAAAAAAAGAAACTGTCACTTTAATATGTAATTGTTCACCCCTGACATTAATTGTTTCCCCTTATACACTCCTCATATATATTTGTTTTCATATTTGCTGTATTTGTACACATTTATACATTTTCTGTAATAATAAATAAATAAATATGTGATTTTAACAGTTAATTGAGAGGAATTATTCGTATAACACACAACACTGTCAATCGTGACTATTATAAACACAGTTAATGTTGCATTTGGTTAGTTGTGTAATATAGGCTTAGGCCTACTTTTAAATATTAGAATATTTGATATTGACTATTGCACGGCAAAAAATATTTTCATGATTTGTTATCACAACATTTATTCTTTTGTCAAATCAACTTAATTTATGTGGTAACTACAAATTTTTATTTTCAATGAACTCAAAATCTCGAGGCTTTTTTTAAGTTAAGCCAACCATATTTATTTCACAATGTAGAATTAGAATAATGTAAGTATGAAAACGTGTCGTGTTTTCATGGTACTTCCATGGCTTTATATACACGTATATACAGACAGAGAATAACCATGACTCTCTTTTCCATCATCACGGCACAGGATTGTGTGTCTTGAAATCAAAATGTCTTTATTTCACAAATCTGCAATCATAGATAACGCAGTGGAAGCTTTCGGAGAGTCTTGGTTTAAAGACAGACTTTGCATGTATTTGAGTGCCTGCCCCCATTTCCCTAATGAAGTTAGTTCACATTCACTGTTTTCACAAAGTGAGATTTGAGATTTGCCTAAGATGTACGTGGACTCCCTGTTTTCTAGTCCACTCAAACGCTCCTGGACTGAAGGTTGCTTTTTAGCTTGTATCAGTCATGGCCGTCTCAAAGCAAGTGCTTGTTTATTGCTGGATTTCAATCGTTTTGATGCCGCTTACGACTTGTAAGGAGGAAAATGGACACCAGAAATATGATTATGGAAGGAGAGTTCTGGAAACTCACGAGGGAATAGCGTACGAGTTTGTTGAAGAATCCATGCCATGGGTTCAAGCCCAAGAGAGATGTGAAACACAAGGTGGACATCTTCTGAGGGACTTGAACGATGAGATTAAGGAGCTCTTACGAAGCCAGTCCACAGAAACTGGACCGTTGTGGGTCAGTCGGGATGTGACGTACACAAACTCCATCAGCGGTGAGTAAAGCTCACAGTTTTCCATCTTTACACCATCTGTACTTCTTATATGTGACTAGAAAAGTGCCTAAAACAGAGGCTTTAATGCGGAGAGGTGTAACAGTAACAGTCTCATAAGAACTTTGGATTGAGGTTTTGTATTCCAATCACTTCCTAGATTTTGTATGGAGGACTTTATTTGATTGGGCAGGGCAATATTTTACTGGATGTCTGTGTATTATGCTGTTCATAACATACAAATAATGATTCCAAAGTGTTTTTTTTACAGTCTGATGCCTTAGGAGATCCCAGAAACCAATGTGGTGATTTGAAGGACCTATTGAGTTAAAGTTTATTTGTTTACAGGGGCAGCGCACATTAATAAACACGGCTGTAAATGTGCCATGATTAGCCAAAAATGCTATTTTTCATCTCTAGACCCTTGACAGAATGTTGAAAAGTCACTGTAAAAAACAAAAAAAACAAAGCATCTTATATTAGTAAGCACATACACACACACACACACACACACACACACACACACACACACACACAAGAGAAAGGGAAAACATTAACATGATTCCACAGGGAAATCATGTTAAATACAGTAGAGACAATTTGATCTAAACATATATTGATACGTAAGGGGTAAGAGAGATATTGACAGGAGAAAGAGCAATTTACAAGGAGGCTAAATCAGAAATATTAAGATTCTAATGTTGACAGTGCTGAGTAGAAATCAGTTTAAAAAAAGATGAGACTTCATGTCCCCCTGTTGTGAATAATTTTACTCACCTTTGATCACCAAAATGACAGATTTAAATATTTTTTCTTGAAGCAAAATTCTTCATGCCTTAAAATAGCTTGAATGAATTTGCGAATTCTATGAATATGCAAATGAGCCCCGCCTCCACTCACTCACTCAGCTCAGAGATCCACTGGTTGACGATCACACGTTGATCTGATTGGTTACAAGGTAGTTTGTGATGTCAGAAACACCAGCGATTTCAAAGCGTGTTTTTGAGACTGTCTTTGGTTCACTGCAGTTTTAAGAAGGAAATACTCAGCAATGGTGTCGACTTATGAATTTACACATGGTTTGTCTTAAAGCAGATTAAAAACATCAAACAGACATATAAACAAGATTAAAAATGAGATTTATACCACTGGGGTACTTTAAAATAACCATATGTATCCAGTTTTGGATCTTTATGTAATCTACTTTATTTAAAACCTTTATTTTTAATGTATATGGCAATTCAATTTTTTTTTTTTTTTTTTTACAGGATTTGAGCCAACAACGCCAGTCTCTTTTTCTGCTCTTAAAAATGATGGCAGCGATGTGAATAAAGATGTATTTGCTTGCACTTATATGGTCATCAACCCATTTCAGCTGGTGACCACACCCAACTGTACTGTGAGCTTCGGTTCTCTCTGCACGCGAGGTACAGCAACACACACTCACATAACCTAACCTAACCTAACCTAACCTAACATAACATAACATAACATAACATAACATAACATAACATAACCTAACATAACATAACATAACCTAACATAACCTAACATAACATAACATAACATAACATAACCTAACATAACATAACATAACATAACATAACCTAACCTAACCTAACATAACCTAACCTAACCTAACATAACCTAACCTAACCTAACCTAACCTAACATAACATAACATAACATAACATAACATAACATAACCTAACATAACATAACATAACCTAACATAACCTAACCTAACATAACATAACATAACATAACATAACATAACATAACATAACATAACCTAACATAACCTAACATAACCTAACATAACATAACCTAACCTAACATAACATAACATAACATAACCTAACCTAACCTAACCTAACATAACCTAACATAACCTAACATAACATAACATAACATAACCTAACATAACATAACATAACATAACATAACCTAACTAGGGATGCACCGATGCATCGGCTGAACATCGGTAACGGCCGATATTTGCCTCGTTAACTGCCATCGGCCATCGGGAAATAAAAATGACATTCGCCGATGTCACATGGGCGTCAGTTTGGTTTGATATGCTGGGGACAGAGACGCATTCGGAAGTGCATTTTCAGAAGTGCTGGGTACAATGACGCATTTATTTATTTATTTTTCTATGAGAAAACTCCTTTTCTCGAGAAAAGAACGACCATGGTGTGTAGCAGAAGAAGCGGCGGAGTATGCACGATCCGCGAGTGCTGAAGACGTTCTGCACGGCTTTGATGGGTGCGCAGGAGGACACAAATGGGCGGCGACCGCTTCTTCCAGTGGCGGGAGCTTTTCCCTCAGCGCCGTCAACAGATAGAGCGTTAACTGTACACACCGCCGCCGACTTGAGCTGCAAAGAAGCTCTGGCCTCCCTGTCAAGGACGCTTGTCAAAAAGTACGGGGAAGCTTGACCGCTCTGAATAGTGAGTGAGAGCGCGCGCGCGGTCGGGGCTCTCTCTCTCTCGCAGAAGAGCGCGTGCGCGTTTAAAATTTAATATGAACATTCACCCGTGTTTTTTCCCTCATAAATGCGAACACGAAAAATAAAATGAATATTATAATGTTTTTTTTGTTGGGTCAGACAATGATTACCAAATTTCTCTCTCATATTGCTCCTCATAACAACTGAAAAAGAACTTATAAATAAGGTTATAACTGTCAACCAGAAAGTGACATTAAAGGTTTTTTTTGTTTCATAAATTGCTTGGTCTGATTGAATTTGTGCTCATTCTAGGATAGTGTGATCAAGAGCCGAAAGACTTGTATGTTTCAGTGGCACAAAAGAAGGAATAAATAACAAAAAGAAAAAACATCGGCATCGGCATCGGCCATCGGCCAAGTTGTTATGTTAAACATCGGTATCGGTATCGGCCCAGAATTTCCCAATCGGTGCATCCCTAAACCTAACATAACATAACATAACCTAACATAACATAACATAACATAACATAACATAACATAACATAACCTAACATAACATAACATAACATAACATAACATAACCTAACATAACCTAACATAACATAACATAACATAACATAACATAACATAACCTAACCTAACCTAACATAACATAACATAACATAACATAACCTAACCTAACCTAACCTAACATAACCTAACATAACATAACATAACATAACATAACATAACCTAACCTAACCTAACCTAACCTAACATAACCTAACCTAACCTAACCTAACCTAACCTAACCTAACCTAACATAACCTAACATAACATAACCTAACCTAACCTAACCTAACATAACATAACATAACCTAACCTAACCTAACCTAACATAACATAACATAACATAACCTAACCTAACCTAACCTAACCTAACATAACATAACATAACATAACATAACCTAACCTAACCTAACCTAACCTAACCTAACCTAACATAACATAACATAACATAACCTAACATAACCTAACCTAACCTAACATAACCTAACCTAACCTAACATAACCTAACCTAACCTAACCTAACCTAACATAACCTAACCTAACCTAACCTAACATAACATAACCTAACCTAACCTAACCTAACATAACATAACATAACATAACCTAACATAACCTAACCTAACCTAACCTAACCTAACCTAACCTAACCTAACATAACCTAACCTAACCTAACCTAACATAACCTAACCTAACCTAACATAACATAACCTAACCTAACATAACATAACCTAACATAACATAACCTAACTTAACATAACCTAACCTAACATAACATAACCTAACATAACATAACATAACCTAACTTAACATAACATAACATAACATAACATAACATAACATAACATAACCTAACATAACATAACATAACATAACATAACCTAACATAACATAACATAACCTAACCTAACCTAACATAACATAACCTAAAATAACCTAACCTAAAATAACCTAACCTAACCTAACCTAACCTAACATAACATAACATATCGACACATATCATAACATATAACATAACACATAACATAACATATAACATAATAAACATATAACACATAACAACATATAACATAACACATAACACATAACATATAACATATAACATATAACATATAACACATAACATATAACACATAACACAACATATAACATAACATAACATAACATATAACATAACATATAACACATAACACAATATATAACATAACATAACATATAATATAACACATAACATCACATATAACATATAACATATAACATAACACAACATATAACATATAACATAACACATTACATAACACATAACATAACACATTACATATAACATATAACATATAACATAACATAACACATAACATATAACATATAACATAACATATAACATAATTTAACATAACATAACATATAAGATCACATATAACATATAACATACCACAACAACATATAACATATAACATAATGTAATGTATCAGTATTACTGGCGTTGTTTCAAGCAGTTGTCACTAGAAGGCGCTGTGGCCTAAAGAGAAAAGGCAGTGTAAGACATTCAGTAAAAGAAGGAGAGTGAAGGAGGTTGAGAAAGTAAAGTGGTGTCCGTGTGTTTATTTAATTAAGACAGAGATGCAACACTGGCGACGAGGATAAAAAAAAAAAAACAAACAAAAAAAAAAAAAAACAGTACATCTAAAGCTGTGAACCGAAACAATGACAGAGAAAAGCGGGATCCAGAACTTTGAATGTTTTTCGGACCCAGCCACGCTAGGACCGAGATGGACGCGATGGCTAAAGTCTTTCGAATTGTACGCAGATGGGAAAGGACTTATCATCACAGGGGATGTGACGGACGCGACTAAACAACGGAGGAGGGCTTTAATGCTACACCTCGCGGGACCAGATGTACAAGATGTCTTTTCAACTCTGGAGAACACGGGGGAGGTAACTGACTATGACGCCGCAGTGACCGCTTTGAATTCTTATTTCGTGCCTCAAGTCAACGCAGCATTCGCCCGACAAGCTTTTCACATGTTGACTCAGAAAACAGGTGAGACGATACAACAATTTGCCACTCGCCTGCGGCAAGCTGCAAAAGACTGTGGGTTTCAAACAGACACAGACAATCAGATAAGAGATGCTATTCTCAGCAAATGCATGTCAGATTATGTTCGTCGGAAATTACTGGAGGAAGGTCCAAGTCTTACGCTCGCTCGTTCAGTGGAATTAGCGTCACAGTGTGAGAGAATTGAAGAGCAGATGTCAGTGATGTCGTTGAAACCTGAAACAGGTGCAGTTAATCGAATTGTGCAAAAAAGAGACAAAAAAGAGAAAGGATACACCAGAAACAGACCTGCAGAGGGAACAGATGAAAAAGTAGATAGGAAATGTTACAGATGTGGACACAAGGACCATTTAGCCAGAGACCAAATATGCCCAGCACGGGGTCAAGTATGTCATAAATGCAATGGAAAAGACCATTTTTCCAAGATGTGTCGCACAAAACACCAAAAAAAGAATCGTGTAAATAATGTGGAGGAAGCTGATTATGCATTTGCTGTCCAAGAGAATACGATGTCAGAGAGGTTGACTTTCCTTGTGGGCGGAGTAAAACTAACACTGTTAATCGACTCAGGTGCCACAAATAATGTAATTGATGAAGATACCTGGGAGGATCTTAAACAGAGTAAAATTAAATGCAAGTCATATGTTCCTGAAGCTGAAAGAAAGCTATACACATACTCTTCCAACCAACCCCTAACAGTCAAGGGTGCATTCAAATGTGAGGTGAATATATCCAATAAAACGGAGCAGGCTGAATTCATTGTGATAAGAGGGAAAGGAGAACCACTTTTGGGAAGAGAGACTGCTATTAAGCTGGGAGTGTTGAAAATAGGAGCTGACATCTCTGCTGTGATGGAAATAAAGCAAGCACTGCAACAAAAATATCCAGAAGTGTTCAGTGGGGTTGGCAAGTTAAACACCAATCAAGTCACCTTACACATAGACCAGAGTGTAAAACCAGTAGCACAGCCACTCAGACGCATTCCATTTAATCTCAGAAGAGCAGTAGAGCAGAGAATAAAGGAGCTAATGGACATGGACATCATTGAACCCGTCAGCGGTCCCACACCATGGGTGAATCCTGTGGTCATTGTGCCAAAGGCTAACTCAGAGATAAGATTGTGTCTGGACATGAGGCAGGCTAACCGTGCTATAGTGAGGGAGCGTTACCCCATCCCGACAGTGGATGAAATTCTCCAAGGCGTTAATGGCTCAACTATATTCAGCAAGCTGGATTTAAAGTGGGGTTACCACCAACTGGAGCTCAGCCCTGAATCAAGGGAGATCACTACATTTGCGGTGCATAATGGCGTATATCGTTATAAAAGGCTGATCTTTGGTGTATCCTCCGCCAGCGAACAGTATCAACACGAGATTGCCAAAGCCTTAGCAGGAATTGAGGGGGTAGAAAATATCTCAGATGATGTCATTGTTCATGCTAGTGACAAAGAAATGCACGATCAACGTTTACATGCGGTCATTAAAAGGCTGAGCGAACGGGGATTGACATTAAACGCTGAGAAGTGCCAGTTCAACATGAGCAAATTGATATTCATGGGAATTCTTTTGTCTGAGAAAGGAATCGGTCCAACAGAAGAAAGAGTGCGAGCTGTAAGGGAGGCAAGAGAACCAAAGACGTCTTCAGAAGTTAGGAGTTTCCTAGGTCTGGTGGGTTACAGCAGCAGATTCATCCCACAGTTTGCGACATTGTCAGAACCACTAAGACGCTTGACCAAAAAGGGGACATGCTTTGAGTTTGGGCCAGAACAAAGACAATCGTTCAAGGCGCTAAAAGAAGAATTGGCCAGAGCAAGCACGTTAGCCTATTTTGATAAATGCGCACCAACCAAAGTGATCGCGGATGCGAGCCCAGTGGGGCTGGGAGCTGTCTTAGTTCAGATCCAAAAAGGGGAGACGGTGCCAATATGCTATGTGAGTCGCTGCTTAACGGACTGTGAACGTAGATATTCACAGACAGAAAAGGAGGCACTAGCTCTCGTGTGGGCATGTGAGAGACTACACGCTTACATTTATGGCCGAGAATTTGAGCTGATCACGGACCACAAACCGCTAGAGGCCATATACAGTCCCCGCTCTAAACCCTGTGCACGTATAGAGCGATGGGTACTCCGATTACAACCATACAATTTCAGGGTCACGTACTTACCGGGCAGGCAGAATATTGCAGATCCGCTGTCAAGACTGCTGGGGGAAACAGCAAAAACTGAGAGACACATCCATAAGTCAGAGGAATACGTCCGATTCATTGCAGTGAGTGCAACTCCTAATGCGTTAACCACCAGAGAAGTCGAGAGAGCCTCTGAGAGCGACATGGAGTTGAAAGAGGTGCGTTTTGCAGTTAACAGTGGACATTTTGAGAACTGTAAAGCATATGCTCCAATAGCCAACGAGTTGTGCTGTATTGGCCATTTGGTCCTCCGTGGAACACGGATAGTGGTACCAAAAGCGTTACAACTCAGGGCATTAGCTCTAGCGCACGAAGGACATTTAGGAATTGTGGGCACTAAACAGCATCTCCGGTCCAAAGTGTGGTGGCCGGGTATGGATAAAGCCGCAGAGAAGTACTGCAAGTCATGTCACGGGTGCCAGGTGGTATCCAGGCCGGACGCACCTGAACCACTAAGACCAACGCCACTACCAGATGGACCCTGGCAGGATGTGGCCATAGATCTGTTAGGACCACTCCCAACTGGTCACTCCATACTTGTCGTAGTGGATTATTATAGTCGCTACTACGAATATGATGTATTGATGTCAACAACATCAGAAAAAATTATAGACAGCCTGGAGTCTATATTTAGTAGACATGGACTACCTGTTACATGTAGGTCAGATCAAGGACCTCAGTTCAAGGCGGAACAGTTTGGTGCATTTTGTGAGAACAATGGCATTGAACATGTGAAAACTACTCCCAAATGGGCTCAGGCTAATGGGGAAGTGGAACGCCAAAACTCCTCTTTAATGAAAAGAATTCGAATTGCACAGGCTGAGGGACTTGACTGGAAAAAAGAGCTGAGGAAATATGTCACTGTGTATAGGGGTATAGAACATACCACGACAGGAAAAAGCCCAGCCGAATTGCTTTTTAACAGAAAGATTCGAGGAAAGTTGCCCAACCTTTCAGAGGCATGCAAAGATCAGCAAGTATGCGATAGGGATGCAGAACAAAAAGCAAAAGCAAAGAAGTATGCAGATGATCGTCGAGGGGCACAGTACTCAAAAGTAAATGTCGGTGACACAGTGCTTGTGCAACAGGAGAAGAAGGATAAATTCACAACTCCATTTAATCCAATCCCACACCAGGTCGTGAGCAAAACTGGAAATCAGGTGACTGTGGAATCACCTACTGGGGCGAGATACACGCGAAACACCACTCATGTTAAAAGATTCAACACCGATAAAACGGCCGACGTAGGAACTGGACGTGAACAGACAGATCAGAACACAAACAGTTATTGTCCTGACTCTAATTTTCATGATCAAAGTCCCAAGGCTGATTTTCCAATCACACCAAAACCGGATAGACCCCAAAGGACTAGACGATTGCCTGAGAAGTTATCTGATTATGTCATGGACTGAAAGGAATAAATGCCATAGATGTTAGAGTGTTTGATCTAATGAAAATGGCAAGTGAAGTATATAAATATGTTGAGAATTGTTAAAAAAAAAAAAAGGGGGTTCAAGATATGTTCAGTGAGTTAATATAGAATTTAGTCTTAAACATGTTCAGTTAAGTGATGTGATTTTATATCCAAAGAAAAGGGGGGATGTAATGTATCAGTATTACTGGCGTTGTTTCAAGCAGTTGTCACTAGAAGGCGCTGTGGCCTAAAGAGAAAAGGCAGTGTAAGACATTCAGTAAAAGAAGGAGAGTGAAGGAGGTTGAGAAAGTAAAGTGGTGTCCGTGTGTTTATTTAATTAAGACAGAGATGCAACACATAACACATAACATATAACACATAACATCACATATAACATATAACATATAACATAACTAGGGCTGGGGGAATTAACGCGTTAATCTTTGCGATTAATTTGAAATGTTTAACGCGTTAAAAAAAATTAACGCATTTAACGCAGCACACTTTTTTGCCTCGTTTTAATGATTTCCTGTTGCGGCTGCTATTGAAAAGGCCGTCCCGCCCCTCCGTGTTCGGCGATCACGTTTCATTCTCGCGCAGCTTTCATGAGCTGGTCTTTTCCGCTCCGTGTGTGCGCCGCGCTGTGTTCCGCGTGTGTGTGTGTCGGCGCGCTCTGTCGTTAACGGCCCAGCAGCGCGCTCTCCGTTCCGTGTGTGTGTGTGTGTGTGTGTGTGTGTGTCGGCGGCTCTAACGGCCCAGCGGCGCGCTCTCCGTTCCGTGTATGTGTGTGTGTGTGTCACGTGTGTGTGTGTGTGTGTGTCATGCGCGTAATTTGCACGGGGGTTACGGGGGTTATGACCCCCCAAAAATCTGATCCAGCTAATATAACCCCCCCCCCCCCATATTAAAATAAATATGAAATATTCCGAATGAATACTTTTGTTCGTTTTCTTTATTTCATTTGCCAGCAAGAAAGATAGTATCATATTTTAAATAATCTGTAATGTACTTCCCGCCCACCGCACCGCCGACTACTTGGTATTACCCAACCCGCTTTCTCTACCAAGTTTGTTCACTATATTGCGCAGTCGCTGGGATGAATGGTTGGAGAAAGCTGACGGTGCATGCTAACGGATGGAAAGATGAAAAAGGACACTGAAAGGCAGCCAGACAACGATTTTTCATTGTTGGTCGACACCATTTTTTACAGTCTATGGTCGACACCAGCCAAAAAGAGGAAAAATCCTGACCAAACGGAGGTGCGTTTCTCAAAGTGTGAGGCGCGGGCGCGTGCGCGGCCCACTGCTGGGGGGGAATAGAGACATGACAAATGGGGCGCGACAAACAGGTTTTGTGCCCATCTTTTTAATTCCTTTATTTATTGACCATACACTCAAAACAAAACAAAGACACATTTAAATGTAAGCCTTGCTGAACCTTTTTACACGTAAGTTTAAAAGTAGTAGCTAGGCTATCACTTTATGGTTCCCATGGAGACGCGTCATTCATTGCTTGTCACACCGCAGCCACAATAGCGCTGAATGAATGACTGATGATCTGCTTTTATTTCTTTTTATTCAAAATTTCACAAATTTGTTAGCTATAGCAGGATATATCTGATATTCCGATTGTCAAATATGTGCAAGTGGATGTGTTTTGTTGTTTAAACACCTTTATAACGATCGCGTTAGTTGTATGCGCAACGTATTTTAGGTAAGTTATCTTAAAATACCTAAAAACAAAAATACGTAAATTATTAGGAATTTACCACCTCCGGCTCAATTTGAGATTATTATCATTATTTTTATTTTTTTATAATTTTTTTGTTCTTTTTGCAGTTTGCAAAGTGACAAAATGAATCAAAGCACAACTAGTCCACACTCTCCCAGTTTCTGAATTTGATGTTATCAGAGGCTAAATGCAAACACAATTTTTTTTTATCTACTTTTGAGTCTTATTTCATGCAAAGTGATAATATAATTGCACTTTCATTTTCTCTCTTTGAAAGTTTTTAATGCTGTTATTTGATGTTAAGTTTTTAAAATGTGATGTTAATAAAATACATTTTAACAGATAAACTTAAAGATTTTGTTAGTGGATGGTGAGTTTTGGTGATGCCCACCAATATGTGAAATCTGTTCAGAATAAAGGTGCAAGCTGCACTCCAGTGTGCCACCCTATATTGTAATATTGAGAGTTGAATTGTGCATAATACATTTGCTGCATGTAGGTGCCAATACAGTGATGCAATTGATTAATCTTTAAGTTTTTTTTTTTTTTTAGTTTTTTTTTATAAGATATTGAACACACAAAAAATCAATTAATTGGAAGCTGCCACTGCTGGCTAGTGCTTAAACACTGTGTCATTATGGCATAAATAGTCAAGTGAACAACTGCATTTACGTTAAGTAGCCTAAATCAGTAAAAGTATCACAATGTATTTCTAAAACAGGAACGGCAAATTACCTTTTACACAAGAAAATTATTCAATAAATAAATTAATAAATATGCAGCGAGTTTAACCCCCCCAATGGTAGACCCAAAGTTACGCCCTTGGTGTGTGTGTGTGTGTGTGTGTGTGTGTGTGCAGGGCCGGCGATTGCTATAGGCGAACTAGGCGGTTGCCTAGGGCGACAAATGTGTTGGGGGCGCGGACGCACTCTAGTGTCTCCCTATCTACTTCCCATATTAATCATAAAATTAGAACGAAACGCGAAATAAAACATGTTTATTAAACATGATCAAAGGGCAAAGGGCGCCCCCTCAACCACACGTTTAATTACTTTTCAACCTGATTATTAGATTGAATTTATGATTTTTGTCTACCATTTCTGGATTGGCGGGGGGCGGGAGGGTTGCGTTACGTTACGTTAGGGAAGTGCTCAGCTGCTGGCGCGTTGATCGAAAATGAAGCGGTCTAAACCTCTGGTGCACAGGGACGAAAACGGAGAAAGGAAGAAGATAAAAAATAAAGCTCAGTATAGAGTAAGTCTTCTCATCTTAGCTATTAAGGTGTCCAATGAAATAAATTTACTTAGTATTGCCTACATCACCTAATATTGGACGTTTCATTGCTGTCACTAAGCTATAGTTTGCTAGTTACTTTGAAGGTGAAACAACTGTTAATATTTTATTATTTGAGATAGAACTAAAAGAACTGAAATATTTTAATTTTGTAGTGGTAGGCTACATACATTATCCATAATAGCACATTTGTTTGTAGAAGGTATAGTTAAACCAGTTTAATGGTCATAATTTGCTTAAATTAATCCAATTTGGTAAATATCCTTGAACATTCTTTGTAGAATTTGTGTATAAACAATTTACAGTTGATTCTTCAAGTCATAATTTGCTTGTTGAAGTGTTGGAGTGACTATTAGAGCATTTTTGTTTGTTCATCAATGAACATTCTTTGTAGCATTTTTGTATGTGCAATTTATTAGAGTGTATCATTTAAGTAATATTTTGCTTGTTGAAGTGTTGGATTGACTACAGGTGAAACTCGAAAAATTAGAATATCGTGCAAAAGTTCATTTATTTCAATTATTCAACTTATAAGGTGAAACTAATATATTATATAGACTCATTACATGCAAAGTGAGATATTTCAAGACTTTGTTATGGCTTACAGCTTATGACATATCAATTCATATCAATTCTAATTTTCTGTGATTTTGAATTTGGGATTTTCATAAGCTGTAAGCCATAATCATCAAAATTATAACAAATAAAGGCTTGACACTTATCAATTTTCTTATTTCTTATTTTCTTATAAAGAGCGGGGGGGGGGGCGCAAAAACTCAATCTTGCCTAGGGCAACCAAAGGGCTAGAGCCGGCCCTGTGTGTGTGTGTGTGTGTGTGTGTGTCGGCGGCTCTGTCGACAACGGCCCAAACGCTTCAATCATGTACCGAGCACTGGAAAAGTAAAGTCCACTCAAATAACGTGAAATTCTGTTTGCTGAGCTGGTATAGCCATGCTGGGCAGCAATGGTAAAATTACCTGCTCTGACTACATGCTCTGGTAATAATAGCTTTGTAGGACTATATTTTATTTTGATAATTAGTTAAAAAAAAAAAATAATAATCTGTTAAATTGATTATGTTGATTGATTATTGAAAAAAAAAATATTGATATTGATGTTTAATATAGGGCTATTTTCTGTTCCTTTTTTCCCCTGTGTTGTTTAATTAGGTGATTCTGAGTTAAAAGGAATAGTTCACTTTAAAATTAAAATTCTGTCATCACTCACCCTCATGTTGTTTTAAACCTGTATGAATTTCTTTCTTCTGCTGAACACAAAGGAAGATATTTAGAAGAATGTCAGTAATCAGACAGTTTCTGGGTCCCATTGTCTTCCATAGTAGGACAAATATATACTATGGAAGTCAATGGTACCAGAAACTGTCTGGTTACTGACATTCTTCTAAATATCTTCCTTTGTGTTCAGCAGAAGAAAGAAATTCATACAGGTTTAAAACAACATGAGGGTGAGTGATGACAGAATTTTAATTTTAAGGTGAACTATTCCTTTAAATATTGATGATTACAAGCTTGGGGGAAACGCAATTAATTGCAATTAATTACAGAAATTGTGCAATTAATTAGTTAATTTTTTTTAATCGATTCCCAGCCCTAAACATAACACAACATATAACATAACACATTACATAACACATAATATATAACATATAACATAACACATAACATAACACATAACACAACATATAACATATAACATAACACATAACATAACACATAACATATAAAATATAACATAACACATAACACATAACATATAACATATAACACATAACACATAACATAACATATAACACAACACATTATTGCCCAGAATCACTGGACTGAGATTGTGTACTACACATGTTCTTTTACACATGGAACAGAATGTGTAACGTTGCTCTTCTGCTGTTACAGATGCACACACACACCTGAAGAGGAGCCGCAGAGGTCTTACTGACACACTAACGTCAATGCAAGGCAGGTTAACTACTACTCAGCTATTGCAGGTTGGTAAGGTTATTCAGTTCTGTTAGATTATTTTTGATTATATGTGCATATGTATTATATAATCAGTTGTATCATTTTAGCCAGGTCTGTTTCATGAAAGCAGGCTGAAAAAATAAATGGGTAAAAAAATAAAGGAAAATACATTTCGGTATAAGGGTATGAAAAAGCTAAAAGAAAGATTTTATTGTAGAAATGCACAAGGCACATGTGAGCTTTCTTGAAATGGCCCAATACACAGGATGTCGAATGTCTTTTGTGAAAGTGCAAAGCAGTTAATAACAAAACAGATTTAGTATTTTTTATAAGAGACTGGACCATAACCAAACAATGTGTGCATGAGTTGGATGTAGAATGAAGGCCCATTCTACCCACATCTTTACAAGAACTGATGTATGAAGTAAATTACAATCTCAACAACAGTTTATGAACTCTGAACCCTTTCTGTCAATCTTGCAGAGAGCCGAAGAAATGTTAAAGGTTTTGGAGACGACAACGGAAGAACTGTCAAAGGAAGATAGGGTGATGTATACATTACATTACATTATTAATATATATTATTGCATATAGCATTTTAAAATCAGGCTTGAAAATATATTTGTTCTGTTGGCCTGTACGATTTTAATAGCATTTTTTTTATGCATGGCAAATCAATATTTTTCTCTAAAGATTACGTTTCATTGTTGTTGTTGTTGTTTTACAAAAAAATATATATATATATATATTTAGTAGGCTTTTAATTTGCCATATCTTCATTAACAAGATAACTTTACCACATTCAGATCAGCAGAATTAGAAAAACAAGCTTCTATTATTTTTGTCTTACTCTGATTCACTATGGCAAGCCGATTATAAGAGTTTATAATTTAGACATGTCAGGATGGTTTCGGTGGCAAATTGCGTACATTCTTCACTCGTCATCTCGTATGTGTATGTGTGTGTGTGTGTGTGTGTGTGTGTGTGTGTGTGTGTGTGTGTGTGTGTGTGTGTGTGTGTGTGTGTGTGTGTGTGTGTGTGTCTGGTGTGGGAGTGGCAGAGGTTAGTTGAGTGTGTGTGTTTGTGTGTGTGTGTGTGTGTGTGTGTGTACCTACTTAACTTTACTTTACTTTCTTTACTTTAACATTTTATTGAAAGAGTAAATTATGCATAATTACATGCAATTAACCCTCAACCAAGACCTAATCCCTAAACCCTATAGTATGTACATGTTGTTAATTATTATTACTTAGTACTTAAATTTATAATTATACTGTAACAATGACACCTTAAAATAAAGTGTAACCTAATATTCATCCGCAGTCATGCAGAGCCAAAGCACAACCAAAACAATGTTTTTCTGCAAAAAGCATGCAGTAAATGCATAGTGTAGGCTACCTTTAATATCAAAAGTCTGCCGTGCTTTAATACATGTACATAATCAACAAAAGTAAAATGACAACCCAGCATTGGCCCAATAGGCCAAGGAACAGTTCATTTATCTGTCCTGAACCTCTTTCACACTGATCCTGTGCCAACATAACATCTTATAACAATAATAATGCCTCGTATAATATTCTCATTGCTTCAAAATCTGTAATCCATATATTCCGTTTGTTTTCAGCATAGCACATTGATGCATGAATGTAAATTAAATTCTTTTACATCTTAATCGGATAGGTCAAATACCTGAAAAACATATATGATCACCTTCAAGAATCCGACGTAACGGAGGGCGTCCAGCTTGAAGAAATCGTCAACAGCACTGCAGCCATGGTTTTGTACTCGCAAGAGTGCGAACCTGAGAACATGGAGGATGTAAGTCGAGTTATCAATGGATCAAATGATTCGGAGGCTGATTGGGAAAGATGAATGCTTTACATTGTTTTAGCTGTTGATCTGTGGATATTTCTATTGTTCATCAAACAGCTTGAGGAGCTTATTACTCTCGCCGGCCTCATTTACGAGAAGGCTCTCGCCAGCAGCGGGGACCTTGTCAAGGAACTTCCAACAGGCACCATTTATGTCGCCAGGTCATTATAAGTTGATTGATTACTGGTTTATGTTATCATATGCAATGGCTCACCAGCTGTGTCTCGATAGGCATGATTCAAAAGCCCTGGGTGGAAAGTTATTCGGCTCAAAGGATGGAGGATATTGCAAACTTCCAAATCTTTCTTCAATGACAAGCCAACTGCCCTCTGGGAATGTCAGTGTCCAGGTGTGTATTTTTAAGCGTAACTCATAAAACCAGCTACATATTTTTATTTTTACAGTGTACATTTTCAGAAGTAGTCAACCTAGATACTAGGGGTGTACAATATCGCAATACAAAAATGCAAGAATATGTATCGTGGATAGATCACCCAAAATAAAAATTACTGTGAGAAACAATTCAAGTTTTCAGAGTTTTAGTGCCAGTACTACATTAAACTACTATGTTGAATATAATGTATAATAATGCAATGGGGGAATATTTGTGTAAAAAGTGGCCTACATTATTTTAAATATAGCCTATCTATGAAAGATTGCAAGCATATTCGTCAACAATAATTCTGCATTTTCAGCTTCAGAATCATGAATATTGTTATTCTGGTGGCACTACTGTCCTAGTCTAGCGTAGCCAGAGCTTCAGACTTACGGCAGAAGTTCGAGAGCTTTCTTTGGTCAAGGACCGCCCAAGACACGTTTGACTGACATGTAACGCAACCAATCACAGTTCGTTTTGTTCCGCCTCATGTTTATGGGCGTGACAATATAATGTCGATATCCCTACAATAACAGACCGGCGTGCATCTAATAAATTATTCATTCAAGAACGTTGTGCAAGTTTACTGCAACAGTGGAGCCGCGAACTACACATACTTTTGAAAATCCCGCGTTTAGTTGATCCTGGTAAGCGCTCATTGTCACAGTTGTAAACATGACGGCCTTCTTCTTCCACGAGGGGTTTTTGCGTCACGGCATTTGTTTTCAGGCGGACTGATAAAGAACGCGACACACGTGTCCCGGACATCTTGTAGAATTCAACCAATCAGATCGCGACTTCGAAAATCCTGAAGTGTTTCCAGAAAAATGTGCATCAGACGTTCAGCCAACGGTCCATGGGAGTGACATATGAGGCTGAGGCTACTACTGTCCTGTGTTGATTTTTCAGCACCAAATCCATGCTTATTCTTTTACACCAACAATGTAATTCCAAATTTAGCATTTTAGTATCACAATAATATCATATTGTGAGTAGGCCTATAATATTGTTCAGTATCATGATATGTTTCGAATCATGACATGAGGGTATTGTTACACCCATACTTAGATACTAAATTAATCCCATTTGATTTACTTTCTTAATATGGTATGTTTCTGGCCTTGTTGTTCAGTTTTCATAATTCCACCTCTAAAATCACTCTTCTTTTTGGCTGTCCTCTTCGAGCAGTCTTATTGTTGTTAACCCAGTTACAATCATGACTAACAACATTTTTTAAAAACTTTATTCTTACAGCTTTTCCAATTTAAAGAGAATCCAGTGGAAATGAAGTCCAACGAAAGCATCACTGGAGCAACTTGCAGCTTTTCTTTGAAACAGGGAAACTCTTCAATCAAATTCACAAATCTCACAGAGAACATTGAGGTAAAAATAAATAACTGAACTCATCTGATCAGTATGGAAGCTTGTTTCCGCCACAGAATAAAACATTTTAAAAGATAATTGCGACTTTATTTCTCAGAATTGCGAGATATAAAGTCAGAATTGCGTGAAATAAAGTCGCAATTGCGAGATATAAAGTCAGAATTGCGAGATATAAAGTCAGAATTGCGTTTTATTAAGTCAGAATTCAGACTTTTTTTCTCGCAATTGCGACTTTATATCTCGCAATTCTGACTTTATATCTCCCAATTGCGACTATTTCTCAGAATTGCGACTTTATATCTCGCAATTGCGACTTTATTTCTCAGAATTGTGACTTTATATCTCATAATTGCGACTTTATTTCTCAGAATTGTGACTTTATATCTCGCAATTGCGACTTTATATCTCGCAATTCAGACTTCATATCTCGCAATTCTGAGAAAAAAAGTCACAATTCTGACTTGATATATCGTAATTGTGAGAAAAAAAGTCGGAATTGTGAGATAAAAAGTTGCAATTATTATTATTTATTTATTATTCAGTGGCGGAAACAAGCTTCCATACTTATTAGAGAACCATAGTGAGCTCACATCATCAATTTGATGTATGTGAATATTGAACACAGAAGCATTTGACTTGCTGAAGTTTGTAGGGCGTTATTTTCTGTCAAGCTGCCTTGCAACAAGTATTGTGAAAAGTGCTGTAATTTTTTTAAATAAAATAATTTAATTTAGTTTAACTCTTTCCCGCCAGCATAAAAAAAAAAAAAAAAAGTTGCCAGCCACCACCAGCGTTTTTGATCATTTTCACAAAAGTTTCACGGCCCCCAGAATATTTGGTTGTATGAATATCTGAACATCAAAAGAAAGAACTGCTTTTAAACAAAAACGCCGTTTTATTCTAGCTTTATGCATTATTTCTTATCAACACTTGAATTTGGGGAAGTTTCATTAAAAAAAAAGCAACATTTTATGCAAAAAGCTGAGAAAATCATGTTTTTGTCAAAGACAACATCCAGATGATCAAAACACAGATGGAGTCGATCGAGTCCATCAACAAACCCAAAGCTCCTGTAGATCGTCCTGGGTTGACATTTCATTCAGTAACATCAGGCAGTTTTGATTTACATGCTGTTTAATGTTGATGATAGCGTTATTTTACATATGCATATGATTACATATGCTATTTACTATGCTATCGCTCTTTCAGAAGATGTGTAATAGCGCCCCCTACCATCTAACAGTGAAAACACGAAAAGAAAATCTGTGTTTTACGGGAAAGAGTTCATTGGAAGTAAAATAAGCAGTTACTGATACGTCTCTCTGTACAGATATATCTGCCTCGGCCTGAAGCGCCCCAGCCCGAAGTTGTGGATATAATCTGGAAACAAGGGTTCGCTGTCACCTCAACGTTCAACATCTCAGACGTAAACGTGACCGTAGTTGTTACAGCAAAACCAAACCAAAACATAACTCTCAGTTTTACCCTGTACCCGCCCGATGAGGCAAACACCACCTCTTTGAATCAAAGCACTATCGTGACCTACAAAGGTAAAGTTTGGGAAATGCATATATAAAATGAATAGTATTAAATGTACTAGATAGATAAAGACTTAATCATTCAATTCTTATATTTACACAATTCAGTCTTATTTTGTGCAATAGATGGTTATCGCTGGCTGATCACCCCGGATATGACAAAGCGAGTCGATGGGACCTGGAAGGTGACGGTATTACCAAATGATTACACCTCAAGTGAGACGGTGACCTTCCAAATCTCCGTTTTTGTAACCAAGTGCCTGTTTTGGGACCAGGATCTTGGAGACTGGAGTCGAGAGGGCTGCATGGTAAGACTTCATAATGACTTATCAGTTAGTAATATACACTGTCTTTTCATAACATTTATGATCTGATGTCTTTCCGAAGGTTGGTCCCAATACAATGCCGAACCTAACTCACTGCTTGTGCAACCACACAACGTTCTTCGGGAGCTCCTTCTTTGTGATGCCCAACCAGGTTGATCTCTCCCAGACAGCAGCTTTGTTTTCCACAATAGATCAGAACTATATAGTGGCGGTTTTACTCGGCTGCTTCTTCGCCCTTTACCTCGTGGGTGTAATGTGGGCCTGGTACGCCGACCGCAAAGCTCTGAGAACGGTACAGTATACTCACGCTTAATTGTCTTCTTCACACACTGGTTTGGCTTGTTGAGGATAGAGGCTCTAGCTACGGTTTTCATCTAGTGGATGATAAAACATCTAAGTCCCATAAACTAACATTCAAGGACAGACCATATTTAGACATCAGAATTGCGAGATACAGACTCCCACTTACGACTTTTTTTTTCTTTTTGCAGTTGCGTGTTTCTCACAATTCAGACTTTTTCTCGCAATTCCAAGTTTATAACTCGCAATTCTGATCTTTCCTCGCAATTTAGAGTATATAACTCGCATTTCTAACTTTTTTCCCCGGAATTCCCGACTTTTTTTTTTTTTTTTGCAGTTGCGAGTTTCTCACAATTCAGACTTTTTCTCGCAATTCCAAGTTTATAACTCGCAATTCTGATCTTTCCTCGCAATTTAGAGTATATAACTCGCATTTCTAACTTTTTTCCCCGGAATTCCCGACTTTTTTTTTTTTTTTTGCAGTTGCGAGTTTCTCACAATTCAGACTTTTTCTCGCAATTCCAAGTTTATAACTCACAATTCTGACTTTTCCTCACAATTATGAGTTTATATCTCACAGTTCTGACTTTTTTTCCCTTGCAAGTCCAAGTTTATAACTCGCAATTCTAAAAAAAATCCTTGCAATCCAAGTTTATAACTCGCAATTCTGACTTATTTTTGCAGTTGCGAGTTTCTCACAATTCAGACTTTTTCTCGCAATTCGAAGTTTATAACTCACAATTCTGAACTTTCCTCGCAATTTAGAGTTTATAACACGCATTTCTGACTTTTTTTCCCCGGAATTCCCGACTTTTTTTTTTTTTGCAGTTGCGAGTTTCTCACAATTCAGACTTTTTCTCGCAATTCCAAGTTTATAACTCACAATTCTGAACTTTCCTCGCAATTTAGAGTTTATAACTCACAATTCTGACTTTTCTTCGCAATTCCGAGTTTATATCTCACAATTCTGACTTTTTTTCCCCTTGCAAAGTTTATAACTCGCAATTCTGACTTTTTTTTTTTGCAATTGAGAATGTAAATCCCATAATTATTACTTTTCTCACAATTAACTTGCAAGTTTGTTTTCTTGCAACTACAAATTTAAATGTTTATAGTTGTACATACTACGTACTTTATTGTTACTCTTCTTATATTGGATTTACTAAGAATGTCTCATAAAACAGAATTTTAACCCTAAAAATGGCAAGACCATAAAGAGACATCAGAAAATTGATTAATTGCTATTTTCCATTTTATTAGGACACAATAAATACAATTATTTTATGGCATATACATGCATTTCATTGCAAATCAATGATAATTGAGAGATGGAAAATGTTCCCCAAAAGCCTGACTTGTCATATTTGACATTTACATTAACATGAAAATAATTTAAAAAATAAATTTTAATTTGAAACATTAAAAAATAATGCATGAATAATCAAGCAAACCCAAGTTGCTTCAGTCCGGTAAATGTTTATCTTTATTTTTATCATTAAAGATTTCTGAGCAAAAAAGATTTTACTTGATAAAAAAGTATGAACTGTCAATCAGAGGACAGAAGGCATGAAGTAGATTGTGTACAACAGGCTTTTCAGAAAAGTTTTGGTCATATTCATAATTTATAGGCCCTAGAAATTTGCATATTAAATAGGATACAGTAGGCTAATATAGAATAGAATAGAATCGGGCATTTATATAGCGCTTTCATATGTACTACTGTACACCCAAAGCGCTTTACAATCATATCAGGGGTCTCTCCTCAACCACCACCAGTGTGCAGCATCCACTTGGATGATGCGACGGCAACCACAGTACAACGGCGCCAGTGCGCTCACCACACACCAGCTATAGGTGGAGAGAGGAGAGAGAGTGATAGAGCCAATTCAATGTAAGGGGATTATTAGGAGGCCTTGATTGGTAAGGGCCAACGGGTGGAATGTGGCCAGGACACCGGGGTTGCACCCCTACTCTTTACGAGAAATGCCATGGGATTTTTAATGACCACAGAGAGTCAGGACCTCGGTTTAACGTCTCATCCGAAGGACGGTGCTCTTTGACAGTATAGTGTCCCCGTCACTACACTGGGGCGTTAGGACCCACACAGACCACAGGGTGAGCACCCCCTGCTGGCCTCACTAACACCTCTTCCAGCAGCAACCTGGTTTTTCTCAGGAGGTCTCCCATCCAGGTACTAACCAGGCTCAGCCCTGCTTAGCTTCAGTGGGCAACCAGTTTTGCAAAAAAGATTTTATAAAAAAGCATTATATAATATATTCATAAAAAAGCATTACACTTATTGTTCAACAGAATTTTACAAAGATTGTTTAAGTTATGAGAGAATAAATGTTTAAATTTTTTTATTAAAATGTTGCAAAACAATTAATTTAAACAATTAACTACACCACAAATGTGCAAGGTATCACAGACATTTACAGACAGATTATGAAAAATGTCAAAATTTAATTAATAAAATTTCAATATAAACGAAATAAGCTAACACTTAAAAACAACATTTTAAACATGTACGTCCCATAAATATGTGAAATATTAAACTTTTATCTGAAAGTGAGTAGATTTCCCACTATACAGGTGCTCATGTTCGGCTCATTATTTAAACAAAGAATGTATGAACGAAGTCACCAGATCTAAATATTCACAACAAACACCCTTTCAACATGAAACCTACAAGAAATGAGACCTACATTTGTCCTGCGTCGCCTATTTTAGGGTTAATGTTGTAGAAATCAGCCGATCCCACTGTATTCATTGATACACCATGGAGGATTCTTGTAACATACGTCTGAAACGTGGTTAAATGTCTGTGTCCACAGCGTAAGATGACTCTTTTGGAGGACAATCATCCGTGTGCCCAATACAACTACATTTTATATGTGCAGACAGGCCACAGAAGAGGGGCTGGCACCACTGCTAAGGTGATATTATTATTTATTATTTCTTTATTTTTGCAGTGATCATCATTGGTACGTTTAGAAGGCGCATTACTGAAGTCTTTCTTTTGCCAGGTAATGGTGAGCCTCCAGTTCAGCGAAGGACAGAGTGAATCTTACCACTTGTCTGACCCTGAGAAGCCCGTGTTTGAGAGAGGAGGTGTGGATGTGTTTCTGCTCAGTTTACCCTTCTCTCTTGGAGAACCGCAGAGCATTGAGATATCGCATGACAACTCGGGGAGAAGCCCTGATTGGTAGGTGTCTGTATGTCCTGGCTTTTTGCATGGGTTTTCTTATGTTTGCATAGCAAGGCGGAAACAGAGTACACTTTAAAATTAGCTGAGTATTTTGTGTGGCTTAGTATTCCTTTTGTATTTCATTTAATCTTAAAGGTCCCACTTCATATCAGGTGTCTTTAACTATTTTGTCCATACGTAAAGTAAAATATTTATTGTTTGTGCCATGTATTTATTATGGAAGCTTGTTTCCGCCACAGAATAAAAAATAAAAAAGGTAATTGCTACTTTTTATCTCGCAATTCTGACTTTATATTTCACAATTCTGACTTTATAACACGCAATTGCAACTATATCATGCGATTCTGACTTTATATCTCGCAATTCTGACTTTATATCTCACAATTCTGACTTTATATCTCACAATTCTGACTTTATATCTCACAATTCTTACTTTATATCTCACAATTCTGACTTTATATCTCGCAATTCTCATTTTATATCACACAATTCTGACTTTATATCTCACAATTCTGACTTTATTTCTCACAATTCTGACTTTATAACTCGCAATTGTGAGAAATAAAGTCAATTGTGAGATAAAAAGTCGCAATTATCCTTTAAAATGTTTTATTCTGTGGTGGAAACAAGCTTCCATACTTTACTGTATTGATGTTGTACTGCAATAGGGGATACGGGTGAGGTTAGGACAGGTTTAGTGGTATGGGTAGGTTTAAGGGTGGGTTAAATGCGAATAATTACAGCTGTAATTACATGTACATATTTTTTTAAAATATAAGTACAGTGTAAAAACATGTATGCACACAATAAGTGCATCGTATCAAATGAGTAATTTAAATGTGAGTACGTACATTGTAGTTAAAGACACTTAATATACAGTGGGTCCAAAATAAATAACTCTATAATGAATAAATGCATTTATAAAATCACGCTTAGGGAAAAGTTTTGTACTCTCAGCTATAAGAGTGTTGAAATCACAGAATGTATGATTTTTTTTTTTTTTGTGTGCAATATGTCTATTTATATGTACAAAAATATGTGTATTCTGTGTAGTATGTGCATATTATGCGTGTTGAATGTTGCTCCTGGGACAGTCTGTGAAAATACATTTCCTCTATCGAGGACAATGAATCTGATATCTAAGAATATGCTTTTCCAAACATTTATCATAAATGTTGAACTCTTTTGAAGCTGCAATGATGAGTGATGGGTGAGAGAAATATGCCTATGAATGAACTGGGTTGCATACGTCTAAAGCATCAGAATGTTCTCCGTCAGGTACTTGGATAAAGTGCAGATGCAGGATTTACAGACACTGGAGGTCTCACACTTTCTGTGCTCCTCCTGGCTCAGAGGCGAAACGTGCAAGAGGACCTTCAACTCAGCCAAGTTTAATGAAATCGCAAGCTTTGGGTAAAAACACTGTTTACTCCTGGGATTAAGATGCGTTTTGGTCGATCGGATCACAAGTAGACGAGGGAGACACATTCCCGTTTACACCTGGTGTTTTAATCCGTCTCTTTTGTCCACTTCCAGCCACTTTTGTCTTGATTTCTTCGAGGGAAGGGTCTATGAATCGGGTAAATGTGTGTTTTTTCAGATCTTTTGAGCTAATGGACAGAATAAGCTCATTTTACAATTTACATATAAATGCGCACAGAAATGATGGAAAAACACACAGAGATCATCAGCTTTTGTTTCTGCTCTGACACACACAAGATCAGCCGAACGCTGTGAGTGTGTGTTAGAAATCAGGAATGGTGAGAGGGAATGGTCTATTGGAGGGTAAATGTGTGTGTTTTTTCAGATCTTTCGAGCTAATGTGTGTTAGAATCAGGAATGGTGAAAGAACATTGTGTTTGGCACGTTTTTCATCTTCAAACCAAACTTGGGTCTAGTTTAAATGCCGTCTGGCTAGAGCTCTTCCCATAATGTTCCCGCATTAGATCAGTAGACGGAGAGAAGACGGTCTTTAGTGGCTGTTTGAACACATTCAATCACATGAGCGTTTACACTACGAAAGCAATCCTAATGTGTTTTCCACTTACTCTGGAAGTGGTCGAAAGTGGACAAATTCAAAACTTTTCAGACCCCGTTTACACCTGTATTTAGCGTCGTCCACTTGTGATCCGATCGACCAAAACTCATCTTAATACCAAAAACTATACGTTTAATTATTAAACTTATACCTGCACTACCAGTCAAAAGTTTGGATACAAGTACTCATTCTTTAACAGTGTTGGGTTTATGTAATCAGATTACTTTTTTCAAGTAACTAGTAAAGTAATGCATTACTTTTAAATTTACAATAAAATATGTCAATTATAATTACAATTTTAACTTTGCAACTACAGGTCAACTAACTAAGTATTAGTAGACTGTTAGGGTTCGGGTTAGTAGAATAAGTCGACATGTAGATGGAAAGTTACTTACAGTCAGTCGAATGTCTGTTGAGGAGGATCAAAATACTATACTAATACTATAATGAATGCTAGTTGACATGCTAGTTGACAAAGTTTCTTGTAGTTAGTAGAATGTATAAAGTGGACCATCGAAATTAAAGGATTAGTTCACTTTCAAAACATTTTTTGCTGATAATTTACTCACCCCGATGTCATCCAAGATATCCATGTCTTTCTTTCTTCAGTCGAAAAGAAATTAATATTTTTGAGCAAAACATTCCAGGATTTTTCTACGACCTCATTTTCTAAAAACAAAAAAAAACCTTTCCAGTGTGATGACGTAATACGTGGCACATCTCAGAGATGGTACAAGATGGGCATTTGTGGTTAAAAAGTATATATATTTTTTAAATGACCGATCGTTTCGCTGGATGATACTCTTATTTCTCGACTGGGATCGTGTCGAGACGTTGAAGCTGCACTGAGACGGACATTTGAACCTTCTTTGAACATTGGTATAGTTGGTTGCCATTGAAGTCCATTCTGTGTAGACAAATCCTGGAATGTTTTCCTCAAAAACCTTCATTTCTTTTCGACTGAAGAAAGAAAGACATGGATATCTTGGATGACATCGAGGTGAGTAAATAATCAGCAAAACATTTTTTTGAAAGTGAACTAATGCTTTAAGTGTAACCAATATCAGCACTATATTCAGCACAACAAGCCTTTAAGACACCGATAATCAACCAGACTTTAGAGTGGTAGTGCACATATTAAAATATTTTGGATACATGTTACCTTCCTAACTAAACCACCCCATCCCAGGAATATCTTCCAGACCCGGACATCTTCTGGCTTCCGGGACGAGCACATCTGGGTGTCGATCGTGGACCCGCCCCGGCGCAGTCCCTTCACACGCGTGCAGAGAGTCTCGTGCTGCATGTCTCTGCTGCTCTGCACCATGGCCATCAACATCATGTTCTGGAACATTCCCACTGACGAAGAGTCTCCTGTCATTCTAAAGATAGGTCAGAAAACCTCCCAGCTGCGTGTTTCATTTGCTGAGATTATGTAACGCTCAAATGTGACGTCTCACTCTCAACAGCACTCTGGTATTTTCATGCAACTCATCGTGTTTGAGAGAGTCATGCTTTTGAGGGAGCAAGTTCTGTTCAGTTGCTTATTAATTTATGTTCATCATGACACATATATATTTTATAATATACAATCTCTCTCTCTCTCTCTTTCTCTCTCTCTCTCTCTCTCTCACACACACACTCTCTCTTTCTCTATATATATATATATAAAGATAATTTTAATAATTTTAAGACATTTCATGATTTAAGACATCAGATAGACATTACAAAAAGTAGATTTAGAAAAAGAATATTTGATTTGATTCTACATAGAATTTAGGCTTCAACAACCATTAATTAATTGATTGCATGCGTTACATGCTAATTTTGACTTTTTTTGAAATTTTTATTTTTATTTTTATTTTTTTCAATTCAACTTTATTCCAGACTCATGGTCCAATATAGATACAAGACACACACACACACCAAATAGAAAGAAACAACAAGGCATTTTAAAAAGACAGCTGTACCAGTGCCTCCACAGCTTGGACTGATAGCGGACTGCACTACCGTAAATCTAATATTTATTAGTGACATAATCATTTCATTCTCAGATTTATTTAACCTACAGATAAAGCTATACATTAACTTTCGCAAAGTTGCTTGTAGAGTGTTAATTCGAGCTGTGACGAACGTTTCCCTCGCACTAGTCCATCTTGGTCGCTTTAAAAGCACACAACAAGCATCATTGTGCAGCTTTTGCAGACTGGCTTTTTATAGTTAGTCCAAAGATGGGCCGTGTAAAGAGATGGACAATATGTCTGAAACACAGTCATCTTAACATTGTCTGTACAGTGTCCGAACTTCCGTGCGAGAGTATTAGCCTGGGCGTACAAAGTTCTACATTGTCTAAAAATGTCTTCATCATCAGACATCAGTCCTCTGTGAAGAAATGCCTAAGATACTTGATTTTCCTTGTGACCTCAAGCACAACATTTGACAGAAAGAAGTCTGGAAATTTCATAAACTTGTCTTCCTTGGTCCTACAGATCATGACCACACTCGTAGTTGCATTATACTTTATGTCATGTTCTAGACCATAACTGGGGACAAGATAGCTTTATTAGTAGACAATTTGCAAATTGCTTTGAAAACTTCAAGTGACAGAATTATATCTGTGCTGTCAACTTTACTCACAGTATAGGACTCACTGTAGTGTTGTCGCCAAAGTTCTAAGATATTATCAGTATCAGTATATATTTATTTATATTATTTTTACTGAAAATACACATCAGTACACAAAATATTTTCTTGAATTTTACAGGCTCTTTTCAGCTGACATGGCAGGAGTTCATGGTAGCCATAGAGAGCGGTCTTTTCATGTTCCCCATCAACATCCTCATCATTACTATCTTCAGACACATCAAACCTCGCATTCTCCTGAAGAAAGACAAGGCTGACTCCTCCAAGAAAACTAAAGGAGCTGCTGCTGTGTCTATGAACACCATCATGAAGGTACTTGTAGAAGTAGTTCTGAAGCAGAATAACGGCTCTATCGAATAACTCTCTCGAGTATGTATTGTAATTGTATGCATTATGTGTGAATGTTCTGTTCTTACTCTAAGGAAACAATAGGACTGTTAAATCATCTCAGCAAAAGCCCAAAAAACAATCTGGCTGCCAAAGAGATCCTGCCTGAAACAAGTGGTGATCTTTTCTGGGCCCTGAAGAAAGTGAATGGCGTCCTTCAGATTATGCAAGGTTCCTTGATCAGTACTACACATTTCATTTCTATGTGCTATATTTAGCATTATGTTAGTGTTCATGATACGTATTACTCAAATCGGTGTTATTTTAGTATAAAATACTGGCTTCAGTAGCAGGTGGAGGGTTTGGGGCGTGGCTACTGTAGCGGGTGGAGGGTTTGGGGCGTGGCTACTGTAGCGGGCGGAGGGTTTGGGGCGTGGCTTCTGTAGCAGGAGGCGGGTTTGGGCGCGTGGCTACTTTAGCGGGCGGAGGGTTTGGGGCGTGGCTACTGTAGCGGGCAGAGGTTTTGGGGCGTGGCTACAGTAGCAGGTGGAGAGATTGGGATGTGGCTTCAGTATCAGGCGGAGAGATTGGGGTGTGGCTACTGTGGCAGGCAGAGGGTTTGGGGTGTGGCTTCAGTATTAGGCGGAGAGATTGGGTTGTGGCTACTGTAGCACGCAGAGGGTTTGGGGTGTGCCTTCAGTATCAGGTGGAGAGATTGGGGTGTGGCTACTGTAGCAGGCAGAGGGTTTGGGGTGTGGCTTCAGTAGCAGACTGAGGGTTTGGGGCGTGGCTACTGTAGCAGGCGGAGGGTTTGGGGCGTGGCTACTGAAGCAGGAGGAGGGTTTGGGGCGTGGCTACAGTAGCAGGCAGCGGGTTTGGGGCGTGGCTTCAGTAGCAGGCTGAGGGTTTGGGGCGTGGCTACTGTAGCAGGTGGAGGGTTTGGGGCGTGGCTATTGAAGCAGGAGGAGAGTTTTGGGACGTGGCTACAGTAGCAGGCAGAGGGTTTGGGGTGTGGCTTCAATATCAGGCTGAGAGATTGGGGTGTGGCTACTGTAGCAGGCTGAGGGTTTTGGGCGTGGCTACTGTAGCAGGCGGAGGGTTTGGGGTGTGGCTACTGTAGCAAGCGGAGGGTTTGGGGGTGTGGCTACTGTAGCAGGCTGAGGGTTTGGGGCGTAGCTACTGTAGCAGGCTGAGGGTTTTGGGCGTGGCTACTGTAGTAGGCGGAGGGTTTGGGGCGTGGCTACTGTAGCAGGCGGAGGGTTTGGGGCGTGGCTACTGTAGCAGGTGGAGGGTTTGGGGCGTAGCTACTGTAGCAGGCTGAGGGTTTGGGGCGTGGCTACTGTAGCAAGCGGAGGGTTTGAGGCGTGGCTACTGTAGCAGGCTGAGGGTTTGGGGCGTGGCTACTGTAGCAGGCTGAGGGTTTTGGGCGTGGCTACTGTAGCAGGCGGAGGGTTTGGGGTGTGGCTACTGTAGCAGGCTGAGGGTTTGGGGCGTGGCTACTGTAGCAGGCTGAGGGTTTTGGGCGTGGCTACTGTAGCAGGCGGAGGGTTTGGGGTGTGGCTACTGTAGCAGGCTGAGGGTTTGGGGCGTGGCTACTGTAGCAGGTGGAGGGTTTGGGGTGTGGCTACTGTAGCAAGCGGAGGGTTTGGGGCGTGTCTACTGTAGCAGGCTGAGGGTTTGGGGTGTGGCTACTGTAGCAGGCAGAGGGTTTGGGGCGTGGCTACTGTAGCAGGCGGAGGGTTTGGGGTGTGGCTACTGTAGCAGGCTGAGGGTTTGGGGTGTGGCTACTGTAGCAGGCGGAGGGTTTGGGGTGTGGCTACTGTAGCAGGCAGAGGGTTTGGGGTGTGGCTACTGTAGCAAGCGGAGGGTTTGGGGCGTGGCTACTGTAGCAGGCTGAGGGTTTGGGGTGTGGCCACTGTAGCAGGTGGAGGGTTTGGGGCGTGGCTACTGTAGCAGGCTGAGGGTTTGGGGTGTGGCTACTGTAGCAGGCTGAGGGTTTGGGGCGTAGCTACTGTAGCAGGCTGAGGGTTTTGGGCGTGGCTACTGTAGCAGGCAGAGGGTTTGGGGTGTGGCTACTGTAGCAAGCGGAGGGTTTGGGGCGTAGCTACTGTAGTAGGCTGAGGGTTTGGGGTGTGGCTACTGTAGCAGGCTGAGGGTTTGGGGCGTAGCTACTGTAGCAGGCTGAGGGTTTTGGGCGTGGCTACTGTAGCAGGCTGAGGGTTTGGGGTGTGGCTACTGTAGCAGGCTGAGGGTTTGGGGCGTGGCTACTGTAGCAGGCGGAGGGTTTGGGGTGTGGCTACTGTAGCAGGCGGAGGGTTTGGGGCGTGGCTACTGTAGCAGGCTGAGGGTTTGGGGTGTGGCTACTGTAGCAGGCTGAGGGTTTGGGGTGTGGCTACTGTAGCAGGCGGAGGGTTTGGGGTGTGGCTACTGTAGCAGGCTGAGGGTTTGGGGCGTGGCTACTGTAGCAGGCGGAGGGTTTGGGGCGTGGCTACTGTAGCAGGCTGAGGGTTTGGGGCGTGGCTACTGTAGCAGGCGGAGGGTTTGGGGCGTGGCTATTGAAGCAGGAGGAGGGTTTTGGGACGTGGCTACAGTAGCAGGCAGAGGGTTTGGGGTGTGGCTTCAATATCAGGCTGAGAGATTGGGGTGTGGCTACTGTAGCAGGCTGAGGGTTTTGGGCATGGCTACTGTAGCAGGCGGAGGGTTTGGGGTGTGGCTACTGTAGCAAGCGGAGGGTTTGGGGGTGTGGCTACTGTAGCAGGCTGAGGGTTTGGGGCGTAGCTACTGTAGCAGGCTGAGGGTTTTGGGCGTGGCTACTGTAGCAGGCGGAGGGTTTGGGGCGTGGCTACTGTAGCAGGCGGAGGGTTTGGGGCGTGGCTACTGTAGCAGGTGGAGGGTTTGGGGCGTAGCTACTGTAGCAGGCAGAGGGTTTGGGGCGTGGCTACTGTAGCAGGCTGAGGGTTTGGGGCGTGGCTACTGTAGCAAGCGGAGGGTTTGGGGCGTGGCTACTGTAGCAGGCTGAGGGTTTGGGGCGTGGCTACTGTAGCAGGCTGAGGGTTTTGGGCGTGGCTACTGTAGCAGGCTGAGGGTTTGGGGTGTGGCTACTGTAGCAGGCTGAGGGTTTGGGGCGTAGCTACTGTAGCAGGCTGAGGGTTTTGGGCGTGGCTACTGTAGCAGGCAGAGGGTTTGGGGTGTGGCTACTGTAGCAAGCGGAGGGTTTGGGGCGTAGCTACTGTAGCAGGCTGAGGGTTTGGGGCGTAGCTACTGTAGCAGGCTGAGGGTTTTGGGCGTGGCTACTGTAGCAGGCTGAGGGTTTGGGGTGTGGCTACTGTAGCAGGCTGAGGGTTTGGGGTGTGGCCACTGTAGCAGGTGGAGGGTTTTGGGCGTGGCTACTGTAGCAGGCAGAGGGTTTGGGGTGTGGCTACTGTAGCAAGCGGAGGGTTTGGGGCGTAGCTACTGTAGCAGGCTGAGGGTTTGGGGCGTAGCTACTGTAGCAGGCTGAGGGTTTTGGGCGTGGCTACTGTAGCAGGCTGAGGGTTTGGGGTGTGGCTACTGTAGCAGGCTGAGGGTTTGGGGTGTGGCCACTGTAGCAGGTGGAGGGTTTTGGGCGTGGCTACTGTAGCAGGCAGAGGGTTTGGGGTGTGGCTACTGTAGCAAGCGGAGGGTTTGGGGCGTAGCTACTGTAGCAGGCTGAGGGTTTGGGGTGTGGCTACTGTAGCAGGCTGAGGGTTTGGGGCGTAGCTACTGTAGCAGGCTGAGGGTTTTGGGCGTGGCTACTGTAGAAGGCTGAGGGTTTGGGGTGTGGCTACTGTAGCAGGCTGAGGGTTTGGGGTGTGGCTACTGTAGCAGGCGGAGGGTTTGGGGTGTGGCTACTGTAGCAGGCGGAGGGTTTGGGGCGTGGCTACTGTAGCAGGCTGAGGGTTTGGGGTGTGGCTACTGTAGCAGGCTGAGGGTTTGGGGTGTGGCTACTGTAGCAGGCGGAGGGTTTGGGGTGTGGCTACTGTAGCAGGCTGAGGGTTTGGGGCGTAGCTACTGTAGCAGGTGGAGGGTTTGGGGCGTGGCTACTGTAGCAGGCTGAGGGTTTGGGGCGTGGCTACTGTAGCAGGCTGAGGGTTTGGGGTGTGGCTACTGTAGCAGGCGGAGGGTTTGGGGTGTGGCTACTGTAGCAGGCTGAGGGTTTGGGGTGTGGCTACTGTAGCAGGCGGAGGGTTTGGGGTGTGGCTACTGTAGCAGGCTGAGGGTTTGGGGTGTGGCTACTGTAGCAGGCGGAGGGTTTGGGGTGTGGCTACTGTAGCAGGCTGAGGGTTTGGGGCGTAGCTACTGTAGCAGGCGGAGGGTTTGGGGCGTGGCTACTGTAGCAGGCTGAGGGTTTGGGGTGTGGCTACTGTAGCAGGCGGAGGGTTTGGGGTGTGGCTACTGTAGCAGGCGGAGGGTTTGGGGTGTGGCTACTGTAGCAGGCTGAGGGTTTGGGGCGTAGCTACTGTAGCAGGCGGAGGGTTTGGGGCGTGGCTACTGTAGCAGGCTGAGGGTTTGGGGTGTGGCTACTGTAGCAGGCTGAGGGTTTGGGGTGTGGCTACTGTAGCAGGCTGAGGGTTTTGGGCGTGGCTACTGTAGCAGGCTGAGGGTTTTGGGCGTGGCTAATGTAGCAGGTGGAGGTTTTGGGGGGTGGCTTCAGTAGCGGGAGGAGGGTTTGAAGTAAAACTAAGTAGTTCTCATTAGAATTGTTTTTCAAATGTGCATGTTTTATATTATACAAGGACTCATCGTAGCTCTATTGTGTGTTCCCATTCAGTGGAAAGTGGTGACCCTCATTGGTCGTACTGCAGCCGCTTCGTGCTCTATTCGCTGAGCCACATTTCTAACCTGCTGGAGCACGTGGGAGAAAAGGGATTATTTCTTAATGAAGAGCTTCGGGAGGCTCGTGGAATGGTCAGTGATCTGCTGAAGAAAGCTGAAATAGCGTCTGTCCAGTTCACTCCCCAAAGGTCAGGGCTGTCTCCTCTGCAGCCTCTCCTATTGTAAATGTATTAAAAATTCAAGAAGTGCTGTTAAAAGCTACACTTTTGCTACCAAAAAAATTAAGTAATTGCGACTTTTCATCTCACAATTCTGACTTTTTTCGCGCAATTGCGTGTTATAAAGTCAGAATAGTGAGATATAAATTAGCAATTCTGAGGAAAAACTTATTTTTTTCCTTAGAATTGGACTTTATAACTTGCAATTGCGAGTTTATATCTCAATTCTGAGAAAAAAAAGTCAGAATTGTAAGTTAATTTTTTGGTTTTTGTGAATTTTTTTCCAGTCTACCATCTGTGCAAGTAGAGAAGAAGAAACAGGGTTGGTGGTTGCCTTGGTGGTTTCTTTTTATTGGCTGGTTCCTGCTTTTAACCATGAGTGGGTTTTCCACCTTCTTTACCCTGCTTTATGGCCTCAAGTACGGAAAGGAGTCATCCATACAGTGGGTGATCACTCTTTCATTATCGCTTGTCCAAAGCATCTTCATCTTGCAGCCCCTTAAGGTAAGAACCAGGATGATTCCTGGGGTCTTCTAAGGGAAAAATAATCTTGAGAAGCAGGAGACTTAAAGGAATAGCTCACCCAAAAATCTGCTATTCTTACACAAAAGAAACACAGAACAATGTTCATACGGCTGTTTTTTCAAGCTCCAAAAGGGACAAAAGAGCCAATATACTCACGGCGAAGTTCTTTTTCGTTCTTCGCTTAGGGGTAAAAAGTAGTTTGAAACACATGATCAGTGGTTTACTGTTAGCAAACATCCGGACGCGAAATATGTGCTGAACGCTATTCTATCAATAACTAAATAATCTCACAACAAAAAATGACAGCGGTGAGAAAACAGCCGTTAAGAAAGCATCTGATCATAGTGATATGGATATGTTTGCATCAGCTCTGCGATTCAGCTCTCCGGTAAAGTCACGTGACGTTTATTTAAACAGCATTTGATCCAGTAGATTGCTTTAGGCCTTGTGTCCACCAGAGCGTTTTTTTCCCCCGAGGCTTGTGCATTTTTCCAATTGTTTACAGTGGGATTTTTTTAAAATGGCAGCAGTGTGACGAGGCATGTGAAGAATGTTCAACTTTGGGTAAAACGCAGCGCTCATCACTGTCACTTTTTACCCAGCCATCCAATCACAGTGGAGGAGGGGCGGGACAAACCGAACAACCATCACATTGCGCTTGTACAACGATAACAAACGACAACAACAAGCATATCTCTTCATCCAAAACTAGAACCAGAGCAAGTACATTACACTGTGTCGACATCTTGTTTTATTCAGAAACAAACTATTTGCAAAATCAGATACTAGTAACAGTTCTGCGGATCTTCCGTATTATAGCACAAATAGCATCTTAACTAAAAAAATATAAAAACCCGTGCTACCGAAGCAAAAAAATAAAAAATTAAACATTAAAAATTAAACATTAATTAATTGTGTCCTTACAACAGTTTCTACTATAAAGCGTCTCTCCAGTGTGTTCATGTTTTTACTCGCGTCTGACCTCGACGGACTGAACAGAAGAAAATTTACAGAAGATTTACACCTCAAAGAAGGCGGAGCCTCAGAGCCACACCCACCTATTACATCATCAGTACGGACCAATGGTAGTTCAAAGGCGTTTACCAAGCTGATTCGAACTCCAAACAAATTTCATTTCTTTGAAATGACGTCACACCAGTTTGTTCTTCGATTTGACTTATATTATATAGTAGTAGTCTATGTAATTTGTGGGCTACACATTCCTCTCTATATTTTTTGAAAGTTGTAATTCATTGTAAATCTTCCTGTAAAGTAACTAGTAAATGAATAATACATTTTTTAATTACGAATGAATGTGAGTACTGAGAATGAGTAAATGTATTTATATATTATTTAGGTGAACTATTCCTTTAAGCAACCGTCTCTGTTTGCTCTCAAACTAATTTTATTTTGGATGTCTAGGAGAGACAATTGAGATTACTGTTCTCTTTCATAACTGTTATGGATGACAGGTGATATTTGTGGCGATCTTCTTTGCCATGATCCTGAGGCCAGTAGCTGTGGAGAACAACGAGGAGGTGGATCTGCTCCTGCAGGGTGAGAACATGCACACGAGACAACTAAACCTTTTCTGTGCCAATATCACAACAGCATTACCATATTAATATGAATGCCTTGTTGCGATTTTACAGAGCAAAAGGAAAAATGTGAGGAATACTCTGGGAGATCGATATCCTGATTATGTCGCGCCTCAAATTCAAATCGAGAAGGAAAATGCTTGGTTTGAGATGTCATCAAACTCACCCAATTTTATTCTAGATTTTGGTGTTGGGAACAGAGGATGCCATTTTCATAACTATGTAAATGATCGGCGTCTCACTGTCTCTTGCGGTTTATAATCCATTTGTGTAGGCAGACTTCATTTTTCATGTTAGTATTTTAGTAAAATACCTATGTGTACATAACTTTGTATCAAAAAAAAAAAGCTATTTAGTCTATACCGTTACGGTAACAATGGTCTTCAGTTCAACACTCTCATCAAGGTTTATTTTTTCTGATCAAATCAAAAAACAAAAGTGGGCTTTTTAATAGACCATAGCAATAATGTCGTTTGAAAAATAACATCTATAGATACAGGGATAATTTTAAAAATGACTGTCTGAAAATATATATATAGATCTACATGCTGGTGGTCAGTATCATTCTAAACATTGTTTAAATTACTAGAAGAGCAGATTCTCATAACACTCACATTTCGGTAACTAGTGTTTCTGCTGTAATTGTTGAGATTTTGCTTAGTGTCATCTTAGTCTGAGAGCTATATTACATATATAAAAAATCTGAATATTCACTATTATGTCTCAATTAAAATGTATTTTAGTATTTCTTCAATAAAACACTTATTTTCCAATGCATTTCAGTGTATCATTGAAATTTTTTTTTTGACATTCAATGCAGTTATGATAGACGGAATAGTTCACTGCTGTAATGCCCCTCTTGGGTGGAAGCAAAAACATGCAGTTTTCATGTTGTAATGTTTCTTTAAGACCCATCTTTGACCTGAGCCTTGCATTCTGTGTGTTTGTAAATGCAAATGAGCTGCTGTTTCCCAGAAGTGGGCGGAGCCTTTACAGCTCATGTCAACAACAAACACAACATCTGTTTGTTTTTGATGATCATCTCTGCCGCTGTGTTACTCATGTGGCATTGACTTCTGACATTCAGTTTTCTGAGCACGCACACACACACAAATTACTCCTAAAGACTATTTTAGGAGAATTAAATTAAAGGTTTGGGAGAAAATGATTGTATTAAACAATAATGATTGCTATTTTTTTTTATGCAATCATAAATAATTATATCAAATACAGTATTTTTAAGCTAAAGACGATTGATTATTCAAAAATAACTGGTTTTATCCATTTAAACGAGTCCACTGGGTTTGAGCAACGATTGAATAGCATTATACTGTGACAATCAAGTCTAAACCAAAGGTTTTAATTTTAAATATTGATGTTTATTGTTAAGTTAAACCAAATTTGTTTAATTTCTTTCTCAAAATTGGCGTTCGTCCACTGACATTAAAGCAGACATAAATCTGCATTGTTTATCCTTTTGATCTTTCATTAAAAAAATCCTAACCTTTCATTGAAGTAAAACAATTGATTAAATGATTAAATAAATGTTTTTCTCCAATGCATGTTGGCCACAATTATTGGCACCCCTTGAAATTCTTATGAGTAAAATATCTCTGAAGTATGTTCCCATTTATATTTAAGTTATTTTTTTAGCACATCAGGGTGACTAGGAGCATGAAATTGTCCTGCCATGTCTTTCTGTTTCACAGGAGTATAAAAATGAGGAATCACAAAGGCCAAATGCCCTTAATCATTCCTCACAATGAGTAAAACCAAATAATATAGTTCTGATGTACAGCAAAAGATTATTGAGCTTCACAAAATAGAAAGTAGCTGTAAGAAAATCGCTAAAGCATTGAAAATCCCCATTTCCACTATCAGGGTGTAAAAGAATAACCAGTGCGAGATTCCAGACAACAACATGTAGTGTCGGCCCAGATCCGGCCCACATCTGGAGTCGCGTGGATTCAACGGTGTGGGCCGGATCTGGGCCGACACTGTTTTGCTGTCTGGCCAAAATCTGTATGAAAAAGAAAGATGAGGTTCTGCTTCGCAAGCTCCTCTAAGCTTAACTTTATGCATTAAAGGAGGGACTGAGCTGTGGACTAGAATATCATAGACATTTGATGTTGGGTCACTGAGCCAGTAAGCAAAAACCAAGCAACCACCCATAACACCTTAGCAATCACTTAGCCTAACCATCTAGCATTGTGGTGCAACATCATGGCTAAAGCAACATGCACATTTTCTTCAAAAAATAATTAGATATATAGTTCTACTAGTAAATCTACTATTTATAGTTCTATTTCCCACCGAAAACTTTGGCCTAGAGCAGTCTAACCACTCACAATACTTAACCAACCACCAAGAAACCAATTCATCAGCAGGTGAGTTATTGCACACAAGCACATTCTCTATACAAATCTTAATATATGTACAGTCAAACCAAAATTTATTCAAACACCTTCAACATTTCTCACATTATCACAGTTTATTTTGCCATAGTTTAGAAAATGGTAATAAAATATGAAAAGAACTCAAAAGTTGATATTTGACTGGTTTTGTCCGTCCTTCTGTTAGACGGTCTCACACATGAATTATGTTGAATATCTGTCAGATGTTAAATTTAACTACACAATTATATAATACCAGTTTAGCTCAACCAATCACCAAGCAATGCTTCATTTTGTTCAGTCTGTGTGTAAAAAGGTCACATTAGAAATTAAAGAAAAAACACTTCAGCAAAACATGATCAGCTCAAAGTGTCTGAATAATTTTGGTCCCAATTTTTTATTAATTTTACTGGTATAAAACTGTATGAAGAATATTTGGGAATAATATGTCACAGTTTACTTTATTTTGCTATCCCCACTTACATAAATGAACTATAGTGCCCAGCACTCACTTGTAGAAAAAATATCAAAAATTATATCTGGTGTCTGAATAATTTTTGGTTTGACTTTATATATATATAATCACCTGATTCACCCGACGTTTTGGGTGCCGTGAATACAGAGATGCTGTTTACTCTTGTCACTAAGGTCACATGTTGGCCCTGAAGCGCTGTGAAGCCGACAGGAACATGGTTTAGGGTTTATGTGTGTGTTTACTCCCTCCCAACTACAAATATGTAAATCAGTTCTTTGGAAAGATTGCTTTTGGCAAGGAGACAGTGAAGGTCAGTGTGAGATGCAGCCAGAAGTGCTTTCAAAATAGGGCATGTTCCCCCATTGTTTTACCTTTATGGCCTCGATTACATGGAGATATATTCTGCTAAATTAATTATACAAAACACCTGTGGCCTTGTTTTTTCTTTTTCTTTTTTGGGTAACGTCATAAAATAGCTTGTGGGGTGAAAGTCATCCACCACACACACTTTTTTTTTTTTTGAGCTGATACAAAATTAAACATCTTTAAAATAAAAAAGGTCGCGTTATAATGGAAACTAAGAGGACAGGATTCAAAGTGTTATATTCATTAAAAAATAATTTTCAGGGAAAAGAGAGAGACAGTTTTCTGTCTGCTGTGCTTCTATGTGAAGAATGGCACAAGCATGTGTGTGTCGTATTTCACCCAAACATCAAAAGCTAAAAAAACAAGAAAAATAAATATAAATGTATAAAAAGTATAAAAAAGCATTCTATTTTTGGACCATTAAGATTGTATTAAGATTTGCATTTCATTTTCATGTAAGTAAAGCACCACCCTCCACAGACATATAGACATGATCACTCCAGAAATTGAATACAGTAAGGACATTACGAACTTGACACATTTTTTTTTTTTATTTATCCAGTTAGAAGGACAGATGTGTGTTCTTGTGAGCGTGTGATCACAGGAACTGAATGTTCTTCGAGAGAACATGTTCCTCCTACAGCTGTCACATGGATTATTCTCCAGGCCATCGACTCGCAGCTACACACTGAAATTACCTCAGGGGTTTTAGAAAATAACTTATTACCTAAGTTGACAAAAGTAACCCTTATAAATAGTACAGAGTTTAGCTTAGGCCCTGTTTACACAAGTGGATCACAAGTGGACGACACTAAATACAGGTGTCAACGGGGTCTTAAAAAGACAAAAAGAGATAAAAGAGACGGATTAAAACACCAGGTGTAAACAGGAATATGCCTCTCCAGTTGTGATCCGATCGACCAAAACGCTTCTTAATACCAGGAGTAAACAGGTCCTTAGATCTTCAAGATCTTGATTAGGCTTTTCAATTCTGCTTCATTACAGTTAAAGCTAAACTTTGCAGGACAAGAATAAAATCAAACTAAAGCTTGACTCTCTTTATTTTCTTATTGGTCTTCTTGCGAGAATGAACCTGATTGGTTCTTACAGAAGTTCAAACGTGCAGCGTAACACGAGAATGAACCTGATTGGTTCTTGTAGAAGCTCAAACGTGCAGCGTAACACCAGAATGAACCTGATTGGTTCTTGCTGAAGCTCAAACGTGCAGCGTAACACCAGAATGAACCTCATTGGTTCTTGCAGAAGCTCAAATGTGCTGCGTAACACCAGAATGAACCTCATTGGTTCTTGCTGAAGCTCGAACGCGCTGCGTAACACCAGAATGAACCTCATTGGTTCTTGTAGAAGCTCAAACGTGATGTGTAACACCAGAATGAACCTCATTGGTTCTTACAGAAGCTCAAACGTGATGTGTAACACCAGAATGAACCTCATTGGTTCTTGTAGAAGCTCAAACGTGATGTGTAACACCAGAATGAACCTCACTGGTTCTTACAGAAGCTCAAACGTGATGTGTAACACCAGAATGAACCTCATTGGTTCTTGTAGAAGCTCAAACGTGCAGCGTAACACCAGAATGAACCTCATTGGTTCTTGCAGAAGCTCAAACGTGCTGCGTAACACCAGAATGAACCTCATTGGTTCTTGCTGAAGCTCGAACGCGCTGCGTAACACCAGAATGAACCTCATTGGTTCTTGTAGAAGCTCAAACGTGATGTGTAACACCAGAATGAACCTCATTGGTTCTTACAGAAGCTCAAACGTGATGTGTAACACCAGAATGAACCTCATTGGTTCTTGTAGAAGCTCAAACGTGATGTGTAACACCAGAATGAACCTCACTGGTTCTTACAGAAGCTCAAACGTGATGTGTAACACCAGAATGAACCTCATTGGTTCTTACAGAAGCTCAAACGTGATGTGTAACACCAGAATGAACCTCATTGGTTATTGCAGAAGCTCAAACGTGATGTGTAACACCAGAATGAACCTCATTGGTTCTTGCTGAAGCTCGAACGTGATGTGTAACACCAGAATGAACCTCATTGGTTCTTGCTGAAGCTCAAACGTGCTGCGTAACACCAGAATGAACCTCATTGGTTCTTACAGAAGCTCAAACGTGCTGCGTAACACCAGAATGAACCTCATTGGTTCTTACAGAAGCTCGAACGCGCTGCGTAACACCAGAATGAACCTCATTGGTTCTTACAGAAGCTCGAACGCGCTGCGTAACACCAGAATGAACCTCATTGGTTCTTGCAGAAGCTCAAACGTGCAGCGTAACACGAGAATGAACCTCATTGGTTCTTGCAGAAGCTCAAACGTGCAGCGTAACACCAGAATGAACCTCATTGGTTCTTGCAGAAGCTCAAACGTGCTGTGTAACACCAGAATGAACCTCATTGGTTCTTGCTGAAGCTCGAACGTGCAGCGTAACACCAGAATGAACCTCATTGGTTCTTGCTGAAGCTCGAACGCGCTGCGTAACACGAGAATGAACCTCATTGGTTCTTGCAGAAGCTCAAACGTGCAGCGTAACACGAGAATGAACCTCATTGGTTCTTGCAGAAGCTCAAACGTGCAGCGTAACACCAGAATGAACCTCATTGGTTCTTGCAGAAGCTCAAACGTGCTGCGTAACACCAGAATGAACCTCATTGGTTCTTGCTGAAGCTCGAACGTGCAGCGTAACACCAGAATGAACCTCATTGGTTCTTGCTGAAGCTCGAACGCGCTGCGTAACACCAGAATGAACCTCATTGGTTCTTGCAGAAGCTCAAACGTGCAGCGTAACACCAGAATGAACCTCATTGGTTCTTGCAGAAGCTCAAACGTGCAGCGTAACACCAGAATGAACCTCATTGGTTCTTGCTGAAGCTCGAACGCGCTGCGTAACACCAGAACGAACCTCATTGGTTCTTGTAGAAGCTCAAACGTGATGTGTAACACCAGAATGAACCTCATTGGTTCTTGCAGAAGCTCAAACGTGCTGCGTAACACCAGAATGAACCTCATTGGTTCTTGCTGAAGCTCGAACGCGCTGCGTAACACCAGAATGAACCTCATTGGTTCTTGTAGAAGCTCAAACGTGATGTGTAACACCAGAATGAACCTCATTGGTTCTTACAGAAGCTCAAACGTGATGTGTAACACCAGAATGAACCTCATTGGTTCTTGTAGAAGCTCAAACGTGATGTGTAACACCAGAATTAACCTGATTGGTTATTGCAGAAGCTCAAACGTGATGTGTAACACCAGAATGAACCTCATTGGTTCTTGTAGAAGCTCAAACGTGCTGCGTAACACCAGAATGAACCTCATTGGTTCTTGCTGAAGCTCAAACGTGCTGTGTAACACCAGAATGAACCTCATTGGTTCTTACAGAAGCTCGAACGCGCTGCGTAACACCAGAATGAACCTCATTGGTTCTTACAGAAGCTCAAACGTGCTGCGTAACACGAGAATGAACCTCATTGGTTCTTGCTGAAGCTCAAACGTGCTGCGTAACACGAGAATGAACCTCATTGGTTCTTGCTGAAGCTCAAACGTGCTGCGTAACACCAGAATGAACCTCATTGGTTCTTGTAGAAGCTCAAACGTGCTGCGTAACACCAGAATGAACCTCATTGGTTCTTGTAGAAGCTCAGACGTGATGTGTAACACCAGAATTAACCTCATTGGTTCTTACAGAAGCTCAAACGTGCTGCGTAACACCAGAATGAACCTCATTGGTTCTTGTAGAAGCTCAGACGTGATGCGTAACACCAGAATGAACCTCATTGGTTCTTGTAGAAGCTCAGACGTGATGTGTAACACCAGAATGAACCTCATTGGTTCTTGTAGAAGCTCAAACGTGCAGCGTAACACCAGAATGAACCTCATTGGTTCTTGTAGAAGCTCAGACGTGATGTGTAACACCAGAATTAACCTCATTGGTTCTTACAGAAGCTCAAACGTGCTGCGTAACACCAGAATGAACCTCATTGGTTCTTGTAGAAGCTCAGACGTGATGCGTAACACCAGAATGAACCTCACTGGTTCTTGTAGAAGCTCAGACGTGATGTGTAACACCAGAATGAACCTCATTGGTTCTTGCTGAAGCTCAAACGTGCTGCGTAACACCAGAATGAACCTCATTGGTTCTTGCTGAAGCTCAAACGTGATGCGTAACACCAGAATGAACCTCATTGGTTCTTGTAGAAGCTCAGACGTGATGTGTAACACCAGAATTAACCTCATTGGTTCTTACAGAAGCTCAAACGTGCTGCGTAACACCAGAATGAACCTCATTGGTTCTTGTAGAAGCTCAGACGTGATGTGTAACACCAGAATGAACCTCATTGGTTCTTGCTGAAGCTCAAACGTGCTGCGTAACACCAGAATGAACCTCATTGGTTCTTACAGAAGCTCAAACGTGCTGCGTAACACCAGAATGAACCTCATTGGTTCTTACAGAAGCTCAAACGCGCTGCGTAACACCAGAATGAACCTCATTGGTTCTTACAGAAGCTCAAACGTGCAGCGTAACACGAGAATGAACCTCATTGGTTCTTACAGAAGCTCAAACGTGCTGCGTAACATGAAAATGATCCTCATTGGTTCTTGCTGAAGCTCAAACGTGATGTGTAACACCAGAATGAACCTCATTGGTTCCCGCTGAAGCTCGAACATGTAATGCTAAAGGCAACTCATGCTAACAATTGCCATAATAAATATGCATTACTTATGAAAATACCAGAGACCACTTGAAGAACTTCATATCATATGAGAATCATGTATTTATTTGATTTCATATTTCATCTGTCAATTTGCTTGTCTCCTCCTTATTTGCCTCTCTCGACACCAAAGTTTCTGATGTCCATATTTGCCGGTGCATCTGCATGTCATAAATTGCACCATATGTATTTTGTCCCTCTTTTGCTCTGGCTGTATCAATATCAAACCTCCTCAGATCGCATAATAAATGTGATGAAAACATGAAAATGTATATATATTTTTTAAAATGTGTACACTTTTGGACTTAAAAGCGCTAATGGAGTTGCTTTATGAAATCCTCTAATTACAAATAAACAGAATTAGGTTCAACTGAATAAATATGTGCATTTCCTTTTCATGTGAAATAATGATAAATACCACTGCATGATCCATGTGCACTCCTGACACAAATTAATACATTTCTGTCAGTGTAACATTTATTGTTATTATTATTGTACACCATTGATCATAACTCAACTATACACCACTATATAATAATTATAACAAATACAACAAAACTCTGTCATGTTTGTTTTGCAATCCAGCTCGTTTCCAGTTTGTGCTAAATTTAAGATATAGATTATACTGAAGTCTTTTTATCACAGGGTCATTCCCCAAAATGAAATGTGTGTTTCACATTAGGCTACATTTACTATTATTATGTTATGCAGTTTAAACATATATGTTGGTGCAACTCTATTGTTTCTCCTTTGTAGAACCAGCCCATAGTATTGTGCATTTAAATGTTTGTATCCACCCTTTGAATGTGAGAGACAAGTTTGAGCCCGAGGCAGTCAGTGTGGTTCTGCTGTGAATATTTCAACAGAAAACTTTTAGCCCTGTCACCTACTATTATCCACACTCACTGAACACAGGGGACACATTTGCTTCAAATTGTTTATTGATTGCACTGACTATGTACTTCACAGTTTTATGAGTGCCCACCAGTTTTAAGTGCCAAGAGTTGAATACTTATGTATTGTATTTATTTTTCTTTATTATTATTTTTTTTTTTAGAAATGAAAATCTGAAAGTGGAAAATCTATAACACTGTATTTAAACAAAAAACAAAACAAAAGTACCTCAGCTGTATAGACCAGTTTCGAGCCGACGTCACAGTTACGTCACGGCGCTAGCTGGTGGCAAAAGGAAAGGAAAACTGAAGGCGGCCGACACAAACCAGCACAGATTCGGCTACAAAATAAGGAGCTTAAATTATTATTATTGTTATTAAATGTCATCTTGTTGTGTTGTTGGGTGCAAGAATCAACGGCGTACAGGCTCCAATTTGAAATTTTATCGCATAATGTTTTCTAAATGATTGTGACTATTTGTGAATCATCTATGAATTTATACATAGTTTTGATTGATTGTGACTATCCTTTTTGAAGAACCTGGTAAAAAAGGGTAATCAAATACATAGTTAAAAAATGAATATGCTGTATCTGGAATTTTTATTTAATCACATCGTTAAAATTGCACCGTAATGTCACTTACATTGTCGTCTTTGTGTCTGGCCGTGGCGCTGGCTAGGCAGAACTGCGGATCGTAGGCTACCACACAAGGCTTAAATTGTATGTGACCATTACAGTTATAGGCATCTAAAGATTTATATGCCCTCAGTTTCTCTTTACACTCAGTTTCTCTATCGGGTAGGTGTAGAAGTCAGGCCACTCAACCGGAGGTAGCGTTGACGTTAATCCTGTCAGATCGTCCATTCATTGACTGAGCGCGTACAGGTCAGCCAATCTGGGATGTACGTTAAAATAAAAATTTCCAAATAACAATCGCGGTCCTGGACAGTGAGTGACCTTGCACATTAAGATAAAATCGGATTTTCTCCAGTCATTATTAAAAAAACAAGCTTACAAAACTTGCAAACCAACGTTAGTAAAGTGGCCAGAGGGATCGTTCTGCCACCACCTAAGCTCCGCCCACACAAAAACGTCACCATGTTTACCAACTGAAAATTGGTCTATTATTCATGGTAACTATATAATTAAATGTTGAATATGATGAATCTGACTATGACCTAATTTGGTCGAAATAACTTTTTACAGAGCATCTATAACTTTTTCATCTTAGAAAAAATTGTGAGGTGTTTCAATAAATCACATTCAAAAATGTCTCACAAACATATTTCACAAGTTTATGTTGGATACACGAAACAATAATAAACGTTAAGGCATCTGTTGTAAATATGATACTCTGCCCTTAATAAAACAATAAATAACTGCATGGATTTGCTAATAAAGACTATAATTCTCTGTAAAACATAATGACAACTGCCAAAATTCTTGGAATGATGCTTGTTGTTGTCCCTGATCAGTTTGTGAAAGAGATCCTGAAAAACAAACTATTAATCTCTTGAGGCGAAAGTTACGGAGCGCCACACATGACATACAGGGAAAAAATATGTATATTGTGGCCATAAATGAACAATTTGTTATCAAGACTTAGTAATACATCAGCACATTTTACTAACTCGTTCCCTTGTTTTAAGTAAATCGTGTGCATGATATAATTATACGTTCCCTCGTTTGACTAAATCATCGCCATGTTGTGTTATTTTTTTCCTCTTGTTTTATGCCAGGTTCAGACTACACAATATCAGCCCGATTTTGGCACGATCCGTTTGACGTAGGTTGTCATGGTGATTCATAAATTTCAAAGGGCGTCGTGACGTAAGAATCGATTGTTTTATCTTGTATAGTTTGTCATAGTGGACGACAATAGACAATGTGACGCTTCACGATGTCCCGGCAGAAAGATTAGCATGTTTATTTTTTTTTCAGCCCTCCGCGACGAGTTACGTCACATCTGTGTCGTTGACCAATAGGAGCACAGAAGCTCTTTCGTACACAGTTTTCAAACATGGCGAAACGAAAGAGAGATGATGGTATTGGTGCTTTTCTTTATTAAACTCATAAAAGACAAAAAAGTATTACTGGATTCTAAAAATAATGGCTAGTGCGGCGGCTGAGATACATGTAAACCTACAGTACCAAAAACCGTTGCCATGATTTTTTTGGGTTTTAGTCGCATAACATCGGTTAATGGAAACGCTGTCATTCCGCAATATTTTTTTAACGACATTTAGAAAATATCGTTTAAGTCAAATCTTAAGTCGAATCCGTATGTTCGAAAGCTAGTTATTTTACTTTCTAAAGTTTTAAATATGGATATTTTTCTTACACAAACGCATCGCTTCGCTTCAGAAGGCCTTTATTACCCCCCCAGAGCAGTGTGGAGCACTTTTAAGATGGATAGATGCACTTTTATGGACTTCAAAACAGAAGTGCGATTCACTGCCATTATAAAGTTTGGAAGAGCCAGGACATTTTTTAATATAACTCCGATTGTATTCGTCTGAATGAAGAGTGTCACATACACCTAGGATGACTTGAGGGTGAGTAAATCATGGGCTAATTTTCATTTTTGGGTGAACTATACCTTTGATAAGCAGTAGGAATGAATTCTTAATTCGTGGCCACAATATATATTTTTGTCTGCTTGTCATGTGCGGTGCTTCGTAGAAAGTGGTACAGAAAGTGAAGTCAGTGCCATCCAGTGTCCATAACCTCAGCTTTTCTCTGAGTGAGGTTGCGCTCTATCCCGCTGAAAGAGCAAGGTCAGGCCTTTCCTAAAACGGTGGTCCCGCACACTGTAAATAATCACATTGCAGCAACTATTGCCCGTCAGAATCCAAAATGCCAAAAAGGAGAAGTTGCACCAGGTGAATCCCACAACATTCCCCAGAACGAACACTGCGATAGGAGAGAATGAGGCTGTGAAGGCAAAAGTGAGGATCCCAATGGTTTTAGCGGCTTTGATATCAGAAAACGAGGGTCTATGAGGACACCCACTGGCTCCCATATCCGTGCCAAGACTTCCCTCGGAGAGCAGCTTACGTTTGCGGGAATAACGGCGGATACTAGTGAAGGATAGGATATTTACGGCTAATGTGCCTCCTAATAAACTGAAGTCGAAGGCTGGGAACAGCAGAAGGATGTTTGCATCTGGAGGCAGCTGATTTTTGATCAGTAAAGGTGCGTAGTTGCACATTCGACTGCACTCGTTGTACTCCAGTGTGAAGCTGTTGCTCAGCATGAGCGGAGACATGGCTAGTAAAAAGCTGCCAGTCCAGGACAGGATAATTAGGAATAGGATACGATGGCGTGTCACAAGCGTGTCTTTATGCAACGGACGCAGGATCGCAACACTGCGCTCCATTGTCATCAGAAAGATGGTACTAATCGAGACAAAGGTGCATCCAGCAAAAACTGGACCAATCAGCATGCAGGGTTGCCAAGATCTGGTTGAGATCCCCTGGTACCACAGCGGGGGGGCTCTGGTCACCATGAGAGAGATTTCGGTGTATACAGAAAATGGCACCACCCAGACTCCAACCATCATGTCTGCGATGGCCAGGGACACTGCAAGACAATTATAGAAATTATTTCAGATTGCATTATTCATTCAGGTTCATCTCAGCTCGCCTTCTGTGGAGTAAACATTACAATGAGAAAGTTTCTCATTATTATGAGAAAGTTTCTTGATAAAATAAGATACTGGGCCCTATTTTAACGTTCTGAAATGCAAGTATCAAATGCGAAACGCAAGTAACTTTGTGGGCGGATCTCGGGCGCTGTTGCTATTATACCGGCGGGATAAATGACTCTTGTGCCCGACGCAAATCTAAAATGGGTTGGTCTGACGTAGCTTCATTACTCATAGGTGTGGTTTGGGCGTAACGTGAAATAAACCAATCAGAGCGTCATCTCACATTCCCTTTAAGAGCAGGCACGCTTGTTCCATGGCGGATTGCTATTATAAAGGCGGATTTGCCAGGAGCGGTTCACAGCCGAGGAGACTGACGTTCTCGTCAGGGCCGTAAAACACAGAGAAGTGACATTGTATGGGGATGGAGAAACACACCCAAATTAGCTTCAGTTAAACAGGCATATAATAATTTGGGTAAATGTGTAAGCTAGATTTATGCCTATTTTTCACATCTTCATGGACACCACAATGATTTCCCTCGTGTGGAATATTTTTCCTTGTAATTATGTATGGTTTGCAAAACTGTGAACTGCTGCGTCTGTGAGTAGATGAGAGAAGCAAAGTGTATGTGCGTTCTGCACACGCTACATTATGGCCAAGCATGCGCTCTTAAAATAGCATCCGAAAACGCACCACTGACTTTAGACGAGGTTTTTCCTGGTCAGTGGCGGAATTGTTTTCTGAAACTGCAAAATAGCACCAGGGAACGTTTGCGCCGGAACACGCCTCCTCTTTTCGCTGAACCGCCCCCGGGAGCGCAAGTTCATTCCCTAATTTACTGACGTGCGTCTGTGGAGGGAAAAGTCCGCTGTGCGTCGGGTGCAAAATAGGAATAATACATGCGTTGGTGTACAAAGTCAATTGCGCTGGGTGCAAGATAGGGCCCACTAAGTCTTAATTATGAGAAAGTTATGATATTATTATGACTTTTTTTTTATTCAAGAAAAAGTGCTTCCATAAACTTTGCAGTTCAATTTATTAATTTTCCCTTTGCTCTGAGGTGCAAAAATACTCTCTCAATATGGAGTTTAGTTTTAATAAATTGTTATATCTGACCTGTAGAATTAGGCTAATTGAAAAACATACTGCTTGCCCCATTGTTAACAGGATACACTGTTTTGTTTCAGAAATATGTGAGGTAGTGTGCAGTATGCAATGATAAATGTTTTGAACAGTAGTACGTTTGTAACAGTATGTAACTGTAACCTTATTATGTTAGATGTTTAATTAAACATAATTACTCTCAGATATGTATCACTTAATTTGCTTTAAGTCGCCCTATTGTCAATAATTGTATTCCTTAAAACTCATCTTTGATCACCAAAATGACATTTTTTCCCTGAACAAAAGTTACTTCTTGCCTTAAAATAGCTTGAGTGTAACTCGACACCCTTGCCTCATTTGGTTCTATGAATATGCAAATTAGCCCCGCCTCCACTCACTCAGCTCAGAGATCCACTGGTTGACGATCACAAGTTGATCTGATTGGTTACAAGGTAGTTTGTGACGTCAGAAACACCAGCGATTTCAAAGCGTGTTTTTGAGACTGTCTTTGGTTCACTGCAGATTTTAGAAAATACTCAGCAATGGTGTCGACTTATGAATTTACACATGGTTTGTCTTAAAGCATATTAAAAACACCAAATAGACATATACACAACATTAAAACTTGATTTTCACCACAGGGGGACTTTAACCCAATTTTATTTTATTTTTTTAGCAGTTTGGCCAAACAATGTCAAGAAATTTCAAGAAAAAGGTTCATATTTCTTCTGATTAATCACACTGCAGTGTGGGATACGGTACTGAAGAGAACAGACAACATTTGCATACTGTAAACCCTGTAGATACTACAATCTGCGAACGTATAGCATGCCATCCTGAACATATTCTGTATGTAAATCATCGTGGTTACCTTTGAGGTAGCCTTGTGGTGTTCGAGAATGCCGGGTCTGCATGAAAACAGTGAGCGTCACCACGTTTCCCACCACAATGGCGAAGGCCAGACTGACCATGAATATGACCGCTAATGTTCGGTTTATCAGTCCACAGCAGCAGACTGTGCAGAGAGGAGCCATAGTTTCTTCAGTCGCTGTCTGATTAGCAGTCTCCATTATCCCAAGCTGAGGTCCTGGTTGTCTGAGTACACCAAAGTTGGCCAATAGTGCAGTATTGATATGGTCTTCATGCCTCTAACAGGCACTGATATAGATGGGCTAGTCAAGTCAATGTTTCGGGTGGTTCTGTTGTTTGCAGTGAATTACAACCCTGTGAAAGAGCAGAGAAAACAGTTTGTACATTTTAACGTAAGGCAACACAATAGACTGCAATAAAAGTTGCATGGTGTCAACAAGCCTGTGCAAATGTATGCTAACAAATCAGATTCCAATTTTAATGTGAAATTACCTGAGGTAGAAAACAGGATGGACATAATTTGCAATGCAAATTTGATTGTAAGGAAGGATGATACAAGAACAGATGTGCACAGGCAAGAACCTTTTTTTTTTTGCAGTCATACCTTTCAGTGAACAGTTCTAAATACCCATTTTTTTCTTACACCGTGTCCTAACCAGACACGATGCGATAAAATTCCAGCGACAAATAATTTGTCTGTCCACACTAGACGCGACGCGACGTGACTGCGAGATGCGTTAAAATCAATCAAAACCCACAGCCAATCAGAACAGCGTGTGGGCGGAGTCAGCCAATCAGAACAGCGTGTGGGCGGAGTCTCGCGGCACCAGAGCGTAATCTTGACGGCACTCGCAAGAAAATGGATAAGTAGCTACACAATCAAATTCACAAATATTACACCATTTAAACATTATTAAAAATACATAGGCTGAGTTACTAAAACAATCTTTGTCAAAGAATACACTTGTTTGTTCACAGTTTGAGCGTTCTTGTTTCCATTTGTTTGATTTCAAGATCCATTGTTGCTTTTACAGCTTCAAAGCTGGAGCACTAAATGATATTCAGAGTCACATTACACGCTTTAAACATTAAATAAAGCACATAATCAGTACCTGAGATTATCATTGCCACACTTTGTGTTTGTTGTTCCAGCGCGACGTCGCAGAAAAATAGAAACCGTTTCTAAAATAGAATCGTCGCGTGTCGCCGTCGCGGCTGGTTAGGACCTTTTTTTACAGTCTATGGTTAGGACAAACACTCTGATCAACATGGAGAAGAGGCGTTTTATCGCGCGTCTCGTGTAGTTCTGTCTTGTAGTTCTTGCAGCATCTCTTCAAATAGAACCCAAAATGTATCCTTGACTGATTTCAGAGCTTTTAAAATTAGACTCCAGCTCTCAGTGTAGGCTACTTACTTAACTTTAGCATGATAAATATTATGTGCGCATTAATATAGAAAGCGTTATGACAGCATCTCAACTGGACACCAACACACTCAGCCAAACTCCTACAGTCTCTCCAACTATCTGTCAAAAAAGTTTTGCATCTTTTACTTCAAATGCATTTAGTAGGAAATAGGCCAGGGTTTCTTAAAGGTCCCATGACATGCTATTTTTTGTAGGCTTTAATATAGGCCTTAGTGGTCCCTAGTACTGTATCTGAAATCTCTTTTCAAAAATCCAGCCTCGGTGCAGAATTATAGCCACTACAAGCCAGTCCCAGAATGAGCTTCCTTCAGACAGGCCGTTTCGGTGTCTGTAGCTTTAAATACTAATGAGGAGGAGAAAGGCGGCGCAAGGTGGAGGGTGGGTGTGGCCTTGACCATCTTGCGCAACGGTACCGGTCCGTGCATGTTTACGTTGGATATAGCAATGGCACGAAGACACGCAGTCGTTCAAGCATTTCAGTTTGACCCAGAATCTGATCCGGATGGAGAAGCAACGACTCGGCGGCTCCAGCAGGACGTTTCCGAATGGTTAGTTTAAAATATTATGTCTGGATAGGGTACTTTATTCGGATGGTTTAGTTATTATCATGTAGCTAACGCTAACCTACTGTTGCCTTTTCATGAGAGATCTGTAACATCTGTAATTTATCTTATTACAATTACATCATCAAGCTCTGCGATCTTGAAATGCGGATATCGCGCGCGCGCATTTCATGTCATGGGACCTTTAATGAATCCAACTGAGACATTGCTTTTGCAACGGCTTATTCATTATAAATTAGAGCTCTGAGAATCAAAACTAAAACTTAACTTACTAAATTATAGTTTATTTGACAGATTGCATTAGGTGAAACTTTGAAATGGTATGCTGATACTCTACCAAGCTAAAGGATAAAATTAAACCATTGCTCTCATATCTCTGCTTCCAAAACATAATAAGCTGCCTGTATGTATAGGCCTACTGTTTATTATTGTCTTAAAGGTGCAGGCATATTTATCATTACTTGGCAAAATTTGGTGGGTGAAATCCAGTCATTCTAGTAGGAATTCGCATAATTGAGTTCACATGAGGGCAACAAAGTTTCCCATGCAGATTTCGCTCATGTTCAAGCTGGTAAATTTTCACAGGCTAAAAAAGATCCAATGTCTCCTGTCAATAGTGCAGTGATGAATGAAGCACGGCTCACACTGCCAAACCAAGCAGTTTTATGCTGGTCGAACGCAGCGAATTAACGTGACCAACTTGAACTATTGAATCATTCTCCTTCACACGAAATTCCCAATCATGTGGATTCCTATTGAAACGACTGGATTTCGCCCACAAATATTTGCCAAACAATAGTAAGTGTCTCCACTTCTTAAGGCTGCAGCCTAAAGCTTAAAGTATACTTCGACAGAAGAGTCCACTTGGTTGCAGTACGCACTGTGCAATAGTAGTGGAAGAGTGCAGAAAGAGTGATACAAAACAACACGCTGAAAGTTGTTTTGCTTCTTGTTCTAAACTTTGCATCAAATGGCAGATCTGCTGATTTTCCTCTTCTTACCCAGCTAACAGGGAGCGTTCCCGTAACTTTCACTAACGTTATGTAAAAGTTATGTAAATGTTAGTAAAAAACTTTCCCAAAATAATATTTCTGGAACGTTCTTATAATGTTTATAGAGTTAAAATACATTCTCGTAACGTTGAGAGAACTTAGAACAAAGTTTTTAGAACGTCCTTGTGATGTTATTTGTTCTTGACTGATGTTCTCTTACTATTGAGAGAAAACATTCATAGAACAACATTCTCAGATACAAAAATTTGTTCTTAGAATGTTTTTCTAACATTCCCATTAAGTTATGAAAACGTTATTTCTGAGTGTTTTCTGAACGTTCAAAACAGTTTTTTTTAAACATTTTAAGAACATTTTGTCTAAACATTTATACATAACTTTTAAAGAACGTTATGGGAATGATCTCTTTAGGTTATAAAAAAAATATATAGTGCAGGGAACGTTCTGGAAAGCTCTCTTTAAATATACTGTAAAATAAAACCCAAAAATAACCTGCAGGGAACGTTCTCTTTAAAAAAAACTGGACGTTTTCAGTGTTTAAAAAACATTCCGAAATAACCTTTTCCTAACCTAATGGGAATGTTAGCAAAACGTTCTGACAACTTATTTTTGTTAGCTGGGTATATCCTTCCACACAAATGTCCTGTAAATGAAACGGCTCACTGTGGCCCTCTGATGTCTAAATCTAGTTATTTAAAGGTAAATAAAATAATAAATAACAAAAAAAAAAAATAATATATATATATATATATATATATATATATAACAATTAAATGATTTAAGCTTTCTGGACAAAAAATAAATAAAAAATGAAGAAGAGTAATTTTAAGGCTTCGGGTCATTGTGACCCACGAGGGAAAGATTTGTTAACTGAGGGATTGCCTTCGCCCTAAAAATACATGTAATTCTGTCTTCTAATGTGTCTGAAATGAAATATCGTATGAAGAAGCAGAGCTGTTCCCCTTCTGCCACAGCCTTCATGTTGGGATCATGAAATTATCCAAAGCGAATAGAAACTATGCAGTATAGCATTCAGCTCAGGGTTTGTGGGCATGTTTGCTGAACGCCATAATTCATTTAGTGAATCTGCGCGGATAGTGCTTACAAATAAACAGCGCTTTCATCAGGAACAATTCATTCTTAAGGAATTTCCACTTTTGTTTTTGTCTGTTTCTGTTTTTCCTCCTCGAACACTTCCACTAATAAAGAGTTTTGCATCATTCACATCACACATCTCTTGTTGCTCTCCAAATTTGTCTGTGTTTCTGGAAATGAAGAGGTAGTTTCTTCAGTTGTCAATCTCTCACGTATCAGAACTGCTTATGAACAGAAGCGTATTCGGCACACCAAACAGGGCCGCCAATCATATGATGCTGCTAACCGTGTGAATAAATACAGCGCATTACAAGAGAAATGGTTTGGACCATGAATCCATCGTATGCAAAATCACGAAATCCTTTGGAAAATTGATTATAAACTTATATCTCATTCAATACTGAAAGAGTTTGAATAGGCCAACTGATTGATAAGAGTTCACTCTAATTAAAATGTACTATTTCACCCCATATTTGTGCTGTTTGTATTTTATGTGTATTGTTGTGTCATTAGCTTAGCAATATACAGTACTAATGTCAAACCATTCGTGTGTATTGAAGTCAACTGCTGGAGAAGTAATCGTGTGGATTTCCTTCTTCTTTGGATCGTTCCAAATGAAGCGTCCCTTATGAAGCATTTAGGAAGACAGACACGGAAGCAACTGGAACAGAGCCAGTCTGTCAACCACAAGAAAATACATTGTGCATAAATTAATTGATGGTGGAAGTGAGCTATAAACAAAAGGAATTCTTCAGTGTAGTGTAGCGGCAGCAAACCGCTTTATATGGAAGTCCCTATATTCCCAGACAGTCGAGACCGTCATCTGTTGGATTAATGGAGTGACCTGCACTGGACCCTGAAGCCCTGAGGCTGTGTGTGTGTGTGTGTGTGTGTGTGTGTGTGTGTGTGTGTGTGTGTGCACTTATACTTATTTCAACATCTTGCTCATGTTGTTTTTTACCCTTATGTTTGGACCACGGTAAATATTACGCGGTATAACGTCGTAGTTACGTTGTCAATCACAATATTACCAAAAAGTACCAATAAATGAAGTGACTGGTACATCTTATGATTTGCATGCAGGTTTTATGTTCAATTTATTTAACAGGATCAGTGTTTTTATAACAGTTAATGTTAGTATTGTGTATTTACCATAGTATCAGTATAATCCAAAATACCACTTTAGTTTAACTTATTTTGTGATTTTTTATATTTTTAATGACTGGTGGCTCATACCAACTTACTAACGTTACTGCTATTTAATATCCTTACCTTATATACAGTTTATTCATCAGTGTTAGAGATATTATTAATGCGTATGTTGAGAAGCCTACCTGTTTTTGTGAAATAAATTTGCTTGGTTTTTACAAGCAAATGTATTTTATAATTATGTATAATATTGAGAATTGATTGGTTTAGGACACAGGTGTACTTTCCAATTATCTTGTAATAACCGGGTTTATAATTACAAAACTAATTATAATTGATAAAAGAATTATAAAAGAACAATGAAGAACAATGAAGAGAATAATCGAGATCTACAGTAGGCTATTCATCATCTATGATATTCTACGCATTACAGAATGCATTTTAATCTCAGTACACATGCAAGAAAAAGTCACATTGCATAATGTCACAGCATTTCATTTGTTAATAAATAGCAAATATTTACTCATTTTAGTTAAAACAGAGTTACCCCATCTCATTTGTTTTAAATTGCATTGTTGCATTTATTTTATTCTTATTATGTGTGGAGCTTTAATAATGGCCTTAATATTGATTTAGAAACTACATGGAGAATTTGTAATAGAATTACACATTTCATTTTTCACACTACAGGAGCATATACAATGAAGAATAGTGAAGAATTATATAATTGAAAATGCACCGATGTTTCCCTTAAAACACTTGACCTTGTCCATTCATATCAATTGTAGGTTGAGCTTTATCGAAGATTTGCACTGGACTTTAGGGGTGTTTACTGGTTCATTCTCAATATACATTGTCATGCATTGTTCTTTTAATGAAGATTCCTTTAAATATTTGCAGATAAACATATGCTCTAAGAAATTTAGATTTTCTTTTCAATCAACAAACAGTCATCTTCATGTAACGCTCTTACCTGTGTTTTATATTACTGAAAACTGAGCGAGGTAATACTCTGTATGCCAGTCTTGGTCCAGTTCCCGTTTGAATCCACGATCTCCCATCAGAAAACAGGTAAATCTCTCATACAAACAGAAAAAAAAGCTTTGAAATGATTCTCTCTGTCAGATTTATTATCCCTCCATCCTCCCCTGTTTTTCTCACCCTCCACGTTTTCTTCTTCCCACTCTTTATTGCAGTCTCTCGTTCCTTGTTGACCTAGTCTCTCTCTCTCTCTCTCTCTCTCTCTCTCTCTCTCGCTCAAGCCTTACAGTAACACATGCTCCTCTCTCTCAGTGTGTTATCCTCTCTTTCCCTCTCATCCACCTTAAAAGAGCTCGTGGCTCACAGCTCTCGACGTCTTTCACATTTTTTACCTGTTACTCTTAAAATTACCCCTCCTATATTTTTCAGCAGCTTTATTCACCCTCTCCTCACTTCATCTTTTTTCTTCCACTTCACTCATAAAATATGTATAGAAACAGGCACAAACACACACACACACAGAGCCAGGTCTGCACTGAAGGTCTGGTGTTGAAGATGTATTGAAACCGGAAAATGAACTGAAACCTTGAATGCAAGTGTGATGAATGGATGTGCGTAAACCAGTGGCTTAATCACCAGATCGGGGTGTTGTTTATTGTGTTTATTATGGCCTTCAGCTTAACTAGTTTTATTCCTGAAAATAGGCCTACATCTGCCAGCACATTCATCTGTGTATATTCATTTGGATAGATTTACTGTAATATTTGGAGGGATTTCTAAAATAACTGATTTTTCTCTATTCAGAAGAGTGCCGTTATGCATGCAAACCTGCCACTACGATTCTGGGCTGTTATGGGTGGTTGCCAAGGCATTGCTATGCAGGGGTGTGTTTCCCGTACAACGCTGTAACTCGCTGCTTCACTATCATAGTACAATGCATTATTGAAGAAATCAACTAGCGAGTCACGACTGTTTCCCGAAACCGTACTGGCGCAAATTGGTAGTTCAACCACGTTGGTTAATGATGTCACGCAGCTGTTGGAGTAGGATAACTTATTCTAATAACTTATTTTAACGAATCTGTTTGAGATCGAATTAATGCTAGATGTTTTGCTATAAATAACAGACATGCATCTGAGGACTATTTCTCATTTATTTTGCTTTATTTCCAGATTCAATCATAGACTCGTTCTTCTTACAGAGCTCATTCACACATGCAAACTCTTCAAAAATGATGCTTTAAAACTAAAAGACGTACATGACATTTGTATTTATTCTAAATAAAAGATACAGATTGCACTGAATGTCAGCTTGCTTGCTTAAGATAAGGATTTATTAAGACCACATGTCAGGCAAACATGAAACTATGCTCTTAACCACAGGTCGAGAGCTGTCGTTGAAACCACACAACTCTGCGAATGTTCGTTAGAGCGACGGTTTCGGGAAAGACCGACTCGTTGAACTGCTGATAACGACCGAACTTGCGACCTGATGCTTTTGGGAAACGCACCTCAGATTGGGTTTGGTAGTTGCCAAGTTGTTGCTAGAGTTATGGGATGTAACTTAACAGCACAAAAATGCACCCAAAGTTAAGAGCAAACAAATTTCTGAAGTGAGTCTTGAAAGCAACATGCAGATTTATTTCCACAAATCAGTTTATAGGATCTCACCATTTTCCATGATTTATTTATTTTTTATCTGTAGCCTACTTATCTGCCTTTACTCTTAAAAAAGGTTAAATTGGGTTCTACATAGATCGCAAGGGTTCTTGAATTTATGCCAAAAATGACAAATGTCTTAAATGATTGCATAATACTTTCATGTTCAACAGATTATTTTATTTCTTTCTTGTGATAAAATTGTCACGATCCACACAAGGAACAGGCAAGATCCAAATGCAGTGTAAGTTATTTATTAGGTAATCCAAATCGTAGTCTTCCATGCAAAAAGGTCAAAATCCAAATATCAATCCAAGAACAGAAAACAAACTGGGAATACAGGGAACTGAAGTGGTGTGAACAAAACAAGGACTCCGTGACACATACTAAAACAGACAGGGTATATATACACAGGGAACACAAGCTAAACAAGATAACAAGGGGGCGTGGTAAACTGAAACACCTGTGAAGACTAATCAACATAACAAGGAACAACTAAACATGACAAGACACATGGCAGGATCACATGACAAGCATGGGAAAATATGACAGACACTAACAAAGAACAAGACACAAAACCCACACCGTGACATAACCTCCCCTCTACGGAGCGGCTACCAGACGCTACAAGACGTGACAGACCAAACAAAAATCCAGGCGGGAGGTGGAGTGGTGGAGGCTCAGGGGGAGGGAAGGGGGACCAGGTCCATGGAGGGAAACGGGGACAGGGAGTGACAGTTCATCTGGCGGCCAGGGCGGAGCAGACAGTCCCCCGGGCGGCCAGGGCGGAGACTTTGCTTCGGGCGGCCAGGACGGAGACTCTCCCTCGGGCGGCCAGGGCGGAGACTGTCCCTCGGGCGGCCAGAGCGGAGACTGTCCCTCGGGCGGCCACGGCGGTGAAGACCCCTCGGGCGACCAGGGCAGAGACTCTCCCTCGGGCGGCCAGGGCGGAGACTCTCCCTCGGGCGGCCAGGGCGGAGACTCTCCCTCGGGCGGCCAGGGCGGAGACTGTCCCTCGGGCGGCCAGGGCGGAGACTGTCCCTCGGGCGGCCAGGGCGGAGACTGTCCCTCGGGCGGCCAGGGCGGAGACTGTCCCTCGGGCGGCCAGGGCGGAGACTGTCCCTCGGGCGGCCAGGGCGGAGACTGTCCCTCGGGCGGCCAGGGCGGAGACTGTCCCTCGGGCGGCCAGGGCGGAGACTCTCCCTCGGGCGGCCACGGTGGTGAAGACCCCTCGGGCGGCCAGGTTGGTGAAGACCCCTCGGTCGGCCACGGCGCAGGAACAGACACCAATGGCTCAGGAACTGGAACTGGCACCAACGGCTCAGGCACTGGAACTGGCACTGGAACTGGTACCACCCGCTCAGGCACTGGAACTGGCACCACCGGCTCAGGCACTGGAACTACTGGAACTGGCACCACCGGCTCAGGCACTGGAACTACTGGAACTGGCACCACCGGCTCAGGCACTGGAACTACTGGAACTGGCACCACCGGCTCAGGCACTGGAACTACTGGAACTGGCACCACCGGCTCAGGCACTGGAACTACTGGAACTGGCACCACCGGCTCAGGCACTGGAACTGGCACCACCGGCTCAGGCACTGGAACTGGCACCACCGGCTCAGGTTCAGACACAGACACAGGCTCAGGAACAGACACAGACACAGGCACAGACACAGACACAGGCACAGGCACAGGCACAGGCTCAGGCACAGGCTCAGGCACAGGCTCAGGAACAGACCCTGGCTCCGGCTCAGGAACAGACCCTGGCTCCGGCTCAGGAACAGACCCTGGCTCCGGCTCAGGAACAGACCCTGGCTCCGGCTCAGGAACAGACCCTGGCTCCGGCTCAGGAACAGACCCTGGCGCTCCGGCTCAGGAACAGACCCTGGCTCCGGCTCAGGAACAGACCCTGGCTCCGGCTCAGGAACAGACCCTGGCTCCGGCTCAGGAACAGACCCTGGCTCCGGCTCAGGAACAGACCCTGGCTCCGGCTCAGGAACAGACCCTGGCTCCGGCTCAGGAACAGACCCTGGCTCCGGCTCAGGAACAGACCCTGGCTCCGGCTCAGGAACAGACCCTGGCTCCGGCTCAGGAACAGACACTGGCTCCGGCTCAGGAACAGACACTGGCTCCGGCTCAGGAACAGACACTGGCTCCGGCTCAGGAACAGACACTGGCTCCGGCTCAGGAACAGACACTGGCCCCGGCTCAGGAACAGACACTGGCCCCGGCTCAGGAACAGACACTGGCCCCGGCTCAGGAACAGACACTGGCCCCGGCTCAGGAACAGACACTGGCCCCGGCTCAGGAACAGACACTGGCCCCGGCTCAGGAACAGACACTGGCCCCGGCTCAGGAACAGACACTGGCCCCGGCTCAGGAACAGACACTGGCCCCGGCTCAGGAACAGACACTGGCCCCGGCTCAGGAACAGACACTGGCCCCGGCTCAGGAACAGACACTGGCCCCGGCTCAGGAACAGACACTGGCCCCGGCTCAGGAACAGACACTGGCCCCGGCTCAGGAACAGACACTGGCCCCGGCTCAGGAACAGACACTGGCCCCGGCTCAGGAACAGACACTGGCCCCGGCTCAGGAACAGACCCCTGGCCCCGGCTCAGGAACAGACCCTGGCCCCGGCTCAGGAACAGACCCTGGCCCCGGCTCAGGAACAGACGCTGGCCCCGGCTCAGGAACAGACGCTGGCCCCGGCTCAGGAACAGACGCTGGCCCCGGCTCAGGAACAGACGCTGGCCCCGGCTCAGGAACAGACGCTGGCCCCGGCTCAGGAACAGACGCTGGCCCCGGCTCAGGAACAGACGCTGGCCCCGGCTCAGGAACAGACGCTGGCCCCGGCTCAGGAACAGACGCTGGCCCCGGCTCAGGAACAGACGCTGGCCCCGGCTCAGGAACAGACGCTGGCCCCGGCTCAGGAACAGACGCTGGCCCCGGCTCAGGAACAGACGCTGGCCCCGGCTCAGGAACAGACGCTGGCCCCGGCTCAGGAACAGACGCTGGCCCCGGCTCAGGAACAGACGCTGGCCCCGGCTCAGGAACAGACGCTGGCCCCGGCTCAGGAACAGACGCTGGCCCCGGCTCAGGAACAGACGCTGGCCCCGGCTCAGGAACAGACGCTGGCTCCGGCTCAGGAACAGACGCTGGCTCCGGTTCAGGAACAGACGCTGGCTCCGGTTCAGGAACAGACGCTGGCTCCGGCTCAGGAACAGGAACAGACACCACCGGCTCAGGAACAGAAACAGACACCACCGGCTCAGGAACAGAAACAGACACCACCGGCTCAGGAACAGGAACAGACACCACCGGCTCAGGAACAGGAACAGACACCACCGGCTCAGGAACAGGAACAGACACCACCGGCTCAGGAACAGGAACAGACACCACCGGCTCAGGAACAGGAACAGACACCACCGGCTCAGGAACAGGAACCGACCCCACCGGCTCAGGAACAGACACCACCGGCTCAGGAACAGACACAGGCTCGACAGCGGCCATCTTGTCAGGGGACACAGGCTCGGCAAACGTGACCTGAACACTCTCGGCGGCGGCCCTCTTGTCCGAAGACACAGGCTCAGCAGGCGTGACGTGAACAGGCTCGGTGGTGGCCATCTTGTCCGAAGACACAGGCTCGGCAGGTGTGACGTGAACAGGCTCGGCGACGGCCATCTTGTCCGAAGACACAGGCTCGGCAGGCGTGACGTGAACAGGCTCGGCGGCGGCCATCTTGTCCGAAGACACAGGCCCGGCAGATGTGACGTAACCAGGCTCGGCGGTGGCCATCTTGTCCGAAGACACAGGCTTGGCGGCGGCCATCTTGTCCGAAGACACAGGCTCAGCAGTCGTGACGTGAACAGTCTCGGGATCGGCAGACGTGATCTTCCTCCCTCTTCTCCATCCGCGACGGCGAGATGGTGGTTCCGGTCCGTCCCTCACGAGCCCAGGGTCGAATGGGGGCCATGGTGGAGAGTGATGCTGGACCTCCACTCGACCACCTCCTGCTCTGCGACCTCCCCGGGTTCCACGGAAAATGACAAGGTGGGTTCCTTTAAAGTACTCTCTCCTCTCCAGTTCAGTGGCTGGGGAAAAAAGGCTCGAACTCACACTACTGGATCTCTGCATGACGGAGTCCTTCTGTCACGATCCACACAAGGAACAGGCAAGATCCAAATGCAGTGTAAGTTATTTATTAGGTAATCCAAATCGTAGTCTTCCATGCAAAAAGGTCAAAATCCAAATATCAATCCAAGAACAGAAAACAAACTGGGAATACAGGGAACTGAAGTGGTGTGAACAAAACAAGGACTCCGTGACACATACTAAAACAGACAGGGTATATATACACAGGGAACACAAGCTAAACAAGATAACAAGGGGGCGTGGTAAACTGAAACACCTGTGAAGACTAATCAACATAACAAGGAACAACTAAACATGACAAGACACATGGCAGGATCACATGACAAGCATGGGAAAATATGACAGACACTAACAAAGAACAAGACACAAAACCCACACCGTGACAAAAATATGTGGTTTGGTTCAAATTTTTTTATTCAAATTAAAAATTAATTAATAATAAATGCATAAAATGACGGATTGACCCTGAGGTTTTATATACGAGACACCTGAAAGAACCCTTTTATGATTCAATATATAACTTTTTCTTCTAAGAGTGTAAGATGTCTGATGTCTGTGACTGAAAAAACACACACAAAAAAACAGGGAACAGGCCTCTTAGTCTCGGTCACTTAAGTCACTTAAAAATGTCTGAATTCCATTGCATTAGATACAAAATATCAAACTCAAGCCGTCCACATTATACAGTCTAGACCGCTGCGTCTCCATATTAAACTGTGCTTGATATGCCCCAGTCTAATAGATTATGCAAATATGATGGGAAAGTTCTGCTTATTTAAATGTTATCCTTGGAGAGTATTCCTGCAGGACTTTTCTGCATGTCTGAGTAATGGAAAGGGAAAATATCCTACTTACAATATTCTCAAAATATTAAATGAAAATGTACTCACTGACTATATTAGACTAGACATTAATATCATGAATAATTCAAACCTCTCCTCTCTGGAATCAGTGTCTTGCATCTGAGAATAAATGTAAACAGGATTGAAAATATGTCTAGAGTAATCCTAGGAGTTCAGTTCTCCTGTTAGCAAAATGTTAAGTATGAGCACATTCTGTCAATCCCAAAAATAAACATTCATTCTGGCAAGCATTAGGCCTATTTATGGGATTACACAACAGGTGCATTTCCACAAATCTGTCATCATGGAAGTGCAAAGTATATATGAATAAACTTTTTTAACCCTGTGGTGCTCTTCGAAAATTTTTACATTTTCTTTTTCTTATATGATTTTTTACTTCATCAGAATGGTACGAACACACACACACACACACACACACACACACACACAAATTTCATCTAGTGGGAACGTTTGGTACTGCGGCCAAACAAAATCTTAGTGAAAGCTCCTTTTTTGAGATGTCAACCTCAAATTTGGAACATAACTTGGCTTTGATTTTCTCGCAGTGTATAAATTTCATAAAAAAAAAAAAAGATTTCATGACAAACTTAAAACTTCTATAGCTATGGAGTCAAAATAGGGCCATATATATCTGCAAAATAAAAAAATGTTTTGCAAAAAAAAAAAAAGTTTTGCAAAAAAAAAAATGTTTTGCAAAAAAAAAATATGTTTTGCAAATAAAAATAGAGTATTGAGAAAAAAAATGCTTTTTTGCAAGTAAAAAATATAATTGCAAAAGAAAAGTTAACCACTGAGAGAAAAAAATAAAGTTTAGCAAAGTAAAACTTCAGCAGCATTGACTTTGCAACACATTTTTCCCTTTGCGCCGCTCCTTTAAATCCGCGTTTCAGTCATCCGTGCCTCTGCGGCGCAAGCTTTCCTTTGCGCTTCATTTTTCTATGCGCCTCGCTTTGTGTCCCTGATTTGACGTGGGGGAGGGGTCAAGAGGTTGGGGTGTGTCTCAGAGCCGTTAGGGTGTGTACAAGGGATGAAGGGAAGGCGCGTCCTTCTCGTTACGTCATCAGCGCGAGCCCCAGACCGAGTGGATCGATCGAAATGGCAGAGCAGAGACATGCGGGTGATGGATCACAGGTATGTATTATTGATCGCTTTCTTCAAGTTCACTAGATAGACCGATAACTAACGTTATATGTAACTATGTTTAACATCATATCCATCACCCGCATGTCTCTGCTCTGCCATTTCGATCAAACCACTCGGTCTGGGGCTCGCGCTGATGACGTAACGAGAAGGACGCGCCTTCCCTTCATCCCTTGTACACACCCTAACGGCTCTGAGACACACCCCAACCTCTTGACCCCTCCCCCACGTCAAATCAGGGACACAAAGCGAGGCGCATAGAAAAATGAAGCGCAAAGGAAAGCTTGCGCCGCAGAGGCACGGATGACTGAAACGCGGATTTAAAGGAGCGGCGGAAAGGGAAAAATGTGTTGCAAAGTCAATGCTGCTGAAGTTTTACTTTGCTAAACTTTATTTTTTTCTCTCAGTGGTTAACTTTTCTTTTGCAATTATATTTTTTACTTGCAAAAAAGCATTTTTTTTTCTCAATACTCTATTTTTATTTGCAAAACTTTTTTTTTTTTTGCAAAACATTTTTTTTTTTTGCAAAACTTTTTTTTTTTTTGCAAAACATTTTTTTATTTTGCAGATATATATGGCCCTATTTTGACTCCATATATAGCTTTTTAACTCTTTGTTTTGTTTTAAAGTATTTACAAAGAGACCAAACTTAAGTCTTTCAAGATTTAGGACAGTTTAATGCTCAACAAGTGGTTAACAGGTAAATAAATGGATACTGTATAAATATAATATCGTAACATAAAAATACAAAATATTAAATACAAAATATAAAAAATTCTGTCATTTTGACTGCCATGTGATTACGTGCCACCAAAGGGTTAAATTAATTAAACAGGTCAATTTATTTTCCTTATTATAGTACTGGATTTTTACAATTTGTTCTACCATGAATGAAGTGCTGGATGTGCATTTTTTTTTTGAACTGTGGAAATGAAGCCATGTTTCAATGCTTTGATGAATTTTCACATTTTTCAATTAAAGTTTAGAGTGATTGAGATAGATAATAAGATTAATTACATTTTACAAACATTACATGGAAGTATTAAGTATATAATATGTTGCTTTATAAAAGTGAAAAACTGATGATTTGAAGTTTTTATATTTTATCTTAATTAGAGTTGTTTTTCATAATCCGAGTCCTGTACGAGAGCAGTAAGGTCTTCAACAGGAGCTGAAAGGTTATATTTTGAGTTTGGCTGCAGGCTAATGACGGCCATCATGACCCACTTCCATCTCTAATACACTTGTGAGATGGTTCGGGCTACTGCGTGTCATTAATAGTTCATAACATTTAAAACATTTGTGTTTTCTGCCCTAATCTCTCTAACCACTTCTCTACTGCACCAGCACTGCTGGACATCATACAAGTGATTAACAAGTAATTATTAAAACTGCTCATGTGGAACTAAAGCAAGTCCGTTTAAAGCCAGCTGTCTCCGTCCAGGCTGAAAATTAAAGCAAACATATTTTTACCTAATTTTAGTATTAAACTGATTCTCTGTGCACCATGGCTTTTGGCTGGAGAAATATGGGATACAATCTCTGCACTTCTATTAAAACGTTCTCATTCATTATTGTTCCCTTTGCATTCTTCACCTTCATTGAATTCAAGATGAATTTTACATTTGACATATTTATGTTAGATTCCCTTGTGATTGTAACGGTTTAATTCTGTTTTGGTTTCAGTTAGCCTGTGTTCCTGATCATTACCTGGTCATGGCGCCTTGTTTATCTACTACAACCCCTGACTTGGTTTGGATTACAGTAACTATATATTCTAAACACAGTACGGCTGTAACGGCTCAGGAATCAACAAACACAGGAGTCCAGGAAGAACAGGAAAACATCACCTTTAAGATCAAAACCCACTCAGTTACAGTTTAATTTATTCAAACACATGGACTGTGTGAAACAAGATTCTACCAAGAACTGAGGAATTGGGGGTTATAAATGCACAATGGAAAAGAGAAAGTAAACTTTAGACATAGTAAACTATAGAAACCTAGGAAACAGTAGACCAATCACAACAGACTGAGCCATCTGACCAATCAGAGCAGAGTAGACCAGTCACAACACACTGAGCCGTCTGACCAATCAGAGGAGAGTAGACCAATCACAACAGACTGAGCCGTCTGACCAATCAGAGCAGAGTAGACCAATCACAACAGACTGGACCATCTGACCAATCAGAGCAGAGTAGACCAATCACAACAGACTGGGCCATCTGACCAATCAGAGCAGAGTAGACCAGTCACAACACACTGAGCCGTCTGACCAATCAGAGCAGAGTAGACCAATCACAACAGACTGAGCCGTCTGACCAATCAGAGCAGAGTAGACCAATCACAACAGACTGGACCATCTGACCAATCAGAGCAGAGTAGACCAATCACAACAGACTGGGCCATCTGACCAATCAGAGCAGAGTAGACCAATCACAACAGACTGAGCCATCTGACCAATCAGAGCAGAGTAGACCAATCACAACAGACTGAGCCATCTGGCCAATCAGAGCAGAGAAGACCAATCACAACAGACTGGGCCATCTGACCAATCAGAGCAGAGTAGACCAATCACAACAGACTGAGCCATCTGACCAATCAGAGCAGAGCAGACCAATCACAACAGACTGGGCCGTCTGACCAATCAGAGCAGAGTAGACCAATCACAAAAGACTGGGCCATCTGACCAATCAGAGCAGAGTAGACCAATCACAAAAGACTGGGCCATCTGACCAATCAGAGCAGAGTAGACCAATCACAAAAGACTGGGCCATCTGACCAATCAGAGCAGAGTAGACCAATCACAACAGACTGGGCCATCTGACCAATCAGAGCAGAGTAGACCAATCACAACAGACTGGGCCATCTGACCAATCAGAGCAGAGTAGACCAATCACAACAGACTGGGCCGTCTGACCAATCAGAGCAGAGTAGACCAGTCACAACACACTGAGCCGTCTGACCAATCAGAGCAGAGTAGACCAGTCACAACAGACTGAGCCATCTGACCAATCAGAGGAGAGTAGACCAATCACAACAGACTGGGCCACCTGACCAATCAGAGCAGAGTAGACCAGTCACAACACACTGAGCCGTCTGACCAATCAGAGCAGAGTAGACCAGTCACAACAGACTGAGCCGTCTGACCAATCAGAGCAGAGTAGACCAGTCACAACAGACTGAGCCATCTGACCAATCAGAGGAGAGTAGACCAATCACAACAGACTGAGCCGTCTGACCAATCAGAGCAGAGTAGACCAATCACAACAGACTGGACCATCTGACCAATCAGAGCAGAGTAGAACAATCACAACAGACTGGGCCATCTGACCAATCAGAGCAGAGTAGAACAATCACAACAGACTGAGCCATCTGACCAATCGGAGCAGAGTAGACCAATCACAACAGACTGAGCCATCTGACCAATCAGAGCAGAGAAGACCAATCACAACAGACTGGGCCATCTGACCAATTAGAGCAGAGTAGACCAAACACAACAGACTGGGTCATCTGACCAATCAGAGCAGAGTAGACCAATCACAACAGACTGGGCCGTCTGACCAATCAGGGCAGAGTAGACCAATCACAACAGAATGGGCCATCTGACCAATCAGAGCAGAGTAGACCAATCACAACAGACTGGGCCATCTGACCAATCAGAGCAGAGTAGACCAATCACAACTGACTGGGCCATCTGACCAATCAGAGCAGAGTAGACCAATCACAACAGACTGGGCCATCTGACCAATCAGAGCAGAGTAGACCAATCACAACAGACTGGGCCATCTGACCAATCAGAGCAGAGTAGACCAATCACAACAGACTGGGCCATCTGACCAATCAGAGCAGAGCAGACCAATCACAACAGACTGGGCCATCTGACCAATCAGAGCAGAGTAGACCAATCACAACAGACTGGGCCATCTGACCAATCAGAGCAGAGTAGACCAATCACAACAGACTGGGCCATCTGACCAATCAGAGCAGAGTAGACCAATCACAACAGACTGGGCCGTCTGACCAATCAGGGCAGAGTAGACCAATCACAACAGAATGGGCCATCTGACCAATCAGAGCAGAGTAGACCAATCACAACAGACTGGGCCATCTGACCAATCAGAGCAGAGTAGACCAATCACAACTGACTGGGCCATCTGACCAATCAGAGCAGAGTAGACCAATCACAACAGACTGGGCCATCTGACCAATCAGAGCAGAGTAGACCAATCACAACAGACTGGGCCATCTGACCAATCAGAGCAGAGTAGACCAATCACAACAGACTGGGCCGTCTGACCAATCAGGGCAGAGTAGACCAATCACAACAGAATGGGCCATCTGACCAATCAGAGCAGAGTAGACCAATCACAACAGACTGGGCCATCTGACCAATCAGAGCAGAGTAGACCAATCACAACTGACTGGGCCATCTGACCAATCAGAGCAGAGTAGACCAATCACAACAGACTGGGCCATCTGACCAATCACAACAGACTGGGCCATCTGACCAATCAGAGCAGAGTAGACCAATCACAACAGACTGGGCCATCTGACCAATCAGAGCAGAGTAGACCAATCACAACAGACTGAGCCATCTGACCAATCAGAGCAGAGTAGACCAATCACAACAGACTAGGCCATCTGACCAATCAGAGCAGAGTAGACCGATCACAACAGACTGGGCCATCTGACCAATCAGAGCAGAGTAGACCAATCACAACAGACTGGGCCATCTGACCAATCAGAGCAGAGTAGACCAATCACAACAGACTGAGCCATCTGACCAATCAGAGCAGAGTAGACCAATCACAACAGACTGGGCCATCTGACCAATCAGAGCAGAGTAGACCAATCACAACAGACTGGGCCATCTGACCAATCAGAGCAGAGTAGACCAATCACAACTGACTGGGCCATCTGACCAATCAGAGCAGAGTAGACCAATCACAACAGACTGGGCCATCTGACCAATCACAACAGACTGGGCCATCTGGCCAATCAGAGCAGAGTAGACCAATCACAACAGACTGAGCCATCTGACCAATCAGAGCAGAGTAGACCAATCACAACAGACTGGGCCATCTGACCAATCAGAGCAGAGTAGACCGATCACAACAGACTGGGCCATCTGACCAATCAGAGCAAAGTAGACCAATCACAACAGACTGGGCCATCTGACCAATCAGAGCAGAGTAGACCAATCACAACAGACTGAGCCATCTGACCAATCAGAGCAGAGTAGACCAATCACAACAGACTGGGCCATCTGACCAATCAGAGCAGAGTAGACCGATCACAACAGACTGGGCCATCTGACCAATCAGAGCAGAGTAGACCAATCACAACAGACTGGGCCATCTGACCAATCAGAGCAGAGTAGACCAATCACAACAGACTGGGCCATCTGACCAATCAGAGCAGAGTAGACCAATCACAACAGACTGGGCCATCTGACCAATCAGAGCAGAGTAGACCAATCACAACAGACTGGGCCGTCTGACCAATCAGAGCAGAGTAGACCAATCACAACAGACTGAGCCGTCTGACCAATCAGAGCAGAGTAGACCAATCACAACAGACTGGGTCATCTGACCAATCAGAGCAGAGCAGACCAATCACAACAGACTGGGCCATCTGACCAATCAGAGCAGAGTAGACCAATCACAACAGACTGGGTCATCTGACCAATCAGAGCAGAGTAGACCAATCACAACAGACTGGGTCATCTGACCAATCAGAGCAGAGTAGACCAATCACAACAGACTGGGCCATCTGACCAATCAGAGCAGAGTAGACCAATCACAACAGACTGAGCCATCTGACCAATCAGAGCAGAGTAGACCAATCACAACAGACTGGGCCATCTGACCAATCAGAGCAGAGTAGACCAATCACAACAGACTGGGCCATCTGACCAATCAGAGCAGAGTAGACCAATCACAACAGACTGGGTCATCTGACCAATCAGAGCAGAGTAGACCAATCACAACAGACTGAGCCATCTGACCAATCAGAGCAGAGTAGACCAATCACAACAGACTGGGCCATCTGACCAATCAGAGCAGAGGAATCTTTAGATTTAGAGAGACCAAAGCCTTTATTGAACCGGTTCAGACACTGTGAGAAAAGAGCTGATGCTGCAACGTATATTTTGAGATTTTTTTTTTTTTACATTGGATGCATGTTACCTAGTGTAGGAGTTTTCAAAACAAGGAGCCTTTAAAATAACATAATAGGGGCACATGAAATTAGCAAGCATGAAAATCTGTCTAGACATTGTAAAATGATGTTACAGCCAAAATGATATTTCAAACCCTTATTCAATGTGTTTTATAACTTTCTTTAACAATGCACACAGTGCTCTTTAAGTTTTAAAGAGCAAATCTAGGGAATGAGGTCAGTCAGAAATACCAAGCCTTTTAAACATTTAAGAATGCTCTCAAGTTCAGAAATAGCCATCAGGGGGTTGTGAGTTATTTTTTGTTTTAAGGTCTGTTTCTAAGGTCAGGTTTCTCAAAATCAATTTAGTACTGGCACACCACTTTCAAGCATATAATTGTTTAGAAATCTACTACTTTCATAAACCATGTAAATTAATGTCAATTGCAATGAGTGAAGCTGTTTCAACCGATCCCATAATCAACCAAATTATTCAAATTTGTTAAGATCCATTTACAAAAACAGAATTTGAGTCGTCTGCCATTGTACTTGTTCCACAAAAGATTGCCAAGTTTTGCTTCTGGAAATTTCATGTGCTTAACTTTTATTAGAGTGATCAAAACTCTTTTTATTGCAACACTGTGTATTGCAAAATCCTGATGTTGGGGTTTGCAAAACTTGGACTTACTGGCACTGTCGTTTGATCGATCGATATTTCATGCAAGATGTTCACCATTTTGCAAACACAATTATTTTTTCTGGGGGTTACAACATAACGAAAAGAGAGCCATCTCTTGTTTAAATGCACACTGAAAAGTAGGTCATACAGAGACTGCCTTTGGAAAGTTTATCCGAGATAGTGTCAACATTCAAAGATAAATTTCCCCGATTATGTAATTTGTGAGTTTAGATGTTTTTTGTTAGGGGGGGAACAGCTGTGTCGAACTCATATAAATGCAGAACCTCAATGACCACAAATTGATAAAAGACGGATCTGTTTCCAAAACGTTTTCATCATGAGGTGGTAAGTGTCTGTTTTGTTCCCTAAATTTTAAAAAATGTCTCAAATAATGATGTGTGATTAAGTATTGGCTTGAAAGACATTTAAAAAGCATCTAGCCAATTTCATTAGCTATTTCACTGCAATGCATAATGCATTCTTAATCTGTTCAAACAAGCAAGAGATTATTTAACGCTGATGACCCTTTTTGGTCTCCAGGCTATCTGTGCTGCTCGTGGGCACTATTACTTGGCTGCCAGATGTGTCTCCTGCTTTGGACAGAGTCAGAGAGCATGTTTCGGGTAACAAACAACCTCCTCGTCTGACATGACCAACGCTCAGCACCAGACAGCTACAGCTGTGAATCAGTGAAATGCTTTTAGTGAATTTAAAGTCACATTTTAAAAAGCATTTTAAACCATCTTTGTATCATAGGCTACAGAGTAACCACATGTGTAGTTCGTCTCAATAACAACAGCATTGTGAGAATATCTTAGCAAGACCATAGCAAAATGTTATAGGGGAAGCACCCCTGATACAGGGTTGCCAACTCTCACGCATCTGGCGTGACAGTCACGCATTCAGCCTCAATCTCACGCTCTCACGCTTAACAAAGAAATCTCACGCTAAATTAGACATTCTTCTGTGCTGTATTTTTTTTTTCACTCGTGTGCACTAAATTTCAGAATTACTATAAACAATTCAGGCTCTTAACTACTGGATAGACCACTATTTATGGCGCAAATTAGTTAAAATCTCCCGGAATCTAGAGCGAGCACGCATGCGAGACAGAAACCGTAGCGCACGCACGGCGTACGGCAGCGTTGAGCATTGTAGCCAATCACTGACATGTCTGTTGAACGCATTGGCCAATCAGAGGCGTTTAAATGAGTCGCTGTCCTGAAGATGTGTTTTGCGCGAGCTCACCGAGTTCTACACTTTCGCAAACCTGTCATTATTATTGCCTATAAACTTAAGATGCAAATAAAAGATTCACTGCAATGTATTTGATATTCTTGATGCTGTTCTGATGCGCTCCATTACGCACCGCTCTGTTTGGTGTTAGGATGACTAAAAGTTCAGCGGTCTAGCTCTTCAATGTCAGAATGATTAAAGAAGTGAACGAATGCCTGGCAAAATGTAAGTGGAAAACATTTAATATTTGACTGTTTTACAATAGAAATGTTCAACTACCGACAGTATCCGGTGACGCGAATTACTCAACTTTTTTTATTTATTTACTAAATTTTGCCTTTTTGAATTGAAAATATGCTATAATTTCTTTGATTCATTTAGAGAGAATGCATGCATAATAAAAAATAAAATATTATTTGAAAATAGTTACAATTATTTCACTAATACAATAAGCTTTTTTTTCTTTATTCCCTTAAATCGCTTTTATAATTAATTCCTTTAAATAAAAATACCCCCAAAAATTTGGGTTGGAATAAGGAAATTCCGCCCTCTCTTACGTAAGACAGAGCCATACTCGAAAAAAACTTTCCGAAACTTGTGACAAACCGGAAGGACAATTTTTGGAACAAAAATACTCCTTCAAACGTACAACTTAACTTTTGAAACTTTGACCATGTTTAGCATGGGAATCCAACTCTTTAACAGTGTAAAAAACTCAGTATGCATGAAACAGTAATTCACCCCCCCTTTAATCATGTTAGCACCTTGTTGAAACAAGACCCATAATATCATAGAGACACGGGGTGAGTTTTCTGACTCAAGGCAATGTAGGGGGCAGCGTAGTTACAACAATTAACATGTTTTGCTAACATCATCCTAACATGCTAATATGTTGTTAGCATTATGCTTACATGATTATCATGTCGATAGCATGTTTTAACGCTTCACTAGATGTTGTAAACATCTGTTAGCATATTTTTAACATGTTTTTGCTAACATTATTAGTCGGTTGTTAGCATGATGCTAGTATGTTTAACATTATGATAACACGGTTAGCATTTCATAAGCATGTTTTAATGCTTCACTAGATGTTGTTAGCATGTTTATAACATGTTTTAGTATGCAACTAGGCGATGATAACATGTTTTAACATTGTTACCATGATACTAGCACATTTTGAGTCATTTTTATCATATTTTAATAATTAGTTAGGATTTTTAGAACGTTTTAGCACTTAGCTAATCACTATTAGCATGTAACTATTCACTGCTAGCATTTGTAGCATGTTGGAAGTCTTGTTTGCCAGCTAACAAATGATCATGTCGTTAGCATGTTTTAACGCTTCACTAGATGTTGTTATTTTCTCACGCACAGAAAAATTGCGAAGCAATCCCCCCCCCCAAATCTCACTCCAAGCAAAACTCAAAAGTTTGCAGCTATGTGTTTTAACATTTTGTTACCATGATGCTTGCACATTTTGTCTTATATCATTTATTTTATATCATGTTTCAGTAATTAGTTAGGATTATTCAGAATGTTTTTTACACATAGCTAATCGCTATAAGCATGCAGCTATTCACTGTTATCACGTGTAACATGTTGGAAGTCCTGTTTGCTAGCATGAGCCAAAAGAGCAAACCCCTATGTTCATACAATTGGTGTATTCAAGTCATGTTGGAAAAATCGTATTTACGAGTTGAACGCACCTGAGGTCGTGATTCATTACATTTAGTGTTTTCTCTACATCTGTAGCATGAAAAATATCATTGACAGCTGCCTAAAAAGATCCCATTCTCATGTATCCTACAGCTCACAGGATTTCAGCCCTACGTCCCAAACGAATGGTGGGGGGATCGCTGAACGCACCCGTCCCGTGGCAGGCATTGGTGTACCTCAGTGAAAACATACTAGATGGAGGTTTTGCTGGAGGAGCGCTGATAGCGGAACGCTGGGTACTGACTGCCGGACGTAATCTATTTGTAGGAAAGAGTCGAAATCATACAAGAGGACAAGAACCATTAATCCCAAAAGTCTATCTTGGAATCAGCAAACTTTCTGATGCAAATGCTTCTTCTGAAGTAGCTGTGGAGAAGGTAAATATCCAAACCTGCTAAGCTAAATTCGCTAAATCATGATCTCCATATATTTTGTATATAAATACAAAGACAAAAAAGCATTAGTTAGCATGCTAACCAATCAGCATGTTAAGCTTACTTAGCTTCTAATGTAGTTCGATAGCTGAAGAGCAATATTAGAAAGTGGCATCAGTGTTAAAAATTATTTTATCTTTGAAAAAACGATTGCAAAATCACGTTATGCGACTAAACGTAATTTTTGACGTAGGCGTGTTATCCAAGCATTAATGGAGAGGAAAGACACTTATATTTCTGAGCAGCTCATATGAGGTGTTTCTCCCTCATTTCTGCTTCAAGATCTTGATGAATTTTGGCATTTCTTTGTTGTTTAGGATCCAGTATTCCTGTGATACTTTTGTCTTTTACTGTAAATGTTTCCATTGCAGTTTTGCAAAATATTTCTTTTTCCAATTGCCTGAAAAACCACCTCACGCGAGTGTAAAAACTTTTTTGCAATATATGCGAGTTTTTGGAAAATTTACGTGTTTCCATTGGGCGTATTTTCAATTTGCAATTAAAATTTGCACAATTTGAAGGGTAAAAGAAACGTGGCTAATGATGCTCCAGGACCAGGACTGAAAACCACTGATATATACCAAATTTTGTGCCAATATGTAAAAAAAATATCATAATTTAAGACAAATTTGAAAATGATGGGCAGAAGATTAATCTGATCCCGCCAAATTCAGAATCGGCAGTTTCAGCATAACCCAATGAGTCCGTAGACGCCAATCATGATTTTCTGACAAACTTTTCAAAAGTTATTAGCAAAAATAGCCACATTTGGCAGGGGCACTCAGGTCATGGTGTTAATGAAGCCTACCAAGTTTTGTTTTTGATTTATTTTGATAGATCAAAGCATTGCCCAGAAAGCATCTTGCCTAATTATTCCCAAACAGCAAAATAGTGTCGGCCCAGATCCGGGTCACATCTGGTACATGTGGATTCAACGCGTACCAGATGTGTACAAGACACTATGTTGCTGTCTGGGTTATAGGTCGAAATCATAAATTACACATCATCATAACTTTTAAACAAAGATTAATGTAAAATTCTGTCTGGCCACTTCTGTGCAGTTCGGTCCAGTTATTATCTGAGCTAATTTTGGCAGGAATCTGACAAAAAGTTTTTTGGGAAGAATAGCGAATAGAAAAAGAATACAGTACATTTCAAAATGGCGACTACTGTCATGGGCAGAGTTTTAATATACTGTATGATATTGACATGATCACCATGAGATGAGATATCAGGTGATTTTCAAAGGGGTTCAAAAGCTCTAACCAAAAGAATATGACATTTTTTAATTTGTGGTGATTATATAGAGTTGGACAGAGTATTATTCAGGGTGACCTTCATAATTTTCCAATGTACGGTTCACAACTACCCTAAACCCTAACAATATAGAATTAATTGTCTTCTTTAGTTGTGCAGACAGTGACCCTAAAAAGTATTTGGACACTTAAGCCACAATTAAAAAAGTCACTGCATTAGGTAACTAAATATTAAACGTGGGTGCATATGATGCAATGAAATTCATGCTTTTCTAAGAGTTCGAGTGCAAATGATTTTGGGACCAATTTATCACTGTGACAAGTTCATTTTGTATTTCAAGAAAAGAATAAAGGAGATAATGGTTGCATGAGAGCATTAATAGTTGAAATGCATCTTTCCTGCAGGTGTTTTTGCATCCAGGCTTCCAGAACACATCCGACTGGGACGACGACCTCGCTCTGATCAAACTGCAGGAGCCGGTCAGATTTAACGAGTCTATAATACCCATCCCGCTTCCAGAGATGGGAGATAACCAGGAAGAGAGCGAAGGAGAGAGAGGCATCATCGCTGGGTGGGGATGGGGGCGTCTTTTCACTCCTGCCCCAAAACTGAAGTTTCTCGCTCTGCCCGTCCAGTCATGCAAGGGGAAATACCAGGCGACGGTCCTCGCAAGCACACCAAATGTGACTGACAAACAGTTCTGCACCGGACCCAGCGAGTACCAAGAAAATGTGTGTTTTGGTGACGCAGGGGGCGCTCTTGTGTTCCTGAACCCCAACACCAGTGCAGTCTATGCTGCGGGAATCCTCTCTTTCGACAAGGCTTGTTCTGTGGAAAAGCATGCTGTCTACACAAAGATTTCTGCGTACCTGCCCTGGATCCACAGCGTCATGAGAGGAGATTCACAGGGATTTCCAGAGCGGCGTGCTTCAATTATAAGTCACATGTTTTCACAACAACAGTAGTGTGATTATAATGCAGTGATAATTGCTTTATTAATATACATTTATGTCTCTGGTTTCCCAGACAGCAACATAGGCTACATCTACATTAATCCGGATACATTTGAAAACGGCGTCTTCGTTTAAAAACGCTCTCCGTCACACTAGCGTGTTCAGGCGTTTCAGTGTGGATGAGAAACTTTTGGAAAACGCCTGAAAACGCTAAATTCACCTCATACTGCGCATGTGTAAAACCTCACAGAAGCTCACTGAGATCAGACAGACGGAAAAATACATAATAAAGTTATCGCGCAATTCTTCTGACAGGATAATTTTATTTAGAAAAATATCTCATCATTCACTGAAGCGTCAGGTCGCAGTCACTCACTATTATATGTTTGGTCTAAAACACGACTGATTTCATGTTTCGCTGCAGGACAGCAAATGTGATTGAATTTGCAGGACTGTGATATAAAGAGTGTGCAAACATATTTTAGCAACTGTGTGAAAGTGAATAGCACATAACAGGCACAATACTGCTATAAACAAATATCTATTGGTACAATATGCGTCACATGACTAAACTTACGTCATCGTTTTTAAATACCTCCGTTTTGACAGTCAACACTACAAGGCGGAAATGTTTTCAAATGAATCCATTTTGGAGAGCGTTTTCAAAAAGCTTAATTTTCATTAATAAAAAGGCCGTCTCAGTGTGGACGGAAGGCCAAAACGTAGAGAAAAAGATGCGTTTTTAAACGAAAACGTATTAGTGTGGACAAGGCCAAAGTTTCGGCCCAGATCCGGCCCACATCTGTGGAATCCACATGTACCAGATGTGGCCCGGATCTGGGCCGACACTTTGTTGCTGTCTGGGTTGTAATTTGCACTGTTAAATTGTGAGAATAAAAATGGGGGTTGTCATTTAACAAATAAATCCATATTTGAAACAAATAAGTGTCTAGTGTATCTAGTGTGCCGCACAGGTCCAGAACAATGAAGCCAAAACATTTCGATCGCCCCCTGGTGGCTGGCTGCAATATAGGTCATAATGTAATCGAATGTGATGCAAGCTAAACTACAAAATCTAATTACATTACAGCTCCCGCATCAGTTATTCCATACATAGATAATATCTATCCCATATATAGCTATAAATCAGATGCATTTCATCACAATGCACTGGACAACATATTTTGTGCATTTGCTGTGATAAATTAGCAGGAACTCTTAAAATATCAATTGTATTAAATAATGGAAATCAAATTTTGCTACTCTTTGCTACTGAATTCAGGGTTACATTTAATTTAATAGAAATCTAAATTGTAATATTGAAAAAGGCTGGTACATGTGGATTCCACACGGCCCAGATGTGGGCCGGATCTGGGCCGACTGGGTATGTAATAAAATTTTCACAGTACATTCCACATGAATGTTTTATTATTACCTTACTGTGTGCATTTTCTATCTGCAAACATGAGGAAGCACATCACACACCATTTTAGTTCATTAAATATGTAAAGCTCTGCTGCAGGATGCTGATCAAGGTTATATAAACGCATATCTTGAGCATATCTTTCTGAGACCAAAGGAGCATGCAGAGTACGTAGATTAACTGACTTAAAATCAAATACAACTGCAAACCTGACAAGCCACAGTTAACCCTGAATCAAGTTCTTCTGTTAACCACCAGGCATCCCAATTAATTTGAGTCAACAGATTGTGTGCAGCATGTAGCTTGTCAACAGCTTTGAACAACATCTTCTTTTGAGGAAAAAAGGTGTTTTCTCAGAGAACCATTGCTTGCAGCAAACCAATGATATTGTTAAAAAAAAGGACTATATTCCATGGTTTGAAAATTGTACTGTTGTATTCCCAAACATGTTTTAACATGTTCTAAATGTATTAGACTCAACCTCAAAGACATTTAAATCTAATGCAACTATGAAACTCTCAATAAATAATACAACTGAAGGGGAGTTTGTGATGAGTTGATTGTGCAACTCTACAGGGGTAAATTAATCCAGTAAACCCTTATACTCACGGTGGCATCTGAGCCTGTTATGCCACTTCCCCACCACCAGAGGTCACCCTCTGAGTATTGAAATGTTTTTCCCCCCACCTGTTCATTAAGTGTTCCAAGCAGAAATGTCTATAATATTTTAACACAATTTGTGGGCTTCTGCTTGTCCACTCTCCTTTTGAGGATTGACCACAGGTTCTCTATGTGGGATTAAGATCCGGGCCTGGCCAAAAATCCAAAATTTCAATGGACTCCTTGTGACATTATTCCCCATCACCAAATCGCTCCTTGGTTGCTGGGAGAAGTTGCTTTTGCTGGACATTTTATACCATTTTTTTATTAATTATTATTCCTGGCAGTTTAAGAATTGTTAGACAGCCACTCTATACATGAACATTAAACAAATGTAAAATCTAAATAAAATGTATTTTTTTTTTACTTATTTAAAAAGGAATATGCCAGGTAATATGTAATAGTACTGTAGATTGAAAACATAGATTGATGTGGAGAAATATGCCTCTACATTTTAAAATGGCAGGAATATATCGGATCACGAGTGGACGACGCTAAATACAGGTGTAACGGGATCTAAATGTTTTGAGCTCGTCCACTTTTGACCTCTTCCAGAGTTAGTGGAAAAAACATTGCTTTCGTAGTGTAAACGCTCATGTGATCGAATGTGTTCAAACAGCCGGGGCTTATTTCTGTAATGCCATGAAAACTCTTTATGCTGGGGGAAATAGTTCTGTGAATGGCACTACTCAAAGATTTGATTTGGAAAGAGGAGTTAGGCATGGCTGCCCAGTTTCTGTTTACCTTTTTCTTATTGTTGCCCAGGTGTTATGTCACTTTATTAAATCATCCAAAATTTATTTGGGTATGGTTATTACTAAAAATGAGCAGGAGAGAATCTCACAAAATTTTGACCCGGTGATTAAAAAAGTAAAGAATAGTTCTGTCAGGACCACTACCGTCAAATATGATTGACAATTAGCATACAGTTTGGATTGGCGGTATGGTTCTGTTCTGGGCGAGAACTCCCTGCGCATCCATGAGCCTTTGCATGGATAAGAGCAGCAATAATCCCCCTCAGGGTAAACAGAACAGAACCAACATGCAAAAAATTTGCAAATATATTTAATTCAAGATTTTAAAGTACAACATTATTCGATAATTATTCTGATTCAAGGGGAATCAGAATGTCAAATCCTGACTGACGACAGGAGGAGCTGGGGATGAAGGAGGATAATCGCTCCTGAGAAATGCGATAGCTGCTGATAATACTGAAGGAGCTTATATACTGTATGTATCTGGTGGTGATAGGCGTCGTATTCCTATGTGGATCAGCTGAGGGTCAGCTGATGCGAGCTTGACTAACGTGACCTGCCAGAACTAACAAGCTACGCTTGATATTTAATATTTGGTTGCAGAGGGACTTGTCTTATATTATAATAAGATAATCGATCAAATTATGCTGAATTTTTTGTGGAAAAAACGTATTCATTTGGTTCACGTGACGTCACTGTAGCTTTGCGCCGCCATCTTGACGACCGACGGTCTCAGTAATGCCTGCAATATGTTGTGCAGTTGGCTGCAACAACAGCCGAAAGACTCAAGAGGAACCCCGAACTGGTATTTTATTATTGACGTTAATAGGAAACGTCATTTCCTATTGGTCAAGGTTTATTGGAAATATTAATTGGAATAAGGTCTGGTTGTTACCTAATAAATATATTATTACAAATAAGGTCAAGGAAATTTCATTTAAGATATTGCATAAATTTTACCCTGCTAAACATTTTCTATCCAAATTTAACAAAGACATAGATGTAAATTGTTCGTTTTGTTTTTTGCAACCAGAAACTGTACCTCATATTTTTTGGCACTGTCAATACACCAAAAGGTTGTGGTGGGAGGTTTCTAAATTTATAAATAACAAATTAGGATGTAATTTTCTTTTGCTATACGAACATGTAATATTTGGGTTTTTCCCATATGAAATGAGTCTGGAAAAGTAAGCGCATATTATTAATCTTTTGATTATTTTAGTTAAGTTTCATATTCATCGGTGTAAATTTACTAATCAGAAACATTTTTTTTCTGTGCTATTGAAAGAATTTGAAAATTATATGGTTTCCATTAAGGACAGTACAAACAAAAAAGCTGTTAAAACTATGTATTTGTTGAATACTTTTCAGATTTTGTGAAATGTCAAAGCCTTTTATTGTTTGTATGTCTATTTAGTTTTGTTTTCATTCATTTTTTGTATTGTGTATTTGTGTATATTTAACCCTGGCATTTTTTTTTATTTACTTTTTATTTAGTTTTTTTATTTAGTTTTTGTTCATGTTCTGTAAATGTTGTTCATGCAATAAAAAACAGAACAAAAACAAACGCTTAACCTCTCCTCAAACCGTCAGTCTGCTATGAGCAGAGATGGAGAGGAGGAGCGCTGAAGTAAAACCTGCCCTCTGTTCAATATTCAATTTCACTTGGAGATAGTCACAACACTGGAGAAAAGTCGTTTGCAACTTCCGGTTCACGGGGACTTTAAAGACGAAAAACATACCAAAAACACAATGTTCTCCCATTCCTGATTTCTAACACACACTCACAGCGTTCGGCTGATCTTGAGGCTGCCAGAGCAGAAACTAAAGCTGATGATGTCCGTGTATTTTGTATGTAAATTGTATATATGTAAATTGCGGGACCTTATTTTGTCCATTTGAACGAAAGATCTGAAAAAGCCCCAAACATTTACTCGCCCATAGACCCTTCCCTTGAAGAAATGAGGACAGAAGTGTCTGAAAGTGGACAAAAGAGACGGATTAAAACATCAGGTGTAAACAGGAATGTGTCTCTCGTCTACTTGTGATCCGATCGACCAAAACGCATCTTAAAGTTTTTTTTTAACTGCTTACAAATTTCAAAACTTTACACACAAATCCAAGAATTGCACACACAAAATGCAAAATGCCTCAGATCTCTTGCAAAATGAAGCACTGCATTCAAAATATCACAAACACATTACTTTGTTGCAAACACCTTTGCCATAATATTATATTTTTGGATATATCATACACATAGTTATTCAAAACCTAAAGCTCTTCTTCCATGAGCTCCTAGTACATTTCTGTACAAGATTGAAACCAAGCTATTTTTTTTTACTGTAAGCATTTGTGGTTGTGAATACAGTATTACAGAGTCCCGAGAAACCTATTACTTGACCTTTGGCCTGTTTATAGGCCTATTCTAAAGCCATGATTGGTTGGTGTTAAGAAAAGCAAGTGTGTGTGAGTGTGTCTGATGAATTAGTGTGGCATTTTGATAGGTTGTGTTTGAAAAAGGAAATCGAGATACTCCCTGTTAGATTTTTGTGTGTTTCATAGAGAATTGTGTGTTGTGGTTTGCAAAAAGTGTTTTACGAAATAGAAAACTGAGTCGAAGGCTGAGAATTAGCGAATGGTTTTGCAGATTCGGTGTGTGGTTCTGGTGTTTGAGTGTCAGGTTTCAGAAATTGTGTGAAAAGTAAAGATTTAGTGTGTAAGCAGTTGAAAAAAACTGTAATACCAGTTGTAAACAGGGCCTTTGTCTGGGACGTCCTTGACCTTCTTCACTGAGGTTGAATCTCTCTCCTTAAAGTATTTATGATCTGTTAAATTAGTTGTTCTCAACGGGTTTGGCCATGGGACCCACATATGGTCATTAAGCCCTAATATAATAAAATATCCTAAATAATACACAATCTATACAAGTTGTAAGTATATATGTGACCCTGAATTACAAAACAAAAAGAAGTAAGATATTTTCAGAATGAAAGGAGAGGTAGACGAGAAGAAGCAGAAGTGAAGAGCAAAAACAGACTTATCATAGTATTATATCATGATTGTGTCATAGTTGTGTAACGGCTAGGTCGGCGTGACTTTTTTTGTGGGCAATTAAGCTTTTTGCATTTATTCAAAATGCCTCTGATCACTCTGCACAATAATCTAGAAACAATGTGAATCAACACCACAACAACTGAAGCAGCAAACCTTGCAAACCACATTTGTCAGTGCCAAACCCTTGGGCTGTACAGAGCGTAACATGATGTCTTTTACATGTGAGACTGGTAGACTCTAGCCTGGTTCTACCAGACTCTCGTACATTTCATTTGTACAGAGAGTCTGGCCTCGCTCCATTGAGAAACGTTTACTTCCTTGTAGGCGGGTTCTCTGTTAAAGTTCAAAACTATTGGATCTGCCCAGAGTCACTCAGGATCTGCCCTAGCCAATCGCTAACGTGTGGTCGTCCGAATGATCAGAGGATTATGTTTAGAATAAGATGTCTGTCTTTTATAAAGTTTATAAAGTGACGAGAATACTTTTTGTGCGCAAAAACAAACAAAAAAAACGACTTTATTCCACTATTCATTTCCTTCTCTCTGTTCCTCGAGTCTTGATAAAGCAGCACGTCTGTGTGTTGTACGTCACACGTAGGCTCACTATTGGCCTACGCTAGTCATGTGTGTGATCACATCAACGTCATCGTTCTCAGCCACTCCCTCTATTCGCTGATTGGTCCTACAAAAAATTTGTTTCTGGAAACCTAAGAATATACAGCAGTCCCAGACGTAGTACTGAAGGAAAATGAAATTGAGCGGAAGTACGTAGGAGGGCGGAGCCAGGCTAGGTAGACTCAGCCAGAGTCCGAAATGTTGTTTCTTCCTTCCCGAATGCAAATTTCAAGTGCCATCCATGGCTTTGAGTGCAGCACAGGTGCAGTTCCCTGTCTCCAAACACTTCACTCTCTTCATTAAAGAGAACGGCACTTTGAAGATCTGGCCTTTTAGATTGTCTAGAACGAGCTCAACAAGTTCTTCTGCTGAACACACTTGAGAGTGTCAGTTTGTTTGCCACTGAATTTATCGTTACATCCAGGGCTTGACATTCACTTTTTTGCTCACCAGCCACTGTGGCTATATTGGTTTTCCAAAGTTACAAGCCACTCAGCATTTTCACCGGCCACAATTTTGACATAAAAACCATGGGAAAAAACTGCCATATAGATATTTTTAATATTATCTCATAATTTGGCTGCAGGTATGTCACTGCTGTCACAAAGCGGTCATATGATGGTTTTAAAAAGAACATTATTTCGCGTATTTGGTTTAATGCAATGTGTTTATGCAGTTTTAGGTAAAAAAAAGTCATTATTTTACACATACTGTACATAATTGTTGTTCCTCTATGCCCCGCCTTTCTGAAACGCATCGATTTTTACAAAGCTCATTGTTCTGAAAAGCGTGGTGTGTAATGTTGATATTTTCTGTATTTGTAAAAAAAAAAAAAAAAAAAAAAAAACCTGGAGTGCTCTGATTGGCCAATGATCCAGTGCATTGTGATTGGCCCGAAAACCTTAAGCGTACACTGTAAAAATAAAAGGTGCCTGGAGGAACCTTTTGGGGTTCTTCACTTCGCCACACCGGCGGAACCGTCTGTAGATCCTCTAGGCACCCTTTAAAAAGGGCCGGTTCTCTGAGGAACCACACAGGTTTCCTGAGGAACTCTGATATTAGGCACTGTGTGGAACCACTTTGGGTGCCTCCAGGAACCAAATTTCATTTTTTTTAAATATTTAATTTCATGTTGTTACTATGGTTACCTTTGACATCTATTATAATAAACAAATTGAACCAAATACAAAATAAGAATTGTTTATTGATATTCATTTTTATACATACACTTCCATGCACATGGGGAAAAAAGCTAACTACAGATTAATATCAATGAATACACAAAAAAATAGTATAATACATAAGCAACATGAATAATCAACCATGTATATACAATAGATAAACAAGAAAAGACATCTCAACAAAATGCATGGAAACACATATGTTCCACGAAATAAATCAATGTAAATAAAATTACATTTGAACTAATTAAAAATGTCCATCATACTTAACTTTAACACATTTGTGTTTCAGTCCGATGGTAAGTCTGACATCACTGTTTCCAAGTCCAAAAGCTCTATCAGATGCCAAAAACAAACAACAGCGCTAATATACACTCATTGTGCTGTAACCTTTATCTCTATACTGAAATCTCTGATGGTTAGTTATTCAGCTATTTTGAATCATAAAATGTTTAAGTCTGGGATGCCGTTAGACTGGAGACTGTAATGTACACTATGGCTTTTGAAAATCTTAAATGTGTGACTTGAATCAACAGTGTTCATAAATGGTTGTTGAGTATTCTCATGAAACAAGATAGAGGAAGTAGAGGCTTCGACCCGGAAACAGTATTAAGGTGCAGTAAAATTATCTGTTGTTCTGTGAATGTTCACTGGTGAATTCCAGTCATTTTACTAAGAATCCACACGATCAGCAATTTCGTTTGTGGTCAAAAATGTCACTATGGGACCAAGTTGGTGTGAGGTAACGAGTTAGAAAAGTGAAAAGGTACAGCATCGTTTTCCGTTTGTTTTGCCTCTTTTCTGGTGGATGGTCCAGGCACTTCAATGATTTTCAGGTCTACAGGAGGATTTTTATTCTTGATCAAACTTGTATTTCAGCTTACCGAGATCCCTGCAAAGTACAAAATTTACTGTTAGTAATGTTATTAAAGTGATAGTTGTGAAATTTAAATAATTTCCTCAGCCTTGTGACGTTCCAAACCTGTTTGACTTTCTGTCTGTGGAACCCAAAAGCAGATCTCAGGCATAATGCAGCCCCAGTCACCATTCAGTTTCACTGCATGAAACACAAGAAGAAAACAAATGTGTAAATCATTCATGAAACCATTCTTATGTACACTTGTCTAGTTCAATTCAATGCAACACTTTATGTAAAAATGGTTAAGATCCAAAAATGTCCCAGAAAAGATCCTAAAAATAATCAATGAGTTCACAACTCATGTGTTATGGGTTGTGTTGCAAGTCTTCTGAAGCCTAATAGCTTTTTCCTTTTTTTATTTTTTTTTTTTTGTCGAAAAAGACTAAACTTGAAGTTATAATTCAGAGTTAAAATGTCTATAGCATTTTTTGTGAATCAAACCTGTGATATTATTTTTCTGAGTAACATGAATGAGATTTGAGATCATGAGAAAAGATTTTCAGAGAGTAACTGATTAAAAAACACAAGTACACAGTCAAACAATACAATTGCACACAGAGAAAGTTCATAGTAATAAAGTACAGCATGTGGTGCAGGTAACTTACTGTAATTCAATGTTGCCACTGAAATGTTCAGATTATTTTAGAAATGTAGCCTAATGGTTGTTCTGGGGAAACAAAAGAACAAAGCTGATTATTCACAACATAATATTTATTGACCAGTAAATGGCTTTAAAATGGTATTTGAGAGAATGAGGGCACCTGTAACGTTAGTAAGTAAAGTTAACGTTAGGCTAAACAAAAACAGAGCAAACTATAACCTGTTTTTGTTATTCATAACAAACGCCAAGAATCAGAGAATTTTCTAAATTAGTTAGGCAATTTGAAGACACAGTTGTACAAAATATGTTGAATTGAATGACTAAATCAATCTAAGACAATAAGTCAATCATTTCCATTTGTTCATTAACGTTAGATCAACGTAGTTAGCATCGCGGCTAAAACCAGATACTGTGCAATAAACGAGTGGTGAACACTGTAAAAACGTAGTAATGTATAATAAATTTAGTTTATATATATGTGTGTTTAAATATATAGTGAGTAGACTCTGTATTTATATTTATTTGGCGAGTTTACAAACCTTGTAATGGAGAGCCGAACAAACGGCGGAAGCTTTGATGAGAGGAGCCGTTACTTTCAAACCGATGACGTCGATCAGCTGAGCTTTGTTGCGCCCGAGCAGCGCGAGCATCACTGAAGCGACGACAGCAGAGGAATAGCAGCAGTTTCGTGACTGAATAAAACTTCTCTCCTCCTGCTTCTTCTTCTTCATATAATATTATTATTATTTAGTGTTGTTGTTTAAGGTTTAAATGACTTAATAAAATAGGCCTATACTAAATATATGTAATCTACCCAAGTGAAAAAGACTAGGTTACTGTTAAATGTATTAAAATGCATTAAAGTATATTTGTATTGTAGGTCTACTAAAAACACACTCAAGTAAATTTTTAATACATTTAATAGTACGTCTTTTTCACCTGGGTATGTATACTGAATCAAACTTAAGTTGCCTATAATAATAATAATAATAATAGGATAATAATAATAATAGAATAATAATCTAATTCTGGCCTCACTGAACCATTGGGTTCCTCCAGATGCTGGCTTTAACTTAAGAGATCTTCCAGGAACCACTTAAATGTTAAAAGATCTTCCAATAACCCTTTTATCGCATTCAAGTTCCTCTATTTTCCCCCAAAGCACTTCGAGGTCTCATAGTAATGAAAAGGTGACTCCAGAACCTCTGAAGTAAATACAAAGTGCTTAAAGGATCCCATAAGTTCCAGCAAGAACCTCAAAGATTGTCAATGCTCTTCCAGTAACCCTACTATAGGAAAAAGAGCTTTGAGGCACCAAAATTACATTTTGAAGTTCCTTGAGTATCCAACAGGATACTTGAGGCTCCTTTAGTTTTTACAGTGTATGACGGAAATGTCACGCCCCTTACCATATTTGGAACATCAGCTCCAAAAACAATAATGACAGGTGATAATGTCATACCCAGCAAACACAGAACGTTGGCACAACGTAGCCAACCTTCTAACGACGTTTTAACAACATGGCCAAAAGGTTGCTATAACTACGTTGTGTAGTGAAGGTTGTTACAGCGTTGTCACAATGTTGACATTAAACCACCGTTCAGGGCCATTGCTTAAGGTTGTGCCAACGGTGTCTTGACAACCACTGGACTACATAATGTACTCGTCACTGCCCTGAAGCGGGAAAATCAGCATTAAATTACAACCACCTGTTGTTTCTCATTGTGTTCTCATTCATCATCGAACAAGGATACGTGAGAATTGCGTTTAGCCTACCTCAGCTATCAAACACAACCTACAACTTTAATTAATGTGATTAATGTAGCATCGCTCGCACTGTATAGTTTTTCGTTTGATTTTTCTGCTATTTAGTCTCATTCGTTTCTTTGCTTCTCTGGATTTGTGGATGTTTCCAGTAGCACCTCAATGCAGTACACAAGATCCGGGGGGAGGAGTCGGATCTTGTATAAGGGGTGGAGATTGGTAGGTTTAGGGGTGGAGATGGGTAGGTTTAGGGGTGGGTTTAGGGATCAGGGGGTGGAGATTGGTAGGTTTAGGGGTGGGTTTAGGGATCAGGGGGTGGAGATTGGTAGGTTTAGGGGTGGGTTTAGGGATCAGGGGGTGGAGATTGGTAGGTTTAGGGGTGGAGATGGGTAGGTTTAGGGGTGGGTTTAGGGATCAGGGGGTGGAGATTGGTAGGTTTAGGGGTGGGTTTAGGGATCAGGGGGTGGAGATTGGTAGGTTTAGGGGTGGAGATGGGTAGGTTTAGGGGTGGGTTTAGGGATCAGGGGGTGGAGATGGGTAAGTTTAGGGGTGGGTTTAGGGATCAGGGGGTGGAGATTGGTAGGTTTAGGTATGTAAGGTGGGAGGAGTTGGATCTGGATCCGACTCCTCCCCGTGGATTTCATGTTCTGCATTGAGGACCATCTCGATGTTTCCCCGGTGACACCTGCTCGGCTACTGTTTGCCATACAGACCCGGGTTTGTTCAAATGTTCTGATCTGCCTTTGCTTTTTATGTTTTATTTATTATACTTAAAATAAATTTGTATATTAGTTTATTTCTTTTCTTTCTTTTTTTCACAAATGTATGACTTGGAAGTGCAATTTGATTATATGCAGTTTTAATAAAGTTGAATTAACGAAACCTGTCATTTTTACTCTTCAAAGTGTAGGCTACACTTGCAGGTGTTGATATCCCCATTAAATAATAATATAGATAAACAATAAACGATAAAAAGTATATTATTATCTAACAAAATACACCATATAGACATATGGTCAGAACGTCGTCTCTCAGTTGCTGAATGTCGTGCAACAACGTTGCTACAGCCCTGTCACGTCTTACAATTCTACGTTGTTACAATGTTGCGAGCACGTAGACAGCGACGTTGCCATAGCAGAAATGCAACGTGCCAGAGACGTTGCCACAACGTAAATGTGTTTGCTGGGTAGCTACCTTATCAATTCGAGCCTGAATCTGAACCGGAAAATGCAGATGACCAAGCTGATCGATCAACTTTGCCAGCGCGACTGGACCAGATCGTATCAGATTGGTATGGTTTTATTTCATTGGGGATATAATTACTTTTAATTGTCTTTTTACGAGAACACCATGTAACGTTAAGCATAAAATCACGTGTGATCGTAGAAACGATATACAAGCGCTACTCTATAATGCTCAAAACTCGCGTTTGAATAGTCAGTAGCAAATTCTTAAAATATGAAAACATACTTACAGCTGTGTCTGTGAGTCAGAAGCGCCAGACTGTACTTGCAAAGATGGAATTGCCCACTTTTAAGAAGCAGCCTTTGTGCACAGCCGGGATTGTACTCTCTGGAAACAGTCCTCCGAAAAATGCAGCACACAGTTGAAAACTTTGGTTGTACTGTTCTGGAACAGTGTTGTACATAAAGCTTAAAGGAACACTCCACCATTTTTTGAAATAGGGCTTATTCGCCATCTTTCCTACATTTAGGGCAAACGCATTTTTGTCTCAGTGCATGCATTGTTTTAGTTTGGAAGCGCCACCGCTAGCTTAGCTTAGCATAATGAATGGAATCCTTTGTTGCCAGCTAGCATGTCATGAGTAAAAGTGATAAAAAAAACAAAACAAATTACTTCTTGTCGCCTGCGTATTAACAAGGAGTACAAATAGCAATGCAGATTAAGACTAGGCGATTTCCTAGGCAGATATTGACTTGGGACTATATTGGAGGGAAGCACAGGCGAAGCCAGAGCTGCCTTAACCTAATGTTAGGCCCCGGAGCTGAGAGGTTTTGTAGGCCCCCCATCCCCTCGATTTATAGAGTCTCATTTTAAAAAAGTGTTATATCTAGGTAATCTACATCACAAAATGCAATAGTTTCTTTGAGACCTACAACAGTGAGTTTTTTTTAATATTGTTTTTAATTTTAATAGTTAATAACATATCACTGAGCCCACTTGAGCATAAACACAAGACACTTTATTTAACAACCAGACACAGCAACTAAATTTCAACTTTATGCAAATGAGAAGTGATTTTCGCGAGCGACAACCAATAGAAAAGAAGGCTCAGCTCCCTGCCCATATGAAAAAAACCTGCATGGTTCATATACAGCAACCATATATCTTCCTTACATAAATCGACCAGAATTACCTTCTGTGTTTCATGTAAGGCCCATACATCAGACCGATTATGGCCACTTTCATACTAAATAGCACACATACAACTTATAGGGGATTTTTGCGTTATATATGACTACTGTTAAAAGACTTATATGAGTTTTACATGACAAAAGTATGCAAATGTGTATGGTATTAGTAGAAATATATAAAACTCATATAAAACTCTTATAATATTGAATCATATGCTAGTCAAATTAAAGTCATATAAAATTTATACACATTTTGTGTCATTTGTTTATGTGTTTCATACAGATTTCATGTTTTGATGACCAACATCTGATTCACTTATATGCAGTTGGCAAAAATTTTAAATTGTACAGTGCAGAAGCCGGTTCGAGGATTACTGTCAGAGTATCACTGACCTTTATGAAGACTGTTAATTTTCCTAAAGGATTTGAAAGAGCAGTTGAAAAGCAATGACATTGTAACACTGTGAATTTACATTAATTGTGAACTGTCTGGGCCTGTTGTTTGTGAACAAAACAAATCATAACACATTATTGCAAGTGAATAAAGTTGAGTCAAACATGTTTCTAGAACAGTGATTAAAATGTTGAAAATTGGCTGGAATATGTTTTTGTATATGTGACATGAACTCTGGTGGTGATGCACTCTAAAAACTTTTAATATGATTTACTAACTTTTTTGGTGAAACATTTTTACAAAAAATCTTACAGAACCCAAACTTTTGAACAGTAGGCTAGTAGCCTATACTAGTAGGCTAGTACTATAATTAGGGTAGTTTTGTAAAAGTCACTGACTAATTACAGGCGAGTTGAGAGCACAAATCACAAAATATTTAGTAGTCATGAAAACGTATTCAGATTTAGCATATGATGCATTCACCTCATATATCATGACACACTGCTCTAGCACAGGAAAGTGCATACAAGTTCAAGTGCATGCTTTTAAAATTAAGTATCGGTATCGATATCGGCGATACTGGCCCTGTATTTACTTGGTATCAGATCGATACCAAAATTTGCAGTATCGCCCACCACTACTCTGTATGTTCTTTCGCATTAAATAAAATAATTTAAAGCACATTAATGATTATACAGATAAATAAAAACATACACACACCTGACCTGAATTTAACAGAGGAAATGCACCAGTTCAACGACGCTGAGAGGAGAAGAGGAGAACTCTCTGAAGACTGGAGTGGAGAGAGAGAGCTCAAACAGCGCGCGCTCACTCAACCGCTGAGTGTCGTCAGAGCAGAGGGTGGGGGAGGGGTGCATTGTTTTAATTTATTTAATTGTATGCGTGTTAAAAATTAATAATATTGATTTTAAGTAATAGGCTATTTGTGGTTCTTGAAACAGATCAGTTTAATTATCCATTCCCAAATAATGTGATGGAAATTTCACAAATATATTAGAGCTAATATATTTGTAAAATTTCCATCATTTCTTAGCTCTAATTGCTTAGTCAAATACTAAATTATTTTAGTGAAAAACTTCAAACTGTAAATTTCAGACAAAATTAATTGTTGGAGTTTTAGTCAATTATTTCGGTCTGTTCAACTCAAACTATCAAGTAAATGATATTCGGAGATTTTATTAAGTTAATAAAGTTAATTATTACTGTGATATTTACTAAGCCACTGAATTATTTTTTAGAGTGATACGCATAAGAATCACTTTGACATTTAGGAAAGTTTTATGTTGTTAGTAATAGAACTGTTATACCATAGTTGTTCTGTGATAAAGTTTAGAGAAATTGTCACAAATGAAAATGAAATCTGGTGATGCAGGATTTAAAATAAAAATTATTGATATGTGAAATATGCAAATGTATCTTTTAGAATATACTCTAATAAATAATTTTGTAATTAAAATGTGTGCTTGTGTGTGTAGTTTAAATGTGTTTCATCTAAGGCTGATTATACAGTATGATTGACTACAGGCATCGACTTAGAACAAGATAAGAGCAAGCATGAGTGAAGTACACTGACTGGTAAACTGCACTGTTTTATACACATCCATGCTGGACATTCATATTAAATTAGCATTGTTTTCCTATGTTTTTACATCATGAAAATCTATATGGCTTTAGTTGTATGTAGGACATATATGACATATATGATTAAAAATACATTAATATTATGCAATTAATATATGTGGTTTTTGCAGCATATATGTCCCTTACGATATTCTGTTGGAACATAAGAATCACAGATGTTTTTAGCAAACCTTTTCCATATGGGCATGTTTACGTAAATACTCATCAAGACCGGCGTTTTAATATTATTTTGTGTGTATTTGATGGTTTAAGCAATGCAATAAGCATAAGAGTCTGCTTTATGTGCACGCACTTTGGGTGTGAGCAGAAAATATGCAGGAATGAGTAAAATACGTGCAATCCCTCGCCGAAATTCAACGCCAACAATATTTGCTGTCAGAGAGATGAGAGAGAGAGAAAGAGCAGCTGGTATCGTGTATCTATTCTTCAGGAAATTATTAGTGTAAGCGTTTCAGATATTTCATTATCGATATGTATCGAAAAATCTATATTTTTGACAACACTTCATAGCACTTAGTTTATTATTTCAGATGCCTTTTTAAAAGACTGCAACTGAAAAATGTATATATTATATGTAAAATTCAAGCCGCCAAACTGGCTAGTTGGAGTGACTGCGTTACACACCACTGATGAAACACACCCGCGGTTTGCCCTTGTTACACCACTGTCACCAATGGAGAGTAATTTCACTTAATAGCAGTAATTTCATGTAACAGCAGTACTTTCAGCAATTTCACTTAATTCAAAATGACCACAATTAGCATATGAGGTTGTCAAATAGGTTTATGTATATTTTGCGATGTTCTTGTTTTACAATAGCATTGCACAATAATAAAATTTTTCCAAGAGATAAAAGTGAAAAGCAATATGAAACATCATTCAAGGCTATATGCATACACAGACTGATAAAGTCACTCTTCATCTTTAAATATTGTTTTGTAAATTACACCTCTAACAGGTCAAACTATCTAGATCATAACTCCGCTTATCTGACATGACTGGTTATGTTCATATAATTTTATTATGTTGTAAGTTATATTGCATCAAACAAAAATATAAAATTACCTGTAATAAGTTACATAAATATTGCTACATTTCTCTTAAGGTCACATGCTGAAACCTTTTTTTTTTTTTTTAAACACAAAAACACACTCACAAAAAACAGAAAGGACTCAAATACATCAGCTTATTTATATCAGGGCATTTCACTGTGAAATACTAGGAACTTTTATAAATGTTAAATGAAGGATATTAGCAGTGATGAGAGAAGAATGTGATGGTGGATTATTAATGGTTATCCAAGGCCTTAGTCTCCCTAGGCCATTCCCATTTCCCATTTAAACAGCAGTGAGGAATCTGCCATCTGGGAAGAGTAGACGTCATCCACGAGGCAACTCTGCTCCTCAGTTAATATGTTCTTCCAGTCTCCGACTTTACCTGAAAGATACAAGGATTGTAGTGGTCAGATGATTATAAAAAATATATTTTATAAAATCACAGGTTTGACACAGAAGCACTATACACTGCCCAGACAAAAAAGTTGCTGTTTGGATTTAAATAGGCAAATTCTTAAAGTCCCCCTGTGGGGACATGTTAATGTTGTTTATGTGTCTATGTGGTGTTTTTAATCTGCTTTAAGACAAACCATGTGTAAATTCATAAGTCGACACCATTGCTGAGTATTTCCTCCTTAAAACTGCAGTGAACCAAAGACAGTCTCAAAAACACGCTTTGAAATCGCTGGTGTTTCTGACGTCACAAACTACCTTGTAACCAATCAGATCAACGTGTGATCGTCAACCAGTGGATCTCTGAGCTGAGTGAGTGAGTGGAGGCGGGGCTCATTTGCATATTCATAGATCCGTGTATACTCAATGAGGCGAGGGTGTCGAGTTACACTCAAGCTATTTTAAGGCATGAAGATTTTCAAGGAAAAATGCTTAAATAGATTTTGGTGATCAAAGATGAGTTTTTAGGGATAAAATGATTGACTACAGGGGGACTTTAATAAGCATTTGCCTATTTCAATTCAATATAATAAAAAGAGGACCTACAACATACTAATACATTATTGTGGTCTAAAAGCAGGTGTTTCACTTTCATTGTCCAACCCTTATACTGGTCGCATTTTTTTTTAAAGGTCTCCAATATGATTAATATGACTAATGAATGCAGAAAACCAATTTCCTAGTGTTTTTCAATGAGTGATCTCACTTAATGCAGGATTATATACACTGACCAAATTCTTGGAGTCTCTACCTGGATCATTATTGCAGTGATTATTATGTTTCTAGCATGTTATATGTTTATAACCCTAATTGATGGAGTGTGTAGATTTTCACTTCTTAAACAACCATGTATGAAGACACATCATGGATGATAATGTCAAGATTCATCAGGCTCAAACTGTGAAAGAATGGTTGCATAAAGAGGTGCATCAATTTTTGGGAAAGATCTTGTCAGTCAAGAACTGCTGCCAAACAAATAGCATTATAGAAACATAATAATCACTGCAATAATAATCCAATTATGGGCCCTATCTTGCACCCAGCGCAATTGACTTTGTACACCGACGCATGTATCATTCCTATTTTGCACCCGACGCACAGCAGACTTTTCCCTCCACAGACGCACGTCGGTAAATTAGGGAATGAACTTGCGCTCCCGGGGGCGGTTCAGCGAAAAGAGGAGGCGTGTTCCGGCGCAAACGTTCCCTGGTGCTATTTTGCAGTTTCAGAAAACAATTCCGCCACAGACCAGGAAAACCTCGTCTAAAGTCAGTGGTGCGTTCAGATGCTATTTTAAGAGCGCATGCTTGGCCATAATGTAGCGTGTGCACAACGCACATACACTTTGCTTCTCTCATCTACACACAGACGCAGCAGTTTTCATTTTTGCAAACCATACATAAGTACAAGGAAAAATATTCCACACGAGGGAAATCATTGTTTTGTCCATGAAGATGTGAAAAAATAGGCATAAATCGAGCTTACACATTTACCAAAATTATTATACGCCTGTTTAACCGAAGCTAATTTGGGTGTGTTTCTCCATCCCCATACAATGTCACTTCTCTGTGTTTTACGGCCCTGACGAGAACGTCAGTCTCCTCGGCTGTGAACCGCTCCTGGCAAATCCGCCGTTATAATAGCAATCCGCCATGGAACAAGAGCGCCTGCTCTTAAAGGGAATGTGAGATGATGCTCTGATTGGTTTATTTCACGTTACGCCCAAACCACACCTATGAGTAATGTAGCTACTTCAGACCAACCCATTTTAGATTTGCGTCGGGCGTTGAGTCATTTATCCCGCCGGTATAATAGCAACAGCACCCGAGATCCGCCCACAAAGTTACTTGCGTTTCGCGTTTGATACTTGCGTTTCAGAACGTTAAAAAAGGGCTGATAGACTCTTAAGCATTTACCTATTTAATTTTTTTTTAGACGGGCAGTGTACATTTAGTCATGATTATATTAATTTTAAGCCCATTTGCTATTCTATCGTGACATGATTATATACTAATGTTTGAAGAAAACGAGAAGTATTTACATACCTTTCCTCATGAACTTGCCCTTGCTGTGGTCCATGATCTCCTGAGGGATGAGGGTGTAGTTCACCATGGCATTTTCCTTCATGCTATTGAAACTACAGTACTTCTGAGAAAGCATCAGCTCATCCTCAGATAAAGGGCACTGCATGAATCGACTCACTTTCTGAAGAGCCCCATAAAGATCCTGATAAAATACAAATGTTTTAAACTGAAACTGCTTCTTTAAGTACACAGTATATGTGGTCACGAAATTAATGATGTTATCATACCTGCCACATTTCCTCATATGTGATGAAAAGAAAGTTCTGAATATCTTTTGAGTGACTGGTCCAGCCCTTGACATGTTCAAACCAAGAGCCATAATGCACTGATGGATGAAAAGCACCATCAATTTTATAAGGAAAAGAAAGTGAAACTCAAACTGGTAATAACTGACTGATAATATAAACTTAACTAACCTGTTCCCTTCAGGAAAGCACTCAGAAACTCAGAGAAAGAGCCTGGGTCAGGCAGAAAGTTGGCCATCTTGTGGAAGTGATAATATGAAACAGCCACATCTTTGAGATTTCTGGCCACATATATAACCTGAGGAAAGTGTTATGGTAATTAATTTTGCTTCATGTAATGTATGTGCTTGCATGACAATAGTTTAGTGGAAAATTACTGTGTACTGTCTGCAAATCTCAGCTACGAGCCGAAGATGTCTTTGCAAAAAAAAAAGGTGTTGCATGTCTACTCGACATCCTGCCATTTTCATTGCAGTCTCACCACTAAATACATCATTTCCACAACACTTGACACTTGGCAAAGCTTTAATAAGAATTTATATTCAATTTATACAATGAAGACTATGCAATATTTAAATGTGTGTACTAATTCTAACTATATGTTAAATAAACCTATTGTACCTGAAAAACTTGTTTATTTAATTCATATTTTTGTTATATCGTATTTGTGAACATTTGTCCCTTGCAAGCAAATTCAACAAAGCAAGTATTGGACGGGACTAGTTTTCTAAACGACATTTAGGATATCGACGAGCGGTTTGAGTCGGTCTCAGAGCGAAGCGACAAGACACAGGTGCACTTAGTCAATAACCATCGAAACTAACAAGGGAAACTATAGAAATAGAGGCAAAGAAGAACTAAATATCGGACGTGAAAACCAGAAACGGCAAGACAACAGAATATCAAAATAAGAGTCCTTGAAAAACAACGGAAATCATGATTCGTGACACTAACATCTCCGTGTGTTTTCTAAATGTGGACATTACATTTTTTTAATAAATTAAATTTTATTAAAATAAATAAATAATACCTTTTTATATAATGATAATAATAAAAACTTAAAATGAAATAGAAAAATAGAATTATTTTTCTATTTCATTTTAAGTTTTTATTATTATCATTATTTGTTTTCTTTCGATTCACTTTTTTTCTATTCTATTTTTTCAATTTTTATTTTAAGTTTTTATTATTATCATTATTTGTTTATTGTTTTTTCTTTTCTCTTTAATTCAAGACACTTTTTTTGTGGTATACTTGTACACGTGTTTGAGTGTGCACTTAATTAAGGTTATAAAGAGTTGTACCTTATTTCACTAAGTTTGTCCCTGATGAAGACCTGATGGTTGAAATGTTGCACTACATACTTTTCTGGAGCAGTCACATCAGTGTGCGGATATTACGTTTGTTTTTTTGACTTTACAGATCGATACATGCATAACGTATGATGTATGTCTTTTAATGAATTATAAACTTCACATGAGTTTATAGAACTGGCTGTGTATGATAAACTCACATAAGCGAGCAGAGAAATTTTGACTAGTTTCTCACCTGACACTGATGCTAGAATTGGCAGTCTAAGCAGTTTCAGCGATTTATCCTCTATTTATTAATTTTAGAATTTTATGTTTTCATTCGATACCATCCATACTGAAATGAAACGAAAGATTGGTGCTCAAACGGTAGCTCAGGTTGGTCAAAAAACCCCTGAGGAGAAGCGTTAGATTTCTCAGAGGGCCGTTGAGTTTGCTGAAGAACACTAGGTAATTAGCTTCTGAAATTTATACTGAGGTTGTGTGAGAAAAACACAGAAATGGCAGATTCAGATTCAGAAGTACGCATGTGAAACAATTTTCGGTAACACTTTATTTTACAATGTCCTTGTTACATACATTACTTGTACTTACCATAGTAATAACAGTAAATTATGCATAATTAACTCAACCCTCAACCAACCCTAACCCTATAGTAAGTACTAGAGGTCGACCGATATGGTTTTTTTCAGGCCGATGCCGATGCCTATCTTTTGAAATCCGGGTCGGCCGATGGCCGATTAATGCTGCCGATTTATTTTGGCCGATATTTGGCCGATTATGTGCTTGTTTTTAACCTCTATTTGAAAGATAAAATGTAACACAAATAATTACTTAAGATAGACAAGATTTCTCAACAAAAACATTTATTGAACACTTGACCAATCTGCACTTGTACAAAAGACCTTGAGATATGTTTGGTAATTGTACTTGAATGAATTGAAAATTAATTTGCTACATTTCAGATTAATATATTTGTTTTCTTTAACATTTTAATTAACAGTAACTTAAACACTTTGCAGTTTGAATGATGTCTTGTAGGATATAAACAAAATGACGGAGTATGTTTTTATGTTTCCACTGTTCGATCGCATCCGCACCTCACGCGCGCACACACACACACACACACAAATATAAGTAAACACTTTGCAACTGTAAACACGGATCGCGCCCAGCGCCTCTCTCTCTCTCTCTCTCTCTCTCTCTCTCTCTCTCTCTCTCTCACACACACACACACACACACACACACACACACACACACACACACCATATTCCAGCCATAGACAGTTTATGATTCCAGCATTGCAATCTTTACATCGCTGCCTGCTTCAGAGCTAAGGCGGAGCTACAGATTAGGTGTCCCTAAAGAACCCGTAGTAGTAGTTCCGCATAACATGTATTAATTTTGCATGCGAGTTTTATTTATTTTTATACCATGTATTCTCCGTGTAAATGTATACACCGAACCGTGACGCCCGTACCGTTTCGGTTCAATGCGAATACATGTACCGTTCCACCCCTAGTCTACAATACAGTCACACATTACACTGTTTGGCCGGCATTTTAACAGTGTTTAATCCAGCCTCTAGCTAACGGTATGCTAAAGTTAACTGCTGACTAGCGTTACGTTTCTAACGTCCGTTTTCAGAGCATCCAAGAGAAGCACAGGCATAACAGTGAAATGAAGCACAGAAATCCGCATTCATATTCGGTCCGGTAAATAACGGTCGTTAAGGCACCGGTGCCGTATTAGCACCGGGTCTATCTGTAGCTACCCAACCCTAGCAACATCGACGCTAGCAAAGCAAAGCCAGTCCTTCACTAACCTATAGTGCGTTGGTCACTTTTTTTATTACTTATTTCTCTGCATTGAGTGACAACCCTCTCAAATATAAGACACAGAACAGATAAAAGTCTCAGATTCACTGTCTGTAATTGCAAAATTCTTGCTTACTTATTGTGACATGATAGCAACCCTTCTGCTGTGCTAATGCAACCTCAACAACGCTATCAATATCCAAAGTAGCCGAACGTCATGTCGCCTATTCATATTTTTTCTCGACGTTGGCAGTAACATATCAAAAGGTTTTAATTAAATATAAAGGAGTTTTCTCCATGGAACTTAGCTCCTTCCTTAGGCACTGGATGAGGTCTGCTCACTCCGCTGGAGAATGACTCTAGGCGCAGCGTGCGTCGCACACCTGTTCCACAACAACAACAACACTAGGCTGCCCACAGATGCGCCCGCCTAATAATCGGCTTGAAATACTGGATATTGGCCGATGCCGATTATGTTAAAAAATGCAAAAAATCGGCCGATTAATCGTCCGACCGATTAATCGGTCGACCCCTAGTAAGTACATGTAGTTGCTTAATAACACTCAGTACTTAAATATATAATTACACTGTAACAATGACACCTTAAAATAAAGTGTAACCCAATTTTCTCTAACATCCTCCTGGAAAACTAGTCCCGCCTAAATATAGGGCAAATTTGTGTCTTGTCCATCACTCACCTTTGCATTGGATTGTTTCAGGGCCGGGCCCAGCAGGTGATAAGGCAGATGTGTCGTGATAATGCGAGGCCCGCTGGAGAATTTCAGGACTTCAGGACAGTAGTACTGCTCAAGCCACGGGGAACGGGCCCAGTTGGGCTGATTTTGGGCTATAGTTGGGTCCCCTTTACTCAAAACTAAAGTGAGGATTTCCTGCATCCATGTGGTTCCTATGAGCCAAGGGAAAGACATGAATAATTATCTTGCCTGGGAAAAAAAAAAAAAAAGCTTACTGCACAAAACAGGGATGGGTGGTATGACGATATATCGTATCCACCGTATATAAAATGTCTATCGTTAGAGATTTTGCTAGATCGTGTATATCGCGGTATATAAATATATATAGCACTATTGACTGATGAAACGCGTGAATGAGAATATAAAGAGCGTGCCTCATGTTAAAAAGAGTTATAAGAGCAACATATCCTGAAAAGTGCGCACAGAAAGCTGCCTCACATTTAGAAGACGATTCGCGAATTTGGGACATTCTCGATGTTTAAAAGCACAATAAGCAGTGATAAAGAGCTCAATGCGGTCACGCGCTGACTGACACACAGCCTAAGTACGAGTCTCTTCTCTTTCACGTCTTATTGCGCTTGAATGGTCGAATACTCACGTATTTATGTATGTATTCATGTGAACACGGCCGGTATGTGTATCAGTGTAATGGATCTGTGCGTTTGGTCTTAAAGTGACAGTAGCCTAATAAACCTGCTGCTCTGTGTCATTAATGTGAATTAAACTAAAGAGAAAATAACTTACTGCTCTTGACTTGTTTTAGCTTTAATAAGAATACATTTATATTTAATTAATCCAATGAAGACAATGCAATTTTTTACTTTTTACATTTGATTATTACATTTCTGTACTAATTCTAACTACGCTGGTAAGGTGCACAACTGAAGATGTGCCGTAAAGGAGGAAACGTTACTATATGGTCACTAACGAAACACCCCCAACTAAGATCGTGCTTCAAAACCGACTCAAGACAAGACAAGCATCGGACTGAATCAGTTCGGATTGTAACATCTAGTCCTTTTCATGTAATTCGTTAAATAAACCTATTGTACCTGAAAAACTTAATTTATTTAATTCAGGTTTTTGTTATGTTGTATTTGTCCTATTGTTTGTAACTGGCTTCTTTTTTCTTATTTTTAATAACAGAAATTAGATGAAATAACACAAATAATAAAAATAAATAAATAACTATATCATGAAAATAAAAACAATAACTATATCATGATTGATATATATATATATATATATATATATATACACTACCGTTCAAAAGTTTGGGTTCAGTAAGATTTTTAATGTTTTTAAAAGAAGTCTTCTGCTCACCAGGGCTGCATTTATTTGATAAAAAACAAAAACAAAAAACAGTAATATTGTGAAATATTATGACAATTTAAAATTACTGCTTTCTATTTTAATATATTTTAAAGTGTAATTTATTCCTGTGATCAAAGCTGAATGTTCAGCATCATTACTCCAGTCTTCAGTGTCACATGATCCTTCAGAAATCACTCTAATATGATGATTTGATGCTCAAGAAACATTTATGATTATTATCAGTGTTGAAAACAGTTGTGTACAATTTTTTTTTTCAAAATTCTTTGATGAATAGAAAGTTCAAAAGAACAGCATTTATTTAAAATATAATATTTTCTAACATTATAAATGTCTTTACTGTAACTTTTGATCAGTTTAACTCTTGATGAATAAAAGTATTGATTTATTTTATTTCTTTCCCCCAAAAATAAAATTAAAATTCTTACTGACCCCAAACTCTTGAACGGTAGTGTTTAATGATACAAAAGCTTTAGATTTCAGATAAATGCTCTTCTTTTGAACTTTCTATTCATCATAGCATCATGAAATAAAAATGTAAAAAACTGATTAGATTGATGATAATCATAAATGTTTCTTGATCCTCAAATCATCATATTAGAATGATTTCTGAAGGATTATGTGACACTGAAGACTGGAGTAATGATGCTGAACATTCAGCTTTGATCACTGGAATAAATTATATATATTCACATAGAAAACAGCTGATTTACATTAGAATAATATTTCACAATATGACTGTTTTTGTTTGTATTTTTAATCAAATAAATGCAGCCTTGGTGAGCAGACGACTTCTTTTAAAAACATTAAAAATCTTACTGACCCCAAACTTTTGAACGGTAGTGTATATATATATATATATATATTATATATATATCGTTATCGTGAAATAAAATTTCTCATATCGTGAAATAAGACTGGTCATATCGCCTAGCACAAAAATGAGATTAATCAAATACACAACCTAAGTAAAAGAAGAACTAAAGTTGAATAAAGAAAATGCATTTCATTATTACCTGATTTTGGGTAAGTGACAATTACAGTGTCTGTGTCCTGGAACTTGAAGTTGGTGGCATAATTCAGCGAGTCTTGTGTATGCAAGTGCCCAGGGAACGTGATGCCGTGAAAGGTTTCGGTGACATCCAGTCGAGCCATGTCTGCACGTGTGTGAGTAATGTCTGCAGAAGAGATACAGAGCAGAGTCTGACAACTCTGTCATTCTGTCAGCTTATAACAGAAGAGAAAACGGAACTCTCGTGTGAAAAAGGGGAAGGACATACAGAAACTACCTGAGAAACCGGTTACTGTAAAAATTCCAGGTAAAAACTCGTCAAGGGAGTTGTTGTGTTGAAATGTACCATAGGCCATTTATCTTTACAAAGCCTTATTATTATAAGATCATCACATCGTAGGACATTAATGATGGCAGCTTGGTTTCCCTTTTGACCTGGTTAATCTCTGACATGTTTAAAGTTCATCAGTGATCATTTTATTCAGTGACAGTTACAATACAGTCTGCTTATATGACGTCAAAAACACACAGATTTTCTCCAATGATGGAGACAACTGGGTAACACTTTATTTTACAGTGTCCTTGATACATTTGTTACATGTACTTACCAATTAACAACTAACCCTCAACCAAACCCTGATCCTACCCTAATCGTATAGTAAGTACATGTAGTTAATTAATATTACTCAGTACTTAAATATATAATTACACTGTAACAATGACACCTTAAAATAAAGTGTAGCCGACAACTGTTTATTTTTTTTGTAACGTTTAAGGTCAGATGAATATGAATATGCAAAAAGGCTCCAAAATAATAGTGCTTAATAACATAATACAAACTCGGGTAAATCCACAGGAAAATGGCAACAACAATAACCGGATAATGAACTGCAAACAAAGAGGAACTTAAATATACGGCGTTAACGAGCTCAAGTGTGAACAGGTGTGCTAAAAACTATAGAAGCTAGTTTCCGCCACAGAATAACATTTTTTAAAAAGATAATTGCAACTTTTTATCTCACAATTGCTAGTTCATATCTCGCAATTCTGACTTAATATCTCACAAATCTGACTTTATATCTCACAATTCTTACTTTACATCTCGCAATTCTTTTTTATAACGCACAAGTGGGAGATATAAAGTCAGAATTGCATTATATAAAGTCGCAATTGCGTGTTATAAAGTCAGAATTGCGAGATATAAATGTAATTCTGAGAAGAAGAAAAAAAACAGAATTGTAAGATAAAAAGTGGCGATGTCACTTTGTCAAGAAACATTGTGTGAACATGTAATACGCATTTTAATTTATTTTTATATATAATTTATTTTACTTTTTAATTTGTATGTGATATTTTTTTTCAGCTGTGCTTATTAATAAGTTTAATTGTAGAATGTTTGCTTAAAAAGTTTAGCATGTTATTTATCTGTATATAATCCTGTTGAAACATAAGAGTTAAAAAAGGGGGGGGGGGCTTTTGTCGGGGCATTAAATGCTCGCTCGGGGATTAAAATGGCTGAAAATGGGCTCCATTTTGTGTGTGTTTGGCTCATTAGTCAGCTGGGTGCATATCAACTGACGTAGACTTGGATGGTATGATTATGGTTGAATATGTGTGTGTGGTTTCTTCTGCAGTACTCGAGTAGTACTCCAGCAACATCATTATTATATATTAATAGTCCATAATTATCATCATTCACATACAAGTTTAGGCTCTGCTCATACAAAAACATAAGGATGCATAAACAGTCCATCGCATTATCATTATGTATCTACTGTACATGACTTACTATAACATTACACACATTATAACTCTACATGACTTAGGCTACTAAAACATTACAAACATTATAATTCTATATGACTTAGGCTACTATAACATTACACACATTATAACTCTACATGACTTAGGCTACTATAACATTATAAACATTATAAATCTGAATATTGTGATTGACAGATAAATTATTAGATCTAGCCCAGATTAATTAGCATTGTCACGTAACTTTACACAGCCGATAACTGTGTCATAATTGATAACGATCATAAATCACTGAACATAGTAGGATTAACAGTACTCACTTTTATAGGATACACACAAACAAATAAATGATACATCTGAGGCTGATGACCCGTTCGCTCGCAGGCAGGACTGGTCTATTTGCGGCCCTAGGCAAGATTTGATCTGGTGCCCTTTTGCGTCGCAGCAGCAAATTCACTGATCAGTGTGTTTATACACTCACACTAGAGCTGCACAATTCTGAATAAACTAAGAATCACATATTAAAAAAAAATGGGATCACAATTCTGAATAGACACTTAAACATGTAATTTACTAAAGGTTCTGACTAAATGCTGCAGTCTATTCCATCCATCCATCCATCCATCTTCTACCGCTTATCCGGGGCCGGGTCGCGGGGGCAGCAGTCTAAGCAGGGATGCCCAGACTTCCCTCTCCCTAGACACTTCCTCCAGCTCTTCCGGGGGGACACCGAGGCGTTCCCAGGCCAGCCGGGAGACATAGTCTCTCCAGCGTGTCCTAGGTCTTCCCCGGGGTCTCCTCCCGGTGGGACATGCCCGGAACACCTTCCCGGGAAGGCGTCCAGGAGGCATCCGGAAAAGATGCCCGAGCCACCTCAACTGACCCCTCTCGATGTGGAGGAGCAGCGGCTCTAATCTGAGCTCCTCCCGAGTGACCGAGCTTCTCACCCTATCTCTAAGGGATCGCCCAGCCACCCTGCGGAGAAAGCTCATTTCGGCCGCTTGTATCCGGGATCTTGTCCTTTCGGTCATGACCCACAGCTCATGACCATAGGTGAGAGTAGGAACGTAGATTGACTGGTAAATCGAGAGCTTCGCCTTGCGGCTCAGCTCCTTCTTCACCACGACAGACCGGTACAGGGACCGCATTACTGCAGAAGCTGCACCGATCCGCCTGTCAATCTCCCGTTCCATCCTTCCCTCACTCGTGAACAAGACCCCAAGATACTTGAACTCCTCCACATGAGGCAGGAGCTCTCCACCAACCTGAAGCGAGCAAGCCACCCTTTTCCGACTGAGAACCATGGCCTCGGACTTGGAGGTGCTGATTTTCATCCCAGCCGCTTCACACTCGGCTGCAAACCGTCCCAGTGCATGCTGGAGGTCCTGGTCTGATGAGGCCAACACGACAACATCATCCGCAAAGAGCAGAGATGAAATCGTGTGGTCCCCAAACCCGACCCCCTCCGGCCCCTGGCTGCGCCTAGAAATTCTGTCCATAAAAATTATGAACAGAACCGGCGACAAAGGGCAGCCCTGCCGGAGTCCAACACGCACCGGGAACAAGTCTGACTTACTGCTGGCAATACGAACCAAGCTCCTGCTCCGGTCGTACAGGGACCGGATAGCCCTTAGCAAAGGGCCCCGGACCCCATACTCCCGGAGCACCCTCCACAGGCCGCCGCGAGGGACACAGTCGAATGCCTTCTCCAAATCCACAAAGCACATGTAGATTGGTTGGGCAAACTCCCATGAGCCCTCCAGCACCCTGTAGAGGGTATAGAGCTGGTCCAGTGTTCCACGACCGGGACGAAAACCACACTGTTCCTCCTGAATCCGAGGTTCTACTATCGGCCGGATTCTCCTCTCCAGTACCCTGGCATAGACTTTCCCAGGGAGGCTGAGAAGTGTGATCCCCCTATAGTTTGAGCACACCCTCCGATCCCCCTTCTTGAAAAGAGGGACCACCACCCCGGTCTGCCAGTCCAAAGGTACTGTCCCCAACCGCCACGCGATGTTGCAGAGGCGTGTCAGCCAAGACAGCCCCACAACATCCAGAGACTTGAGGTACTCAGGGCGGATCTCATCCACCCCCGGTGCCTTGCCACCGAGGAGTTTCTTGACTACCTCGGTGACTTCAGCTTGGGTGATGGATGAGTCCGCCTCCGAGCCCTCAGCCTCTGCTTCCTCAATGGAAGACGTGACGGCGGGATTGAGGAGATCCTCGAAGTATTCCTTCCACCGTCCGGTGATATCCCCAGTCGAGGTCAACAGCTGCCCACCTCCACTGTAAACAGCGTTGGTAGGGCACTGCTTCCCCCTCCTGAGGCGCCGGACGGTTTGCCAGAATCTCTTCGAGGCCGACCGATAGTCCTTCTCCATGGCCTCACCGAACTCCTCCCAGGCCCGAGTTTTTGCCTCCACAACCACCCGGGCTGCAGTCCGCTTGGCCCGTCGGTACCCATCAGCTGCCTCAGGAGTCCCACAAGCCAGCCAGGCCCGATAGGACTCCTTCTTCAGCTTGACGGCATCCCTTACTTCCGGTGTCCACCACCGGGTTCGGGGATTGCCGCCTCGACAGGCACCGGAGACCTTACGGCCACAGCTCCGAGTGGCCGCGTTGACAATGGAGGTGGAGAACATGGTCCACTCGGACTCAATATCTCCAGACTCCCTCGGGATCTGGTCGAAGCTCTGCCGGAGGTGGGAGTTGAAGATCTCTCTGACAGGAGATTCGGCCAAACGTTCCCAACAGACCCTCACAGTACGTTTGGGTCTGCCGAGTCTGTCCAGCTTCCTCCCCCGCCATCGGATCCAACTCACCACCAGGTGGTGATCAGTTGACAGCTCCGCCCCTCTCTTCGCCCGAGTGTCCAAGACATACGGCCGGAGGTCGGATGAAACGACCACAAAGTCGATCATCGACCTCCGGCCTAGGGTGTCCTGGTGCCATGTGCACTGATGGACACCCTTATGCTTGAACATGGTGTTCGTTATGGACAAGCTGTAACTAGCACAGAAGTCCAATAACAGAACACCACTCGGGTTCAGATCAGGGGGGCCGTTCCTCCCAATCACGCCCCTCCAGGTGTCACTGTCGCTGCCCACGTGGGCGTTGAAGTCCCCCAGTAAAACGATGGAGTCCCCAGTCGGAGCACTTTCCAGCACCCCTCCCAGAGACTCCAAGAAGGCCGGGTACTCTGCACTGCCGTTCGGCCCGTAAGCACAAACGACAGTGAGAGACCTATCCCCGACCCGAAGGCGTAGGGAAGCGACCCTCTCGTTCACCGGGGTGAACTCCAACACATGGCGGCTGAGCTGGGGAGCTATAAGCAAACCCACACCAGCCCGCCGCCTCTCACCATGGGCAACTCCAGAGTGGTGAAGAGTCCATCCTCTCTCGAGGAGTGTGGTTCCAGAGCCCAAGCCGTGCGTGGAGGTGATCCCAACTATCTCTAGTCGGAATCTCTGAACCTCACGCACAAGCTCAGGCTCCTTCCCCGCCAGAGAGGTGACATTCCATGTCCCTAGAGCTAGATTCCACGTCCAGGGATCGGGTTGTCTAGGCTCCCGCCTTCGACTGCCGCCCGATCCACTTAGCACCGGCCCCTTACGGTCCCTCCTGCAGGTGGTGGGTCCACGGGAGGGTGGCCCCACGTCACTCCTTCGGGCTGAGCCCGGCCGGACCCCATGGGGGGAGGCCCGACCACCAGGCGCTCGCATACGAGCCCCAACCCCGGGCCTGGCTCCAGGGTGGGGCCCCGGCTGCGCCATACCGGGCGACGTCACGGTCCTCCTTTTTTTGGGCATCATAGGGGGTTTTGAACCGCTCTTAGTCTGACCCGTCGCCTAGGACCTGTTTGCCTTGGGAGACCCTACCAGGGGCATATAGCCCCAGACAACATAGCTCCTAGGTTCATTCGGGTACTCAAACCCCTCCACCACGGTAAGGTGGCAGTTCAAGGAGGGGCTGCAGTCTATTAAAAAAAAAAAAAAAAAAAAAAAAAAAAAAAAAAAAAAAAAAAAAAAAAAAAAAAAAATCAGTCTATTAAAAAAATTAATTCTTTTTTTATTTTTAAATATCAGTTTGAATGAATTAATCAATGACTAACTATAAAGTCTTCACTTGTCTCATTATTAGATGGATCAGTGTTTTTGAACGAATCTCTTGAATAATTCATTAACAAACTCATTTTTTAACAGTCACTTGTCGCCACCTACTCGCAGAGGTGGACAGTAATTTACTTGAGGACTGTACTTAAGTACACTTTTTGAGTATCCGTACTTGAGTATTATTTTTTCTGGAAACTTTTTACTTTAACTTCACTACATTTGAAAGACAAATATTGTACTTTTTACTCCAATACATTTTTGTCAAGGTGAATAGAGATCGTAACGTCAGTCAGTGGATGATTTTGGTTGGAAATGAAAGTCGGTTTGACGTCAGATTGACGTAAGAACCCGACGTCGGGTTGACGTCAACATCTGACATAAAAATGTGAACTGCTGCATCTGTGTGTAGATGAGATAAGCATTGTGCACACGCTACATTATGGCCAAACATGCGCCCTTAAAATAGCATCTGAATAACATGCGCAACGCGCCACTGACTTTAGACGAGGTTTCTCCTGGTCAGTGGTGGAATTGTTTTCTGAAACTGCAAAATAGCACCAGGGAACGTTTGCGCCGGAACACGCCTCCTCTTTTCGCTGAACCGCCCCCGGGAGCGCAAGTTCAATCCCTAATTTACTGACGTGCGTCTGTGGAGGGAAAAGTCCGCTGTGTGTCGGGTGCAAAATAGGAATGATACATGCGTCGGTGTAAAAAGTCAATTGCGCTGGGTGCAAGATAGGGCCCCAAATGTATCTTTACAATAGTTCACAAAACTGTGGCAGATGAAATATAATGTGGATAACATTGCATAAATATCTTTTCGTCAGGTTAGATACTGAGTATTAATCACTCAAACCCCTTTATCTAAACCTCTTTATGCTCAACCATGGGACTCACACATCCACTTTCTTTGCAGTTTGTTTCCACCACAGGGACTTTTCCCAGGAACTATAGGGACTTTGGTGTGGTACAGGGATCAGGGTCTAAATGAAGTTCCCCCTCAGAAAGTCCCTGCTGGCGAGGTCGTGGGAACTTTCGGGAGTGGGACTTTGGCCCTGAACATGCTGATTGGTTGAGTTCATGTAGTATTTTATTTCAACCACCATATTTTAAATCTGTTGTGGTGCGTGCAGTAACAGTTGTTTACTAATCGAATTAACAATGGAGTTTAAAAAATATGACAGACGGACCGAGGACGAGGTTCAGGCTTTATTACAGTTTTTCTCAGTCGCTCTGGTGCATTTCTCAGATCAGAAATTAAATTCTCAAAACTACCTGATCAACCTCCACATCATCTAGTCACTTGTGCACATCATAAAAGCAGTTTCTCATTCTTTTGAACAAGGTGACATTGCTTTGGTACATTCATGCAATTGATTATGTACAGTTGTCTGCGGTTTCCTACATTATCAGTTGCTAATGCCATGTTGCTCAAATGTATTAAATAGTTCTCTGTGCAATAGTCTTACCCCTCAAAACATCTAGTCATTAGTTCATCGTATAAGTCATTACAGTTTTTCTCAGTCGCTTTGGTGCATTTCTCATAACACTATTTACATTTGCACAACAGTTAATGCAGTTCTCAAAACAATTAGTACAAACTGCAAAACCTAGTTGATAACCTGCAAAAGCGTGTCACTTGCTCAAAATGGAAAGCCCATTCCTTAAAAGCAAGTATTTATGTCAATGAATGTGTCAGTGTCATCAAAATAAAAAGTCCTGACACCATCGTTTATGAACAAGATAGTCAAATGGCTTAGTCATGTTTTCATTACGACAGTTTACTCTGTAAATGTTTTCCAATGATAAAAGTCAGATCTTGGTGACACAGTGACTACCTGAAAATGCTCAATACAGCACTAAATACTATTTGCACAGCCATTTGAAAAATACAGTAAAGTTACACATTACTGTATGTATGAGGTAACTGAGTACAAGACACTGAATGTGTATGTTTCACATTTTTACTGCATATGCTCTTTGCAATTCTAATTTGTTCACAGCATTGTGCAAAAGAAAAAATACACCATTATTTACAACAAACATAAACTCCCTTTGGGTAGAGCTGTGCACAACTGTAAACAATATTGCAGTAGGCCTATATACTGTATTGGAACTGAACATACAACATACATAGGACTGTAATCATTCATACACATCCAGACGTTCCTCTCTGTCTGGTCACATAATTTCATCTACATCCCAGCGAATATCATCTCTTGCTCAATTGCAAATTGTTCAATTTAGGAGACTTTTTCAGCATTTTTTGTTGTTGTTTTATTTTTTAAATTACAGATTTTGACAACTAGTTCAACATTTTTGTATGTAATGACTCAAGCAATGAAATGAGGACTATTAGTTTTATATGGAATGACTATTCAGCATTCACAAGTATAGTTAATTTTGACTGACATGACATAAGCAAATGATAATGTTATAAAACAGCAGAGAGTTGTATGAAAGCAATTGATGCATGTCCAAAAGCATTTGCAATTTGTTGGAAGGAATGAGAAACTGCTACTATTATGTGCACAAATGACTAAATGTTGTGGAGGTTGAACTAACTGTTGTGCAAATGTAAATAGTGATGTGAGAAATGCACCAAAGCGACTGAGAAAAACTGTAAATGTAAAATGGTTGATAGTTGTCATAAACTGTTGTTAGGGGGTAACAGTTTAGGACCCAAGGACCAGATGTTTGAAAGAAGACCCGAAGTCAGAATTATGAAAAATTGAAGAAAAGTTTTACTGAAGATAGTTTGCAGTTTCATCAGCAGAAGTTCAGCTTCAAGACTCACATGGGAGTTTGTAGGCCGCCCCACTTACAGTTACAAAGATCACAGCAGTTATACCATTTCCACGGTCTAAGCTACGTCATTGCTTACAGGTTGAATGATTCTCATTGGCTAAAAAACAGATAAACCAAATTTTCCACACATATACAGATAGACTAAAGCATATCTCCATAGATTATGCCGCTGACACTCAGACCCTGAAGTCAGGCACGTCGTGACCTTCCAGGTCGCAGATTTGGGTTGCTGGGTGCCATTGGTAATTACTAATGCCAGTGGTTCCTTAACCTGTAACCAAGAAGACTAACACACACACCAACACACAGCTTTTCCAAGGTTGGATTTGGCCAGGTTTTAACTATAAACAGGAGAGTCCTCTCAAAACATCAAGATAATGCGTTCTTTCTCAAGGAGAGCTACACTTTAGTCTAAGTAAGGCTTTAACCAAAGAAATGGTCCCTTAAACTACTGGCTTCAATGACCCCTATGTTTTAACATGTTGCGGACTTTTCTCAAACACAAACAAGTCCCTATTTCATTTCTGGAAATAGGGACTTGTCGGGCATTACAGTTTTTCTCAGTCGCTTTGGTACATTTATCGAATCATCCTCAACATTTGCAAAACAGTAAGTGCACTTCTAAAAACAATTCGTACAAATAGCTAAACACCATGGATTACCTGCAAAACCCAGTCTCTTGCTCAAAATCTTTAGTTCATCTCTCAAAAGTAAATATCTGTGTCAATGAACATGTCAGTGCCATCAGAATGACAAGTCCTTGTGTCATTGTTCACAAACAAGATAGTCAAATTGCTTAGTCAAATTGTCAATAAAACACTGCACTCTGTTATTATTATCTGATGTAAACTATGGCAACAGTTTGGATGACAGTTACTGTATTGAAATGTACAAATCTGCGCTTCTTCTGTATGCCGTACATCCATTTCAAAAGTACAAATGTACACACTACTGTACGTGAGTTATTGATTGAAAGAGACTGGATAGGATTCACAGTTACACTTTTACTAGTGGTCTGAAAAAAAGAAGAAAAAAAAAGTACAATATTATTGTAATATAGAAAAGAAAAAGAAATAGGGGCACAAAGGCGAAACTACAACATTAGAAAGGCAAACACAGGAAAGGCCCCTTTAGGCAGAACTTTGCTTTTGCATGTACATATGCTTGCCAATTGAAGGTTCATGAGATGCTATTTCAGAGAACTGGTTCCTCATTGGTTGATCTACATTCTCTTCATCAGTGAAAGTCAAGATTCACCTGCACAGTTCATCAATTCATGGCACATTTACAAAAAAGTCTAATAGAAATGTGTAGAAAATATGCTTGACAGTTTATGACAACTAGATCAACCATTTTGCATTTACAGTTTTTCTCAGTCGCTTTGGTGCATTTCTCATAACACTATTTACATTTGAACAACAGTTAATGCAGTTCTCAAAACAAATAGTACAAACTGCAAAACCTAGTTGATAACCTGCAAAAGCGTGTCACTTGCTCAAAATGGATAGCCCATTCCTCAAAAGCAAGTATTTATGTCAATGAAAGTGTCAGTGTCATCAAAATAAAAAGTCCTGACACCATCGTTTATGAACAAGATAGTCAAATGGCTTAGTCGTGTTTTCATTATGACAGTTTACTCTGTAAATGTTTTCCAATGATAAAAGTCAGATCTTGGTGACACTACCTGAAAATGCTCAATACAGCACTAAATACTATTTGCACAGCCATTTGAAAAATACAGTAAAGTTACACATTACTGTATTTATGAGGTAACTGAGTACAAGACACTGAATATATGTATGTTTCACATTTTTACTGCATATGCTCTTTGCAATTCTAATTTGTTCACAGCATTGTGCAAAGAAAAAATACACCATTATTTACAACAAACATAAACTCCCTTTGGGTAGAGCTGTGCACAACTGTAAACAATATTGCAGAACATATTGGAACTGAACATACAACATACATGGTACTGTAATCATTCATGCACATCCAGACGTTCCTCTCTGTCTGGTCACATAATTTACAGTAATCTACATCACAGCGAATATCGTCTCTTGCTCAATTGCAAATTGTTAAATTTAGGAGACTTTTTCAGGATTTTTTTTTTTTTTTAAATGACAAATTTTGACAGCTAGTTCAACATTTTTGTATGTAATGACTCAAGCAATGAAATAAGGACTATTAGTTTTATATGGAATGACTATTCAGCATTCACAAGTATAGTTAATTTTGACTGACATGACATAAGCAAATGATAAAGTTATAAAACAGCAGAGAGTTGTATGAAAGCAATTGATGCATGTCCAAAAGCATTTGCAATTTGTTGGAAGGAATGAGAAACTGCTACTATGATGTGCCCAAATGACTAAATGTTGTGGAGGTTGAACTAACTGTTGTGCAAATGTAAATAGTGATGTGAGAAATGCACCAAAGCGACTGAGAAAAACTGTAATGACTTATATATGCAAAATAAGTCTTATACGATGAACTAATGACTAGATGTTTTGAGGGGTAAGACTACTGCACAGAGAACTATTGTCACGATCCCACACACGAGAAACAGGGAGATCCAATAACGGTAAGTATTTATTAAAGGGAAATCCAAAATCAGTAGTCAAGTCCAGGCATGGGTCAAAATCCGAATAGGCAATCCAAAACGAGACACAAACAAGAACAGGCAGGAAACAGAATACCGAAGTGGCTGTGAAAAATACAAGGACTCTGTGACACATACTAAAACAGACAGGGTTATATACACAGGGAAACTAACAATGAAACAGGGAACAGCTGAAACAATGATGACGGAGAGCTGAGTGTAATTAACAGTGATTGGTACAGACAAGGATTGTGGGGAATGTAGTTCAATATGTGGATGACACCGTGGGGAAGAGGACCTCAAGTGGATACCAGAAAAACACAAACCAGACACTGTGACATAACCCCCACTCTACGGAGCGGCTACCAGACGCTCCAAGACAAAAAAGACAAAACAAGAGTCCAGGCGGGAGGTGGAATGGTGGAGGCTCAGGGGGAGGGATGGGGGGCCAGGTCCATGAAGGGGAACAGGAACAGTGAGTGACAGTTTAACCGACAACCAGAGTGAAACAGACAGTCCATCGGGCGGCCAGGGCGGAGCAGACAGTCCATCGGGAGGCCAGGGTGGAGACCTCCCCTCAGGTGGCCACGGCAGAGATGACCCCTCGGGCAGCCAGGGCGGAGACTTTCCCTCGGGCGGCCACGGCGGAGACGACCCTTCGGGCGGCCACGGCGGACACGACCCTTCGGGCGGCCTCGGCGGAGACGACCCCTCGGGCGGCCTCGGCGGAGACGACCCCTCGGGCGGCCACGGCGGTGAAAACCCCTCGGGCGGCCACGGCGGAGAAGACCCTTCGGGCGGCCATGGCGGAGACGACCCTTCGGGCAGCCACGGCGGAGACGACCCTTCGGGCAGCCACGGCGGAGACGACCCTTCGGGCGGCCACGGCGGAGACGACCCTTCGGGTGGCCACGGCGGAGACGACCCTTCGGGCGGCCACGGCGGAGAAGACCCCTCGGGCGGCCACGGCGGAGATGACCCCTCGGGCGGCCACGGCGGTGAAAACCCCTCGGGCGGCCACGGCGGAGATGACCCCTCGGGCAGCCACGGCGGAGAAGACCCTTCGGGCGGCCACGGCGGTGAAAACCCCTCGGGCGGCCACGGCGGAGATGACCCCTCGGGCAGCCACGGCGGAGACGACCCTTCGGGCGGCCACGGCGGAGACGACCCTTCGGGTGGCCACGGCGGAGACGACCCTTCGGGCGGCCACGGCGGAGAAGACCCCTCGGGCGGCCACGGCGGAGATGACCCCTCGGGCAGCCACGGCGGAGAAGACCCTTCGGGCGGCCACGGCGGTGAAAACCCCTCGGGCGGCCACGGCGGAGATGACCCCTCGGGCAGCCACGGCGGAGACGACCCTTCGGGCGGCCACGGCGGTGAAAACCCCTCGGGCGGCCACGGCGGAGATGACCCCTCGGGCAGCCACGGCGGAGAAGACCCTTCGGGCGGCCACGGCGGAGACGACCCTTCGGCCTGCCACGGCGGAGACGACCCTTCGGGCGGCCACGGCGGAGACGACCCTTCGGGCGGCCACGGCGGAGACGACCCTTCGGGTGGCCACGGCGGAGACGACCCTTCGGGCGGCCACGGCGGAGAAGACCCCTCGGGCGGCCATGGCACAGGAACAGACACCGACTCAGGAACTGGAACAGACTTCACCGGCTCAGGAACAGAAACAGACACCACCGGCTCTGGAGCAGGCACCACCGGCTCAGGAACACACTCCACCGGCTCAGGAACAGAAACAGACACCACCGGCTCTGGAACTGGAGCAGGCACCACCGGTTCAGACACCACCGGCTCAGGAACACACTCCACCGGCTCAGGAACACACTCCACCGGCTCAGGAACAGACACCACCGGCTCAGGAACAGACACCACCGGCTCAGGAACAGACACCACCGGCTCAGGAACAGACACCACCGGCTCAGGAACTGGCTCCACCGGCTCAGGAACTGGCTCCACCGGATCAGGAACTGGCTCCACCGGATCAGGAACTGGCTCCACCGGATCAGGAACTGGCTCCACCGGATCAGGAACTGGCTCCACCGGCTCAGGAACAGACTCCACCGGCTCAGGAACACACTCCACCGGCTCAGGAACAGACACCACCGGCTCAGGAACTGGCTCCACCGGCTCAGGAACAGACACCACCGGCTCAGGAACAGACACCACCGGCTCAGGAACAGACACCACCGGCTCAGGAACAGACACCACCGGCTCAGGAACAGACTCCACCGGCTCAGCGGTGGCCATCTTGTCCGAACACACAGGTTTGGCAGACGTGACGTGAACAGACTCGGCGATGACCATTTTATCCGCAGACTCTGGATCCGTCTCGGCGGTGGCCATCCTGTCCGAAGACAAAGGCTCGGCAGACGTGACGTGAACAGGCTCGGCGGCAGGAATCTTGTCCAAAGACACAGGTTCGGCAGACATGACGTGAACAGTCTCTGTGGCGGCCATCTTGTCTGAAGACACAGGCTCGGCAGACGTGACGTGAAGATTCCTGGGTGTTTCTAGGATGTTAAATAGCGTTGAAAAATAATCAAACAACGTTTTAGTGGCCATCTCTTCAGGGGACACAGGCTCTGCGGCGGCCATCTTGTCCGAAGACACAGGCTCGGCAGACGTGACATGACCGGTCTCTGGATCGGCAGACGTGACGCGAACAGTCTCTGGATCGGCAGACGTGTTCTTCCTCCCCCTTCTCCGTCCGTGACGGTGAGATGGTGGTTCCGGTCCGTCCCTCACGAGCCCAGGGTCGAATGGGGGCCATGGTGGAGAGTGATGTTGGGCCTCCACTCGACCACCTCCTCCTCTGCGACCTCCCCGGGTCCCACGAAAAATGACAAGGTGGGTTCCCTTAAAATACTCTCTCCTCTCCAGTTCAGTGGCTGGGGAAAAAAAGTTAGAACTCACACCGCTGGATCTCTGCATGACGGAGTCCTTCTGTCACGATCCCACACACGAGAAACAGGGAGATCCAATAACGGTAAGTATTTATTAAAGGGAAATCCAAAATCAGTAGTCAAGTCCAGGCATGGGTCAAAATCCGAATAGGCAATCCAAAACGAGACACAAACAAGAACAGGCAGGAAACAGAATACCGAAGTGGCTGTGAAAAATACAAGGACTCCGTGACACATACTAAAACAGACAGGGTTATATACACAGGGAAACTAACAATGAAACAGGGAACAGCTGAAACAATGATGACGGAGAGCTGAGTGTAATTAACAGTGATTGGTACAGACAAGGATTGTGGGGAATGTAGTTCAATATGTGGATGACACCGTGGGGAAGAGGACCTCAAGTGGATACCAGAAAAACACAAACCAGACACTGTGACAACTATTTAATACATTTGAGCAACATGGCGTTAGCAACTGATAATGTAGGAAACCGCAGACAATTGTGCATAATCAATTGCATGAATGTATCAAAGCAATGGCAACTTGTTCAAAAGAATGAGAAACTGCTTTTATGATGTGCACAAGTGACTAGATGATGTGGAGGTTGATCAGGTAGTTTTGAGAATTTCATTTCTGATCTGAGAAATGCACCAGAGCGACTGAGAAAAACTGTAAATGCTTGATCAGGCATTAAAATGGTTGAAAATGGGCCCCATTTTTCAGTCTCTTTCAATCAATAACTCACGTACAGTAGTGTGTACATTTGTACTTTTGAAATGGATGTACGGCATACAGAAGAAGCGCAGATTTGTACATTTCAATACAGTGACTCATCCAAACTGTTGCCATAGTTTACATCAGATAATAATAACAGAGTGCAGTGTTTTATTGACAATATGACTAAGCAATTTGACTATCTTTTTTGTGAACAATGACACAAGGACTTGTCATTCTGATGGCACTGACATGTTCATTGACACAGATATTTACTTTTGAGAGATGAACTAAAGATTTTGAGCAAGAGACTGGCTTTTGCAGGTAATCCATGGTGTTTAGCTATTTGTACGAATTGTTTTTAGAAATGCACTTACTGTTTTGCAAATGTCGAGGATGATTTGAGAAATGTACCAAAGCGACTGAGAAAAACTGTAAAAACAGTTGTGTTGAATCAACCGATGTGTGAAGCTTAATATAGTCTAGCGCTGCCCGTAAAGGAAGCCACACCATTTGGGTGAACACAAAACACCAAGTTCTGATAGTGATCAGGTTACACATTAATTTCTCTCAAACCGAAATGAATATTTTTCATGATTTTGCACTGCCCTCTTAAAATGAATTGCATATTGTAAAGCGATCACATATTAGATAACAAAGGTTTAAATGTTGAAATTGGTCTGTTCTTTTATTTCAAGATTGGTGAGTAGTTTGAGACAACAGGAAGAACAAAAAACTAAAAAAGTAAAATAAGATCTGTTAGCTGTCTTTGAGTCATCAGCCGGTCAGTTTTTGGCAACGGGGATGTATGACTCTCATGCAAAAAGATCTAGAACAGATATTATATTTGTTTCACTGATAAGACCCAGTCAGTTTTATGGAAGAATATTTACGTTATGTTTAAAACTCAAGATTATAGCATGTTTTTCACTTCATAAACACCACTCCTTGGTTTCGCATTACCCAGAGGTTGAAATGCAGTGAGAGGGAACAGTAATACACATGAGGGAAAAAAGTCTCTCATAGGCTTTTCTGACAAGTGTCAATATAGTTTTGCATGAGCAGAAATATGTTATAAAATTTATGTAGTTCAGTTTGTGTCGAGAAAAGCTTGTGGCTGAAGCTCAGGGCTTTAAATGGATGGGTTGCATGGTTTTACCGCCACAAGAAGCAAACCATGAGTCATGACCATAATGGCCTTGAGGAAGTGGCTTTAGATAAAAATATCTGACCATTTGATTATGACTGTATGATGTTGTTGTTATATAACTTTATATTAAAGTTATATAAAAGTTACTTAAGGTGAAGTGTGAATTTCTGCAGAACTAGTGTCATAAGCCCTAATTCACTATCCTTTATTTTTAGTTCAAAGAGAAAGTGTGTGTAAATGCACAAATTTGAGCTGTCGCTAAAAAACTATTTTTGTCGACAAAAGACTAACAGTGCACAGGATGCAACAGTCTGGTTCCGGAAGTGAAAACAGCATTCACGATTTTTTTACAGTAACTAACAGTAAATAATAAACTTTTAAAGACAGCCCTGCTGTGAGTTGTGAGGTTGTTAATCAATCGTATTATTTGCTTCTGTTGAAGCCGTCAGCCTGCATTATTTCAACTTAGTTTTAAAATAATCATGTTTAACAGCGGGATTCGTTATGAAAAACTACATTACCCATGATGCTGTGCGTAAATTCCACCAATCAGAGAGGCAAAACACACCAAAAGAGCTCTTTAGCTCCGCCCACTCCTATGAAGTACTACGAATTATGCAATCAAGTCAATTTCCTTACACTCTCTAAATACTTACATATGTAATACATATATACAGGTGTATATATACAGTATACAATATATATATATATATATAGGCCTACATATATACAGACCCTTTCCAAAAATTTTTAATATCTTATATTATATAATATATATGCTTCATGTGATTGTAGTTCTTTCCCTCACTAAAGCCGTTAAGTTCACAGTCTTGTACCTTAGTATTTTTATCAGATTTTCAAATACTTTTTTGTTTCAAATCATTGTTTTTGCAATATTATGTTTCACCTCATAGCTGGTTGGTTTGGTTCGCGGCTTATAATGCTTTAACAAAGAATTTTTTAAATCTCTATGGGAGAAATGAATGGAAAAAACACTTAAAAAAAAAAGTGAAAAAGTGGGCGAGGATTAATACGCTCACTGAGTGCATGGGTTGTACACTCATTATTGCTATGCATTATGGGATTGAACGAGTGCCATTGAAAATCTCCACTATTATTTTGGACAACTGACTGATTTCAAACAGGTTTCCTTAACTTGGCCTCTATCTGCCATTGGTTAATAATAGAGACTATCCTAACACAACCTCACCGTCACTCACC